>NC_140016.1:8689271-8851771 GCF_964263955.1 Coregonus lavaretus
CTGACTCTAACTACACAGTCCCAGAGCCAGAGTGTGACAAGTACCTTTCAAACATGTCTGCTTGCAGTAAGGTAGCACTCACAAGGTGGCCAGAGAAAGAGAACCTTTCTTTGGTGTGATCCAGGATGGTGTTGCAGACCTCTTCAGACAGCCTCTGCTTCTCCTCTTCTCTCAAAGCTGTTCTGGGTCTTTTGGCTCCTGTTGCTTCTTGCAGCTGCTGTTGAGAGGAGTCCCTGAAGGCAAACAGACCAATGTGTTTGTTGGCTTTGTACAGTATTGTTGTCTATGTGATGCACAGGTATATGCAATGTATCCATGTATAGTACAAATACTTCAGTTCCACTTAAAATGGGCAGGGATGCATAAAGTCTTTAGTGTTTAAGTTAGCCTTTGTGTCTCACATAGCCTGGATGTTCAGCACAGTATACAGTGGTGCTCATAAGCTTATGATCCCATGCTAAAGTTGACTAAAAAGAGGAATAAAAAAGAAAAGAAAATTGGTGTCCTTAAAGGTTGGATTTTCCAACTTTTTTAATTAAGTCATTAAGATCAATTTCCAAAAGATGATTTTTTTATTTTTTTATTCCTCTTTTTAGTCAGCTTTAGAATGTGTTCATACACTTATGAGCACCACTGTACAGTACACATAGTATATAAAACAAGATAGATTACACCACTGGCCATATATAATGACAATAATGTAATTTCAAACACAAATGCAGTCTCCTTTCATGCATACATTTTCAAATAAAGCTCTGCTTTGAGAAAGATCGAATGATATTGTTTAATCTTTATCTTACCTTATGGCCTGCACACTGCTTGCGAAGCTGTCGAGGGCACGTTTGATAAAGACAGCATCGATGTCCTTATTCTGTAGCTTCTGGTACGGTGGGCTGGTCAAATGAACCCAATGAACCCGTCCGGATGGCTTCAAAACATTCTATGAGGTCGTCTCGATTCTCGTAGACAGTGTTCACGACTCTGCTGTTGCTAACCTCATCGTTGTGGCGGCGGACAGCTAGCCTGTATCCCTCATCCAGTTGAGTGGCAATATTCACTCTCACCAAAGCAGACAATCTCAAACAGCTATCAATGTGGGTCTTTGACAGCTCATTTTTCTTAATCTTTTCTGAAAGATGGTGCATGTCGGTTACACCAGTCGCTGTCCAAGCGTTGCTGTCTGCCGTTCATGGTTACGTTACGTTACGTATGACGAAAGCGCGTAAGTGCAAGCCCTCAGACACCCATAGAGAATGTATTGAAAGCTCAGAAATTTGAAAAAAAAATATTTTACATTAGAGGCTATGAGAGACTTCTGGGCGATTTTCAACCTGACTGAAATCGCCCCAAAACGGGCGGGGACATTTGAAGCACGACTTTAGCCTGATTGGACATTTAGTGGCTGGCAGATCAACGTGAACACTGAACTACTGTTGCCATGATATAATTGATTAGAAAAAAAATCCCTTCCTTTTCCCGTTTGGCAGTGCGTCGCCCATATCGCCCTATTGAACACACCGCCCATGCTTGTTAGCAACAAAAGCCCTGGGCCCTTGTCAAAGGTAGTGCACTATACAGTATATTAAATAGGGTGCCATTTCAAACCAAGAGAGAGAGAGTCAGTGTACCTCGTCTCCGGAGACGTCGAACTCGTAGAAGATCTTATCGAGGGCGTGTACCTTGAGGTTGAACAGGAAGCCAGAGGCCTGGAACTCGACGGGGCTGATGGTGCGACCTCCGTCCATGTCCAACAATTCAAACACCGGCCTGGAGTGACGGAAGCGAAAGTTATTCTCCACGTGGTACTGAAAGAGGTTGCATACACACACACACATTCGTGTTGCATTCACACACATAAAGATAAGACAAACTGTATCAAAAGGTTCTGTAACGTACATTACCCTGTGCATTCCTCATTTCCGTTCCAGCTGTGATTTATTGCATTTCTATGAAACCTATGTTTTCTGGTCAACTTTGAATCATGGCAGTAAAACGCCTTTTTGTTGTCTCTGTAAACATGACTGTCATTTTTTTATGAGATATGAAAAGGGAATTAGGAAGTAGGTTGTGTTAAACAGGTTTTTATCTCTTTGTCTGAAAGCCAGATATGAGAAGTGGTTTCCCCATGATACACAAGATCAACAGAGAATGGCCTTTAATGGCCTTCAGTTTGACCGCATGGTTCTGACATACAAGATCTATTCTCCTGACCGCATGGTTCTGACATACAAGATCTATTCTCCTGACCGCATGGTTCTGACATACAAGATCTATTCTCCTGACCGCATGGTTCTGACATACAAGATCTATTCTCCTGACCGCATGGTTCTGACATACAAGATCTATTCTCCTGACCGCATGGTTCTGACATACAAGCTCTATTCTCCTGACCGCATGGTTCTGACATACAAGATCTATTCTCCTGACCGCATGGTTCTGACATACAAGATCTATTCTCCTGACCGCATGGTTCTGTGTCACGGTTTCGGCCGAGGCTGCTCCTTCTCCTTGTTCGGGCAGGCTTCGGCGGTCGTCGTCTCTGGAGTACTAGCTGCCACCGTTCGTTGTTTCTGTGTTTGTTTGGTTTGGTCTGTTTTGGTACACCTGTTTCTCATTTTGTCTTGATTAAGTGTCCTTTAAGTTCTTGTTGTTTCTGTCTTGTGGTTGTGTGTAGTTGTTCCTTGTCAGCAGGTGCTTCCAGTCAGTTTGTGCTCTATTCTGTATTAGATAGAGAGTCCGCACTTGTTGTGCGTGTTCGCTGTGTTTTGCATTTATACGCTGTGTGCGTTATATTTTCTCGTGCCTCCGGCTTTGTTTGTAGCCGTTCATTCTGTGGACTTTACTAAAGTATTTTTGGACTAGCATCTGTGTCCTGCATCTGATTCCTACACCACACCTACGCCCGCTCTGACATTCTGACATACAAGCTCTATTCTCCTGACCGCATGGTTCTGACATACAAGATCTATTCTCCTGACCGCATGATTCTGTAGTAACAGTTATGACATGATACAGTTTAATGAATGAATTACTTATCTGAACTTCAATACTGGCAGACAAGACAAAAATACACACACTACACACAAACACACACCCACACACACATACAGAGAAACACTACCTCGCTGCAGAGCAGGATGCAGACCAGCATGTAGAACTGTTCGAAGCCGATCTCTCCGCTGGAATTCCAGTCTAACATGTCAAAGGTCATCATGATCTCATTCTTCTTCAGGTCAGTCACATGGTGCATGAAGTGGTAGAACTGGATGTCTGCCAGAAAAAGAGAAATGGCTGCTCTTTAATAAAGTTTGTGGGAAAACATTTTAATAACCAACATGATTTCTTGTCAGGTTACTGACTACACCTGACCTACACCCATATACGTAAGGAGGACACAAATTACCTGGATGTCTATTAATACATAGACAAACATTTTAACGTTTTTACCAACCCTTTTTTGTCATGTTACTTCCGCCACATTGCCCATACACATCTAAGTACAGGAATGAACTCAGGAATACTTAGACAGAAATCCACAATTGACCATTCAGAGTGTTCCTGTTGTGGACATCCAGTAGTTTGAAGTAATCAGACAGTATTTTGGCGCAGGGAGAGAAGACGTTAGTCACAGTCCAGATAATGTCCAACAGCTCCTTTCTTTAGCTTCATCTTGGCTTACTGACTGACCACTGCAGAACTGCTGTCCCTCTCAGCGCTACCTGACACTGACATCACAATGGTTCACCTGTCACCACTTCTCCCGAAGCTGCTACCTCTCCTTGTTCGGGCAGGCTTCGGCGTTCATCGTCACTGGCCTTCTAGCCACTGCCGCTCCTCATCTCATCATTCCATTTGTTTTGTCTTGTTTATTACACACACCTGGTTCATATCCCCTCATCAGTACCTGTATAAGTGTTCCCTCTGCCCCCTTGTCTTTGTGTGTGATTGTTTATTGTGGAGGATAGTGAAGCTCGGTGGAGCACTGTGTATTTTGTATCGCCGGGATATTTCCCTGTGTGCCTTGTATTTTCCAGTGCGCCTGTTTTGCGCACTAGAGTGTTTTTGACGCATTACTGCGTAACTCTGTATTTGCGGAATAAAGCCTGTTATTCTGTGATCGACCCTCCTGCGCCTGACTCCTTCGACATCACCTCATCACATCACCATGGAATTTAGTGTTCTATTACAGATTCTACATTCTATTGATAGAATTCTGACATTAACGATAAACTAATTTAGTAGTGTTTTAATTAAATGATCATTACATACTATTTTGACAGTATATGACAACTTACCAGTCTTTACTATTGATGTCACTACGCAAAGGTGCATCATCACAGACAAACAAGTCTAAAGAAAAAGTGAAAGTGAAAGACTTTCCTTGCTCACCTTTGTTACATCATTTCATTCCCTCAGTACCTACAGCGTTACGTCATCTCAATTATTAAATGTAGCCCATTTCCCAAGTATTGCTGAATCATAACATAAAACTAGTATAGGCTTAAATGAAAGCATTTTGGTACCACTGGCGTGTACTGCACAATTACATACCATGTTTACATTTATACAGTCATGGATAAGAAGGATAATAATTGTAATCAAAGTGAAGAGATTGATTTTGAGAGGTGGTTGGTTGAGGCTACAAGATACAGATTATATTTATTTATTTATTTATTTATTTCACCTTTATTTAACCAGGTAAACCAGTTGAGAACAAGTTCTCATTTACAACTGCGACCTGGCCAAGATAAAGCATAGCAGTGCGATGAAAACAACAACACAGAGTTACATATGGGGTAAAAAAACATAAAGTCAAAAAATACAACAGAAAATATATATACAGTGTGTGCATATTAAGCAATAATATTGAAAGAATGCATGCCAGGAAGTCTATTATCATGTCTTGTTTAGGAAGATTAGAAAGTGAATGAGTTCCTCGTTCTGCCCGTCTGTACTTTTCTCAACTGGGTAATTTTATTGGATGCTAAATGTCATCGACATAGACACATATTAAAAAGCCACTGTTTAGACTTCAGCGTTATTCAGAGGATAAGTGTTGATCAGAAGATGTTTCATTGTTGTCTAAAGGTATGAACAGTTTACTTTTAAATTAACTTGTTGGGCTATGAAGTTATTATGCAGATCAAGTATTCATTTTGTACATCATATTCTATTTGTTATGAACACTTAGATTTGTATATTTACATGTTTGACAAAACATTATTATTTATTTTTCTCTCTCTCTCTCTCTCTCTCTCTCTCTCTCTCTCTCTCTCTCTCTCTCTCTCTCTCTCTCTCTCTCTCGCTCTCCCCCCCCCTCTCTCTCTCTCTCGCTCTCTCTCTCTCTCTCTCTCTCTCTCTCTCTCTCTCTCTCTCTCTCTCTCTCTCTCTCTCTCTCTCTCTCTCTCTCTCTCACTCCCTCCCTCCCTCCCTCCCTCCCTCCCTCCCTCCCTCCCTGCCTCCTACTCTCCCTCGTAGATGAGGTTTACTTTACTAGGCATTCTAATCCTACACCAGGCCAAAAGCCAAAGCCCCAAGTTCACTCAGAGCAGCTGGAATCTTCTACCCAATGGTAGGAAATCATCACCTCTGATCAGTACATGTATATCACTGTCATCTGAAGATCAGCACAGTTTGTAACGATAATGTCAGCCTGTACACTTGTCGGTATGTTGTCAGCTCATTATTAAGACTTGTATATGTGTTTCCAGTCTGGTATAGTACAGTACATTCAGAAAGTATTCATACCCCTTGACTTATTCCACATTTTGTTGTGTTACAGCCTGAATTCAAAATTGATTAAATGTATTTTTTTCTCTCACCCATCTACACACAATATCCCATAATTAGAAATGTTTGCTAATTTATTATACATAAGTATTCACACCCCTGAGTCAATGCATGTTATAATCACCTTTGGCAAGGACTACAGATGTGAGTCTTTCTGGGTAGGTCTCTAAGAGCTTTCTTTGCACACCTGGAATTTACAATATTTGCACATTATTCTTTAAAAAGTTATTCAAGCTCTGTCAAGTTGGTTGTTGATCACTGCTAGTAAGCCATTTTCAAGTCTTTCCATAGATTTTCAAGCCAATTTAATTTCTAAACTGTAACTAGGCCTCTCAGGAACATTCAATGTCATCTTGGTAAGTAACTCCTGCTTTGTCTCCCAGTGTCTGTTGGTGAATTTGTCTCCCAGTGTCTGTTGGAAAGAAGACTGAACCAGGTTTTCCACTTGTTTTTTGCCTGTGCTTAGCTCTATTCTGTTTCTTTATTTAGACTTGCCATAACAAAGGGGTTAAATACTTATTGACTCAAGACATTTCAGCTTTTCAATTTTAATTAAGTTGTACAATTTTCTAAAAACAAAATTCAGCTTTTATGTTATAGGGTATTGTGTGTTGGCCAGTGACACAAAATCTCACTTTAATCAATTTTAAATTCAGGCTGTAGCACAACTAAATGTGGAAAAAGTCAAGGGGTGTGAATACTTTCTGAAATCACTGCATATAAAGATCAGTTAGTTATATTTTGGTTTTGCCAGTCCGGTGTATAGATGGTATAAAGTTGTGGGTATGTTTATGTCAGTTCATTATAAGGTTATATCAAGTTGTGGGTATGTTTATGTCAGATCATCATAAGGCTATGTACAGTTGTGGGTATGTTTATGTCAGATCATCATAAGGCTATATAAAGTTGAGGTAGTGTTTATGTTTGTGTTGATGAGCTACAGTCTGATCCATAATTATTGGCATCCTTGAAAAAGATTAGCAAAAAAGACTGTAGAAAATAAATAATACAAATACTGAACTACTGTATATTTTATCCTCAAACAAATGGAAAAAATTTAAATATTTTATACCAGTACAATTATTCAGAGGAAGAGATTTTGTTTAACAAGTAATCTTTTTTTTCTCAAAAAGATAGGGTTCAAATTTATTGCCACCCCTGTTTTTAATAGGATAACGGCACTGAGCCTTTTTCTAAAATGTTTTGAGATTGGAGAACACATTGGAAAGGATATTAGAGCTTTCCATTCCTCCATACAGAATCTTTCCAGATCCTTGATATCCTTCGTCTGCGTTTATGGGCTGCCCTGTTCAATTCAAACCACAGGTTTCCGATGGGGTTCAAGTCCGGTGGTCAATTTAGAAAAAGGCTCAGTGCCGTTATCCTCGCAAGGTGAGGTATTGAAAGGTTTTGACAACAGGGTTGGCAATAATTTTTACCAATCTTTTTTAGATAAAAAAATGATGCTTGTTAAACAAAATCTCTAACCAATTGTATTACTATAAAATAATATAATTCTCAAAAGAATTTGAGCATACAATATAGTTCAGTATTTTTATGATTTATTTGAAACAGTCTTTTTTGCTCATCTTTATGAAGGGTGGCAATAATGCTGGACCTGACTGTATATGTTGGTGTTGATTGAAGTGTGTGTTGTCACCAGTTGTTGTGGTGAATGTAGACGGCTCGCTGGTTCAGCATCCTCTGACCTGCCTGGGATCCTTCAACCGAGAGGAGGAGGGTTGGAGGAAAGACCGTGACTGGGTGTGGCGGAGAGATGGAGAGGAGGACGAGGAGATTCTATGGATGATAGGTGAAGAGGAGAAGAAGAGGGGGAATAGCTTCCTTGTCAACCTGGAAGAGAGAACTGGAGGAGGGATCTTTACATGTCACAGCCTAGATAGAACCCTGCTGAAGAATACTACGGTGCTGGTCAAACACCTGGACGAACAGAAACGCATTCTAGAAGGATCCACCAGAACAGGTACACAGGATGTCTGTCTGTCATCCGAAATCAAGTCAAACATTAGTTTTTCATTCATTATCCAATTCTAACATGACATCTTCTGTCTCTCTTCTGTTTGTTTGTTTCTATTCTAAGGCTATATGAAATGTTCTACACGGAACTTCCAAGGAGAGTTCCACTGCTCCTGGAAATATACCACTACATATGTTGGGACTGTTATGTCTGTCAGAGTGGCACGGTACTATCACCACCAACCTTTATATGTATCACTACTACACTCTTAGAAAAAAAGGTGCTAAGTAGAACCATACAGCATTCTTCGGTTTGTCCCCATAGGGGAACCCTTTTTGTTGCTGGTTACAACCCTTTGCAGAGGATTCTATCTAAAACCCTCTATGTAGGGTTCTTCAGAGAACCCCCTGTATAATATACTATGGTTCTACCAAGAAACCTCTATGGAGGGTTCTGCTTAGAACCGTCTATGATGGGTTCTACCAAGAACCATTTTATCTTTGGAGGGTTCTTCCTAGAACCCTCCATGAATGGTTTCACCAGCCTTTTTAATTGTATTATTACATGACATATATCATAAGGCCTGTCTTTGAGAGCCTAGTTATAGCCTAACAAAGTGGCGTTAGGAAACTCCTGGTTCACAGGCCACATCAGGCCTGCAAGTCACATTATACTGGCTTGCAAAGTGATGTGTAATTCCTATTGGAATCCAGCCAGAGTTAGGATATCCAACAAGTGAAATTGTTAATCACCTGCAACCTGCATTCAGAATAACTGCCAGGGTAGAGAAGATTGAATACTGAGCCTAGCTCAATAATCTAAACTGGAACAACCATCTCAGTAACAGGTGCAATAAATCCAATTACTAACAGATTGGATTAGTTTAGAAAACGGTGTGTTATTTATCTTAATTAACCAATCAATGTATAGTACATGCAAAAACACAGATATTACAGTAAAATAAACAATTCAGAAAATCTCCCTGCAATAGAGCATGCTGGGAAATGTTATATATGGTTCTATGTAGAACCCTTCTTGCCTTCCAAATAACCCTTCTTACGTTCCAAAGAATCATCAAATAACAATTTCTTCCAAAAACAGTTCTTAGGATGCTAAAGGTTCTAGGTAGAACCCTTTGCCTTACAAAGAACCCTTGTCTTCCAAAAAGGGTTCTTCTAATCAAAGCGGTTCTTGGTAGAACCCTATCCCTCCTTACAGAACCTGTTTGAAACCCTTTTTTCTAAGAGTGTATACATTCTATGGGTCTGATTAATGTATAGTGCTATAGTGATGTATAGGATATAACATGTGACTATTGGAGAGTTCTGTATAGGATATAACATGTGACTATTGGAGAGTTCTGTATTGGATATAACATGTTACTATTGTATAGTGTTATAGTGATGTATAGGATATAACATGGGCATAATAACTTACAGTATTTACTTGATTTCAAATTTAATATTAGTGAATGGACTACTGCAATGGCCTGTGTTACTCTAATTTCAGTCATCCATTTCTTGGCTTTTCTATAGTGACCAGTCTGATGCGGAGGACGTCAGCTGTTCTGTGGACGCCAGTGGACAGCAGTGGACATGTTTGTCTTCGTCTGGCCAGAGTGACATCATGTGTTCTGTGAACAGTATGGGACTGGGGGTGTTCTGTGTGGACAGACAGTATTGTCCCTATGCTGAGGAGACTGACCGGATCACCCTGACCATCTATATGAGGACTAACTACCTGCTGGAGGAATACTCCCAACACTTCTACTTATCAGAGATAGGTGAGGACACACACACATACGGAGACACACACACACACACACACACACACACACACACACACACACACACACACACACACACACACACACACACACACACACACACACACACACACACACACACACACACACACACACAAAGAGAGAGACAAACACACACACACACAGACACACACACACACACACACACACACACACACACACACAGAGAGAGAGAGAGACACACAACACTTCTACTTATCAGACATAGGTAAGTGTTAAGTAGGGACCTTGTAGCAGTCATAAGGGCAGATATGTTGCAAGAGGCTGGCAGGATCAGGTGCACAAGTTGTGATTTTAGGCTACTTAAAGGTGACAATAATGGTCTATGTGTGCACTTCACTATATTTACCAACTAATAAAACAATTATGTTTACTAACTTCACAATGTAAGTGGTCTCTGAAAAGAAAATGCCTTGGAGCTGGCAAAGCTGTCTATCCCATAACAAACATTAAGAATGCAGAAACAAAGCTCTCTGAAATGGCAGGACTTTTAGAGCACTAGTGGAGAGAAACAGTAATAATGTCTTCGTCACCACAGTTAGGAAACCTGCCTCTATAGACAGTGCTGTGAAAAAGTATTTGCCCCCTTTCTAATTTTCTCTACTTTTGCATATTTGTGATACTGAATGTTATCAGATCAAACTGGCGAAAACCAAACTCTGTATTCCACAGTAAGAAAGAACATCATACCAAAGGTCAAGCATGGTGGTGGTGGTGTGATGGTTTGGGGATGCTTTGCTGCCTCAGGACCTGGACGACTTGCCTTAATAGAAGGAACCATGAATTCTGCTCTGTATCAGAGAATTCCACAGGAGAATGTCAGACCATCCGTCTGTGAGCTGAAGCTGAAGCGCAGCTGGGTCATGCAGCAAGACAATGATCCAAAACACACAATCAAGTCTACATGACCTAATCCCAATTGAGATGTTGTGGCAGGACTTGAAACAAGCAGTTCATGCTTGAAAACCCACATGTCACTGAGTTAAAGCAGTTCTGCTTGGAAGAGTGGGCCAAAATTCCTCCACAGCGACGTGAGAGACTGATCAACAACTACAGGAAGCATTTGGTTGGAGTCATTGCAGCTAAAGGTGGCACAACCAGTTATTGAGTGTAAGGGGGCAATTACTTTTTCACACAGGGGAATTGGGTGTTGCATATCTTTGTTTATGAAATAAATATGTAATTGTTGTGTTATTTGTTCACTTATGTTCCCTTTATCTAATATTAGGTTTTGGTTGAAGATCTGATAACATTCAGTATCACAAATATGCAAAAGTAGAGAAAATTAGAAAGGGGGCAAATACTTTTTCCCAGCACTGTCTATAGAGGCAGGTTTCCTAACTGTGGTAACGAAGACATTATTAGTGTTTCCCTCCACTAGTGCTCTAAAAGTCATAGCACTTTTTCATAGCACTGAACAAAAATCGGATTTCTCTCAAATTTTGTGCACAAATTTGTTCACATCCCTATTGGTGAGCATTTCTCCTTTGCCAAGATAATCCATCCACCTGGATGCCGGCCTCACAACCGCAGACCACTTGTAACCATGCCAGCCCAGGACCTCCACATCAGGTGGGTGGGTGCTGAGGAGTATTTCTGTCTGTAATGAAGCCTATAGTGGGGAAAAACTCATTCTGATTGGCTGGGCCTGGCTCCCCAGTGGAAGGGCCTGGCTGCCAAGTGGGTGGGCCTATGCCCTCCCAGGCCCAGCCATGGCTGCACCCCTGCCCAGTCATGTGAAATCCATAGATTAGGCCCTAATGAATGTATTGCAATTGACTGATTTCCTTATATAAACTGTAACTCAGTAAAATCTTTGAAATTGTTGCATGTTGCGTTTATATTTTTGTTCAGTATACAAATATCTTGCACATATACGTAGACCTAGCAGAGGATTATATGCTGAGTGTTTGTTGGTTTAAGTGCTACTGAAAGTTAGTTTGATTGTGCAGAGTGCTGGTAGAAGTTATGGTAATATTCTCTCTCCCACCTCTCTCCCTCTCCTTCACTCACCCTCTCTCTCTCTCGCACGCTCTCTCTCTCTCTCCCTCTCTCCCTCTCTCCAGTGAAGCCAGACAAGGTATCCATTAAGGAGGTTAACAGCAGTACTATAGAGTGGAGCTATCCTGTCTCCTGGAACAGACCCATCTCCTACTTCCCCCTCTCCTTCCAGGTCAAAGAGATCGAAGGCAGAGAGCGCAAGAACGGGTGCACGTGTGATTCTCCCTGCACAGAGTCCAAGGTGAGGATCACTGTCTATATACTGTACGTACTACTAGCCCTTGTCTCCAAAGCTTGATGAGGGCCATTACACCAAGAGATCCAGACCCTGTACTAACAGTCGTATACTCTTGAACTAATTGACGGGTTCACTCTGGTCCCTGGTTATATTCATTCGAGCACACCGTAGCAAAACATTTTGCAACGAAAAGGAGCATTTCTTATTGGACAAGTTCATGTAGTCCCTCTCTGCGTCAGGCCATTTTCTTCCATTTGGTGCTTAATGAATTCAACCCCTGTGTTCCTCCAGGTCCACAGCGCAGAGAGCAGCCAGTGGTCAGTAAAGGCCAAGGTGACGGTGTGTGTCAGGGCCCAGGATGCCCTCTGTGACACCACCTGGAGCGACTGGACAGAGTACAGGTCAGTACCACACTCTATACTGTATTCAGGAGAACCTCTCATCAAGGACCCCCAGCCGTTCCATGTATTTGAACTATTCAATTCGTCAACTAATCATCAAGCCCTTGAATACTACTGAATCAGTTGAGCTAGTTCAGGGCTACAACAAAATTGTGAAATGGCTGGGGGTCTCCGAGGAGAGGGTTTAAAACCCCTGCTCTAGTCTACTGTTTTATCATGCTACATCTACCAGGGTGAAGTTCAATTGGGTTTTCCATTCAGTACATTCAGGAAGTGGATCGAGATTCCATTTCATAAATTGAAAATATGCCATTGTTTATCAATTCATGAATTTAATTTCTAAGAAGACATTGCAGAAAAACATGTTTTACAATATGTTGTGATTTTTCAGAAGCAGCAACAAGGGAAACAAGAGGGGGAAGCAAGAGAAGCAGAAGAAGCAGAAGAAGAAGCAGAAGAAGAGTGTGTCTCAATAGTAGATCTTTACCATACTGATGGCCATCAAATATTATCATATTTATTCACTCTGTAGAGTTTGTAGGCATTCACACTCTAAAACATCAACTATGACAAAGGTGACTTTGTTGCCAAGATCAGAGATTGTATTTCTGAACTCATTTACTGACACAAACTTTACTTTTACATTCTTTATAGTTGTTATGAAATGTATTTAGTAATATTTATTTGATCATGATTATTGATTTATTGTTGTTGCTTTTTATCTCATAGAGTATGACATAACGCCTCCTGAGTGGCGCAGTGGTCTAAGGCACTGCATTGCAGTGCTAGCTGTGCCACTAGCGATCCTGGTTTGAGTCCAGGCTCTGTCGCAGCCGGCCGCGACCGGGAGACCCATGGCGTCGTCCAGGTTAGGTTTGGCCGGCAGGGATGTTCTTGTCCCATCGCGCACTAGTGAATCCTGTGGTGGGCCGGGCGCAGTGCACGCTGACACGGTCGCCAGGTGTATGGTGTTTCCTCCGACACACTGGCTTCCGGGTTAAGCGGCTCGGTTGGGTTGTGTTTCGGAGGACGCATGGCTCTCGACCTTCGCCTCTCCCGTGTCCGTACGGGAGTTGCAGCGATGGGACAAGACTGTAACTAACAATTGGGTACCACGAAATTGGGAGTAAAAATAAAATAAAAAGAGTATGACATGCACTGAACTGATATTTTTGTGACTTTAATACTCTAAATCCAAATAAACGTACAAACCTGCATTTACAGTAAGTGTGTATGAGTTCTTTCCTCTACTCTGTGCTCACAGGCACTAATGAATTTCAAAATTAAAAAAGAACAACGTGAAATCAAGCATCATCAAAGGAAGTAATGTATGACTAATCTCAGCGTTAAATACAATATAAATACCTCCGGTAATACACTTCCTTTGTCTCTGACAAACCACAACAGGATGTCCAGGAAACTGGTTGGATGGCTTAGACCAATGGCTTGACAGTTGAGGGTTCTAGAACACAGTGACTGTTGCTTTTCTCTCTATTTATCCAACATGGGGTTTTGGGGTTGCTGGGTGGGATGGGATGGAAGTAATTTTGCAACACTGTGCATGAGGTGCACTGACTCCCACACAACTACAAAGCAGTTTGGAATTGGTAAGGTTTTGAGATATATTTATTTTCATACATGTACTAGTTGAGTATGTATTGAATGCAGTACCTAGTCGAGGAAATCTGAGTCCAGAAACATCTTACTTGGTTACACAATTTAATTGCAGTATTCATTCTTAAAATAATTAAATGATAGTCAAACTATAACCCTTCAATTTGGATCAAGCAATGGACTTCAAAATAAACCAATCAGTATGGCATCATGCTCAAGCAATAGACTTTAAAATAAACCAATCGGTATGGCATCATGCTCAAGCAATAGACTTCAAAATAAACCAATCGGTATGGCATCATCCTCAAGCAATAGACTTCAAAATAAACCAATCAGTATGGCATCATGCTCAAGCAATAGACTTTAAAATAAACCAATCGGTATGGCATCATGCTCAAGCAATAGACTTCAAAATAAACCAATCGGTATGGCATCATCCTCAAGCAATAGACTTCAAAATAAACCAATCAGTATGGCATCACATTCAATAACAGTAAATAACCAGTTGCAACCTTATACAAAGGTGGGCATATAGTGTGTAGTGGAAATCTACTGTGTCTCTTTCTGCTTTTTCAGTGTCTTACACGTATTCTACATGTTTGACCTGTTGCGTACTTAGAAATGCGCCTGTTGTAGACAGACAGGGTGTCTGAGGTTTGCTCTCAAAAGGTCGGCTCAGCGGGAGTGGAAATATTGGCTGAACGACCAGACTGTTGTTGCCAGGTGTTCTCCTCCTCTGCAGCTGATCTCTGGGAGCAAACACTTTGCTGGGGCGGCAGGTAGCTTAGTGGTTAAGAGCGTTGTGCCAGTAACTGAAAGGTCACTGGTTCTAATCCCCAAGCCTACTAGGTGAAAAATCTGTCGATGTGCCCTTTAGCAAGGCACTTAACCCTACTTGCTCCTGTAAGTTGCTCTGGATAAGAGTGTCTGCTAAATGATGTAAAGAATGCACTTGGCTATCTTTGTGTAACCCGTAGCGATAGTATAAATATGCTGAGGGGGAAATACCTCATCAGAGCTTCTGACTAAACTCCACATGAAGTGCTGTTTGTCTTTAATCTCTCCGCTGGGGTGAATAAACATAGATTCATTTAAGCTTGACATTGGGGTCCTTAGTTGTAATTTCCACGGCAAGTGGTACAGAGAGGGGGCAGATCTTCCGTCTCAATTCACTTAAATGCACCAAATTCCTGTCACTGCCAATACAATGCAATTCAGGCATGTTGTTTTCTTGTCTATGGTATCCAGCTTCTCCTGGTGGATATGACAGACGGTAACATAGTGCAATCTGCTTTGTATTATTGTTGAGCGCAGCCACGTCTTCAATCTCCATGACAACCATATGAAATCAGAATGCAGGCAACAAGTGTTTTTATAGCACTTGGGTAACAGTCAGCAAAGATGAAGAGTTGAACTGATAGCGCCTTATAACTCAAATTCTCACCTGATGACATGTTCGTCCTCTCCCTGCCTCAACATGGGTGGTGCTCTCTCTCACACTCTCTCTAATGCCTGTCTTTGAACCCTGCCATAATCATATGACCAAATACCTTTATAATATGACAAAAAAATGGCTGGCCTTAACAATGATGGGGTTAGCTTGATAACATGAATTAGATTCTGCTTTTATTAGCTAAATTATGTATTTACTGTCTGGAAATAGGTATAGTTAGCTAGCTGACTACATAGTACCAGTCTATTATGAATTGTACAGTATAGTTAGGTAGCTATGTAGCCATTCATTCATTTACTTACAGTCCTCTGCACTGCGCAAAAAAAATATTATGCTCTGCACTTTGGCACCTCCATTAAGGGCACTAGCTACTGTTACTAGGGTGACCACTGACTCACTGAGTGCTGCTCATCTGAAACTGCAGTTGAAAATGAAAAGGGGAAGTTCCTGATACTGTGCTAGCTTTGGTGCTAACTTAGCTAGCTAACGTCAGCCTGGCTGAAATAGCCAACCTAGCATTGCATCACTCGGTATACAACTATTTTTACACGATATTATCTCATCACCAATAGTTTGGTAGTTATACATCAACATAGGAATATATTTAAGAAATATTCATGAAATTGTACTTGTTTTAAACTTTCAAAACATTTATACATTGGAGCGTGAATATATAGCTACATTTTTCATCCCCGTCCCAGAACTGTCCAGAAGTGCAATTTCAACTATCCCAAACTGAAAATGAATCATCCCAAATAAAAACACTTTGTTTATTTTTATGTTTTGATATGCCAACATGGGTTTACTCTAGGACCTGAAAGGGTGCATACTGCCACCTGTAGTGTGTTGTCTGAACAGGTATAAAGCCAAGGTTTATGTTTTCTCATGAGTATAATTAATTGGCTGATCCCTCCTGATGACCTGGATGGAATGATGTGATCCTTCCTTAACACATAGGAAATCCCACCCAGTTGACTACTTAAAAATGGTGAAAGTCCTCAATGGTGCTGCCTGTGCTAAAACAGGCTTTTGGGCACTAGAATCCTCTATCTATCTCTATGATTAACCCCTGCCCCTTATCCAGATAGATTTAAGTGCTGATGATGAAGCTCACCAGTCAAGATATGTTCTCTTCTAGCAGATTGCATATCAACACTTACAACATACAGTGGGGAAAAAAGTATTTAGTCAGCCACCAATTGTGCAAGTTCTCCCACTTAAAAAGATGAGAGAGGCCTGTAATTTTCATCATAGGTACACGTCAACTATGACAGACAAAATGAGAAAAAAATATCCAGAAAATCACATTGTAGTATTTTTAATGAATTTATTTGCAAATTATGGTGGAAAATAAGTATTTGGTCAATAACAAAAGTTTCTCAATACTTTGTTATATACCCTTTGTTGGCAATGACACAGGTCAAACGTTTTCTGTAAGTCTTCACAAGGTTTTCACACACTGTTGCTGGTATTTTGGCCCATTCCTCCATGCAGATCTCCTCTAGAGCAGAGATGTTTTGGGGCTGTCCCTGGGCAACACGGACTTTCAACTCCCTCCAAAGATTTTCTATGGGGTTGAGATCTGGAGACTGGCTAGGCCACTCCAGGACCTTGAAATGCTTCTTACGAAGCCACTCCTTCGTTGCCCGGGCGGTGTGTTTGGGATCATTGTCATGCTGAAAGACCCAGCCACGTTTCATCTTCAATGCCCTTGCTGAAGGAAGGAGGTTTTCACTCAAAATCTCACGATACATGGCCCCATTCATTCTTTCCTTTACACGGATCAGTCGTCCTGGTCCCTTTGCAGAAAAACAGCCCCAAAGCATGATGTTTCCACCCCCATGCTTCACAGTAGGTATGGTGTTCTTTGGATGCAACTCAGCATTCTTTGTCCTCCAAATACGACGAGTTGAGTTTTTACCAAAAAGTTCTATTTTGGTTTCATCTGACCATATGACATTCTCCCAATCCTCTTCTGGATCATCCAAATGCACTCTAGCAAACTTCAGACGGGCCTGGACATGTACTGGCTTAAGCAGGGGGACACGTCTGGCACTGCAGGATTTGAGTCCCTGGCGGCGTAGTGTGTTACTGATGGTAGGCTTTGTTACTTTGGTCCCAGCTCTCTGCAGGTCATTCA
This sequence comes from Coregonus lavaretus, assembly GCF_964263955.1. Taxonomy (NCBI): domain Eukaryota; kingdom Metazoa; phylum Chordata; class Actinopteri; order Salmoniformes; family Salmonidae; genus Coregonus; species Coregonus lavaretus. The sequence continues at coordinate 8,706,712 of NC_140016.1, forward strand.
CTAGGTACCCCCGTGTGGTTCTGGGATTTTTGCTCACCGTTCTTGTGATCATTTTGACCCCACGGGGTGAGATCTTGCGTGGAGCCCCAGATCGAGGGAGATTATCAGTGGTCTTGTATGTCTTCCATTTCCTAATAATTGCTCCCACAGTTGATTTCTTCAAACCAAGCTGCTTACCTATTGCAGATTCAGTCTTCCCAGCCTGGTGCAGGTCTACAATTTTGTTTCTGGTGTCCTTTGACAGCTCTTTGGTCTTGGCCATAGTGGAGTTTGGAGTGTCACTGTTTGAGGTTGTGGACAGGTGTCTTTTATACTGATAACAAGTTCAAACAGGTGCCATTAATACAGGTAACGAGTGGAGGACAGAGGAGCCTCTTAAAGAAGAAGTTACAGGTCTGTGAGAGCCAGAAATCTTGCTTGTTTGTAGGTGACCAAATACTTATTTTCCACCATAATTTGCAAATAAATTTATAAAAAATCCTAGAATGTGATTTTCTGGATTTTTTTCTCCTCAATTTGTCTGTCATAGTTGACGTGTACCTATGATGAAAAATTACAGGCCTCTCTCATCTTTTTAAGAGGGAGAACTTGCACAATTGGTGGCTGACTAAATACTTTTTTCCCCACTGTACAACAAAAAGCCCAATATGAAATGTATTATAAAATTAATACATATTTATTAAAAGGTTCAAACAAACAAGCAAATATAAATGACAGATATGTTTTCTCTTATTTTACATTTACTAATCACCCGCCTCGCACACTCCCAGGTTGGACCCACCTATCAGGCTGAGCTGGTGAGTCTGCAACGCAACACAGACATTGAATCAGAAATGCTGTTGGGAAAAAGGGCGACCTGGGGATAACACTCAGTCAGGGGTACATCTGTTACATAATGACTGTGTCAATGCATTTGGAATAACATATAAATGTTCAACAGGCCTGTATTACATGCTTCCATACTTAATGAATGAATTAACCCACTAGTCAATAGCAATGTGAAATGCAGTGTTGCCAGTGCACTCACTCTGTGGATGATGTCTTGGGTACTGTGAGACATGAGGATGATGTCTTGGGCAGTGTGAGACATGAGGATGATGTCTTGGGCAGTGTGAGACATGTGGATGATGTCTTGGGCAGTGTGAGACGTGGATGATGTCTTGGGCAGTGTGAGACATGTGGATGTTGTCTTGGGTACTATGAGACATGAGGACGATGTCTTGGGCAGTGTGAGACGTGGATGATGTCTTGGGCAGTGTGAGACATGTGGATGATGTCTTGGGCAGTGTGAGACATGTGGATGATGTCTTGGGCAGTGTGAGACATGTGGATGTGGTCTCACCAGGAAGAGCAGTGATTGTTCATTTACTGGGTTGGTTTAGTGTAGTCCTCACTGTAAGGGAAACTGACAGACAGACAGACAGACTGACAGACAGCAGTAACACCAGTAAAACTCCTCCAGCAGGTGTAATAGTGACAGGGCTGCTAGGGATGATGCTTACCTGGGTGGAAACAGGACGTCGTGCTCATGCATGAGAGATCTCTCTCTGATGAAACCGTTCATCTTCACTGTGATGGAGCTGTCCATACGACTAGCCTGGTTACCAGCGATTAGAGACGGACGTGTCCATGTTGGGTGAGGAGGGGGAGGAAGCGGGGTTAGCTGGGGGTTAGAGCACTGTCAGCCTGCCCATTAGGGTGTTAGGGGCGGCACCCCACTTGTGATTGGTCAAAAACCCCAAAAAATTACAAAATATACATATATTATACAATTCATGGATTATGTTTTAAATGCTCATAAAAGCGTGGTAAATGTGAACATTTCCCTGTTTCAAAAATATATTGTTCAAAACAAGCTGTTCAGTTACTCACTACTCTGCCCCTCAGTGACTAACAGCAGCAGCTCTGCCTCCGAGGCTACATAGGCCGAGTGACATCGCTTCGATTGTTTTGCTAGCTATTTGCTATGAGGGGGAAATGCCACAATGAAATTGTAGGATTTCATAGCATAGATTGCAACAGCACAAAGTAAATGGGCCATCCTGGGGCGCTCAATGTCCATTCAGTCAGAACTTCTGGGTCTGCTCTAGTCTCCCTCCCAATGAGTCTCTCGCGCCAGACAGCTTACTTCTGCACATGAGACTAGATCTGCTCTATCATGTACATATGGCGTTAAAACAAAAAGCTAATTGTAATTAACTTGTAAATAAACAATCATACCAGTCATGGAAGCCTGGGACCTGATAAACCAGACATCTACATCCAACAAGAGTTGATGAACAGAGGGATACACTAGCTAGATTATTTTCATGGCAGATCTGGTAGGACTACAAAGCATGACTGTGGTGTATTGTTTCCCTCCATGTTGTTCATCAGGTTCTACTGTTGCTAGGTGACAGGGCGAAATGTTGTGTGGACTAAAATAGCATAAAACCGGGCGTTTCACAAAGCATGATCAAATTAATTAGCCAGCTACAGTAATTTTTTGAAACGTTGAGAAATAGTTTGGTCAAATTAACCAGTTATCTACCTTTGATAGGCGGCTGGCTAACTATAGCAAGCTGGTAGCTTGCTAGCTTGCCAATTTCAAGTATTTCTAAACTATACTGAACAAAAATATTATCCTGTAAACCGCCTCCAACGTCGTTTTAGAAAATTTGGCAGAACGTCCAACCGGCCTCACAACCGCAGACCATGTGTAACCATGCCAGCCCAGGACCTCCAAATACGGCTTCTTCACCTGCGGAATCATCTGAGACCAGCCACCTGGACAGCTAATGAAACTGAGGAGTATTTTTGTCTGTAATAAAGCCCTTTTGTGGGGAAAAACTCATTCTGATTGGCTGAGTCTTGCTCCCCAGCCATGGGTGGGCCTGGGAGGACATAGGCCCACCCACTTGGGAGCCAGGCCCACCCATGGCTGCGCCCCTGCCTAGTCAAATGAAATCCATAGATTAGAGCCTAATGAATTTATTTCAATTGACTGATTTCTTTCTTTGAACTGTAACTCCGTAAAATCTTTGAAATTGTTGCATGTTGCATTTATATTTTTGTTCAGTATAATATCTGACTAACTCGGAAATATGAAGTTATTTCAGAATGAAATTAACTCAAATCAAATCAAATCAAATTGTATTTTTCACATGCGCCGAATACAACAGGTGTAGACCTTACAGTGAAATGCTTACTTACAAGCCCTTAGCCAACAATGCAGTTCAAGAAATTGAGTTAAGAAAATATTTACTAAATAAACTAAATAAAAAAATTAAATAAAAAGTAACACATAAAATATAAAGTACCACAACTGGCTAGTGCATCATGCTTAGTGACATTATATGAGCTAGCTATCCCCAGCTAGATAATGTGTTTTCACTTATTGCATCTACATGCTTGTTGCGTTCTCCCTGGTGCACTCGTTTGTTCGTGAGCTGGCTGCTGGTTCTAAATAGTATCATCTAATCTGTTCAAAACAGTGACAGCATGTGCAGTAGTGGTCATTCGGTTTTTTGGTTGCTCCAACCTGATAAATCTAGCGACAAAGTCACTAAGTTGGCAACACTGAGAAAAGCAGCGCGGACAGGCAGTAGCAACACTGAATGTCTCCCTCGAGTGGTAGCACTAAATGTTAACGCTCCAGCTGAAAATATGATATTTATTCTAGATTATTCTAAATACAGAGGTAGAATTTGTGTTATTTAAAAACCAATCTAAACATTTGATCAAAACCATATATTTTGCATTCAAAAGAAATGTGCGGTGCATGCTTCACATCTCAAATACAGCAATTGGAATACCAAATTAGTTCATAAACACAGCAATGCAAATGCACACGCAGTCCTGAAACCCCATATCAGTAACACTGTGACATTCTCCATGCAGCCTTAAATCTCTCCCTATCCCAGTCTGCTGTCCCCACATGCTTCAAGATGTCCACCATTGTTCCTGTACCCAAGAAAGCAAAGGTAACTGAACTAAATGACTATCGCCCCGTAGCACTCACTTCTGTTATCATGAAGTGCTTTGAGAGACTAGTCAAGGATCATATCCTCTACCTTACCTGTCACCCTAGACCCACTTCAATATGCTTACCGCCCCAATAGATCCATAGACGATGCAATCGCCATCGCACTGCACACTGCCCTAACCCATCTGGACAAGAGGAATACTTATGTAAGAATGCTATTCATTGGCTATAGCTCAGCATCAAGCTTGAGGCCCTGGATCTGAACACCGCCCTGTGCAACTGGGTCCTGGACTTCCTGACGGGCCGACCCTAGGTGGTGAAGTTAGGAAACAACACCTGCACTTCCCTGATCCTCAACACAGGGGCCCCCAAGGGTGCGTGCTCAGCCCCTCCTGTACTCCCTGTTCACCCATGACTGCGTGGACACGCACGCCTCCAACTCAATCATCAAGTTTGCAGACGACACAACAGTAGTAGGCCTGATTACCAATATTGCATTAGAAACAGAGAGACTAGAGATTTGCACGATCATGAACTTCTCCGATCCCCTACATTCTGATCAAGTCATGATGTAAAATGTATATTTTATTCTGAAAGTGCCCAACCAATAGGTCCTTTTCACAACATTTTATAGACAATAAAGTAGGCTAGGACATCCATGGATGGAAGCATGTAGACCTATAGCCTACTGTTAGCTAGTAATGCTTTCATTTACTTGGTGAACATATTGTTACACAGGTTGAAGACTATTGTAAACATACTGTATGTCTGTTTAGACCGCAGGTATATTGTTACACAGGTTGAAGACTATTGTAAACATACTGTGTGTCTGTTTAGACAGCAGGTATATTGTTACACAGGTTGCAGACTATTGTAAACATACTGTATGTCTGTTTAGACCGCAGGCATATTGTTACACAGGTTGAAGACTATTGTAAACATACTGTATGTCTGTTTAGACCGCAGGTATATTGTTACACAGGTTGAAGACTATTGTAAACATACTGTATGTCTGTTTAGACCGCAGGTATATTGTTACACAGGTTGAAGACTATTGTAAACATACTGTATGTCTGTTTAGACAGCAGACATATTGTTACACAGGTTGAAGACTATTGTAAACATACTGTATGTCTGTTTAGACCGCAGGCATATTGTTACACAGGTTGAAGACTATTGTAAACATACTGTATGTCTGTTTAGACAGCAGACATATTGTTACACAGGTTGCAGACTATTGTAAACATACTGTATGTCTGTTTAGACAGCAGGCATATTGTTACAACTCTTCTATTCAATTACTCAGATATTATCGTCAACAAGACCTGCTGATTGATAGAACATCTGTCCGTTGAACGAATAACTGATGTTACAACCATCCAGATAACGATGAATTAAAACAGGGTGATTTCATACAAAGTCATTAAAATAAGGATCCAATATGTTTGGTGTAGACAGAGGAACAAAACCACTATTTGTTCCTGGTGATGGCTGAAAGGTGTAACAAACAACTTGTTTTGGACGGGGTTATTTTCCTGTATTACTATTTTCTATCACATGATCGTCTGACCATGTATCTGTAAGCTGGTAGAATCTGACAATGTACCTATAAACTGGTAGCATAGAACAACATGACTTGGGAATCTATGTTGTGAATTTCAGCCAGGAATTCCATGTCACATGAATGGAAACCCCAGCCAGCCTTGCCCATAGACAAGGGGTGCATTCCAAAGTAACATGCTGTCCAACATTGCTATGTGCAGTCTGTAAGTGTGCATCCCTAATGGCACCCTATTCCCTATCCCTATATACAGTAGTGCACTACTTCTAATCAGTGCCATATGGGCCCTGGTCAAAAGTAGTGCACTCTAAAGGGAATATGTTGCCATTAGGGATGTAGCCTAACTCAGCAGTGGTTGGTTCAGTTCCTTCAGATGAAAGCAGAAGAGGCCACAGTGATGTAAACTCTGTCTGGCAGACTCACTATACAACTATCAATAAGCTCAAAACAAACAAGAAAAATGTTCTGGAATGACAATGTGAACGAAACCATATACCTACCTAGGATTGATGGAAATTCTGACACACACACACACACACACACACACACACACACACACACAAACACACACACCCGGGGGTTAGACACATGCACACTCTCACGCTCTCTCACACACAAATACCACTCAAGAGTATCACAGCTCAAGTCCCTAATAATTTGGTAAGTTTGCAAAACCCCATAGATATATTCTGTGTTTCAATATGTGGTGGGCCAGTAATGCTCAAGTGAATACTTTGCTGACCTCTAGTGGCTGAGAGTGAGAAGAGCGTCTGGCTACAGATATAAGGAATTTGAGATCTTCTCTGTCTAGGAAAGATACCAGAAGTCAAACTACTTTTTTAGAAGAGATTTATTGTTACTACTGTAGAAGCTACATGTGTAAAGGTTCATTTTGATGTCCTGAATGTCCTTCGGAAGGTGATGAATTGAAGTATTTTTTACTCTAACTCTGTCATTTCGTCATCCAGGGATAGAGTTCTAACTCAGGGATTGAGATTAAAAAATGTATCTGAAAGAAGAAGAAGTTATGAAATTGCAGGACGTAAAAAGTTGGATTGACACCATGCAAAGTACACCTCAATAGAATGAAAAACAATACAATACAAAACAATAGAATAAGCTGAATGAACCACCCTAGGCTTCACAGCACAATATAACTGTAGGCTACAAAGATAGGCTTCACAGCACAATATAACTGTAGGCTACAAAGATAGGCTTCACAGCACAATATAACTGTAGGCTACAGGGATAACCTAAAGAGATAACCTACAGAGATAACCTACAGAGATAACCTACAGAGATAACCTACAGAGATAACCTACAGAGTGTGATGCAGTTTAATGGAAAAGAATACATGAAATCAGTTGTGAAATACAGCTATGCAAAGTGTTACTTATGAATCACCAAATGACTTACTTGAATATAGCTTTGCCTATCTCTTTTATCTTGGAAATGAAACCTTGTTCAGCTTCAGGAGTTTTCTTTTCTGTTAAAAATAAATGCACTGTTGGTTAAGGGCTGTAAGTAAGCATTTCACTGTAATGTCTGCACCTGTTGTATTCGGCGCATGTGGCCAATAACATTTTATTTTATTTTATTTTATTTTATTTTATTTGATTGCTGTCTTCCGACACTATAGTGCAAAAATAAGTCGTCACAGAAATGTGTTTTTCAGATGTTCGTCGGATGTCTTGGTGTAACAGCAAAGCAGTCAGACCTCACACCATCTCCTACTAACATATCTTGGAAGAGGTAACTAGTTCAAGGTCCTGTCTACTCTGCTCTCATTGTAAGACAATGCTAATTCTGAATAAATATCCACAAATTCTTGAAATCATAATATGATATAAAACCATTATATCGAACATCCAGTCAGCAAATGCATAAAAACAAGGAGATAATCTTAAAATAGGGTTATCATTATGTGGTAGTGTTCTAATAACTAAGACAAGGGTGTATGTGATAGTGTTCTAATAACTAAGACAAGGGTGTATGTGATAGTGTTCTAAGACAAGGGTGTATGTGTTAGTGTTCTAATAACTAAGACAAGGGTGTATGTGATAGTGTTCTAATAACTAAGACAAGGGTGTATGTGATAGTGTTCTAATAACTAAGACAAGGGTGTGTGTGATAGTGTTCTAATAACTAAGACAAGGGTGTATGTGATAGTGTTCTAAGACAAGGGTGTATGTGATAGTGTTCTAATAACTAAGACAAGGGTGTATGTGATAGTGTTCTAAGACAAGGGTGTATGTGATAGTGTTCTAGAACAAGGGTGTATGTGATAGTGTTCTAATAACTAAGACAAGGGTGTATGTGATAGTGTTCTAATAACTAAGACAAGGGTGTATGTGATAGTGTTATAGTAACTAAGACATGGGTGTATGTGATAGTGTTCTAAGACAAGGGTGTATGTGATAGTGTTCTAATAACTAAGACAAGGGTGTATGTGATAGTGTTCTAAGACAAGGGTGTATGTGATAGTGTTCTAAGACAAGGGTGTATGTGATAGTGTTCTAATAACTAAGAACAGGGTGTATTTGATAGTGTTCTAAGACAAGGGTCTATGTGATAGTGTTCTAATAACTAACACAAGGGTGTATGTGATAGTGTTCTAATAACTAAAACAAGGGTGTATGTGATAGTGTTCTAATAACTAAGACAAGGGTGTATGTGATAGTGTTCTAAGACAAGGCTGTATGTGATAGTGTTCTAAGACAAGGGTGTAAATGATAGTGTTCTAATAACTAAGACAAGGGTGTATGTGATAGTGTTCTAAGACAAGGGTGTATGTGATAGTGTCTAAGACAAGGGTGTATGTGATAGTGTTCTAAGACAAGGGTGTATGTGATAGTGTTCTAAGACAAGGGTGTATGTGATAGTGTTCTAATAACTAAGACAAGGGCATATGTGATAGTGTTCTAATAACTAAGACAAGGGTGTATGTGATAGTGTTCTAATAACTTAGACAAGTGTGTATGTGATAGTGTTCTAATAACTAAGACAAGGGTGTATGTGATAGTGTTCTAAGACAAGGGTGTATGTGATAGTGTTCTAATAACTAAGACAAGGGTGTATGTGATAGTATTCTAATAACTAAGACAAGGGTGTATATGATAGTGTTCTAAGACAAGGGTGTATGTGACAGTGTTCTAATAACTAAGACAAGGGTGTATGTGATAGTGTTCTAATAACTAAGACAAGGGCGTATGTGGTAGTGTTCTAATAACTAAGACAAGGGTGTATGTGATAGTGTTCTAATAACTAAGACAAGGGTGTATGTGATAGTGTTCTAATAACTAAGACAAGGGTGTATGTGATGGTGTTCTAAGACAAGGGTGTATGTGATGGTGTTCTAAGACAAGGGTGTATGTGATAGTGTTCTAATAACTAAGACAAGGGTGTAAGTGATAGTGTTCTAATAACTAAGACAAGGGCGTATGTGATAGTGTTCTAATAACTAAGACAAGGGTGTATGTGATAGTGTTCTGATAACTAAGACAAGGGTGTATGTGATAGTGTTCTAATAACTAAGACAAGGGTGTATGTGATAGTGTTCTAAGACAAGGGTGTATGTGATAGTGTTCTAAGACAAGGGTGTATGTGATAGTGTTCTAATAACTAAGACAAGGGTGTATGTGATAGTGTTCTAATAACTAAGACAAGGGCGTATGTGATAGTGTTCTAATAACTAAGACAAGTGTGTATGTGATAGTGTTCTAATAACGAAGAAAAGGGAGTATGTGATAGTGTTCTAATAAATAAGACAAGGGTGTGTGTGATAGTGTTCTAATAACTACGACAAGGGTGTATGTGATAGTGTTCGAAGACAAGGGTGTATGTGATAGTGTTCTAATAACTAAGACAAGGGAGTATGTGGTAGTATTCTAATAACTAAGACAAGGGTGTATGTGATAGTGTTCTAATAACTAAGACAAGGGTGTATGTGATGGTGTTCTAAGACAAGGGTGTATGTGATGGTGTTCTAAGACAAGGGTGTATGTGATAGTGTTCTAATAACTAAGACAAGGGTGTATGTGATAGTGTTCTAATAACTAAGACAAGGGCGTATGTGATAGTGTTCTAATAACTAAGACAAGGGTGTATGTGATAGTGTTCTAATAACTAAGACAAGGGCGTATGTGATAGTGTTCTAATAACTAAGACAAGGGTGTATGTGATAGTGTTCTAATAACTAAGACAAGGGTGTATGTGATAGTGTTCTAAGACAAGGGTGTATGTGATAGTATTCTAATAACTAAGACAAGGGCGTATGTGATAGTGTTCTAATAACTAAGACAAGGGTGTATGTGATAGTGTTCTGATAAATAAGACAAGGGTGTATGTGATAGTGTTCTAATAACTAAGACAAGGGTGTATGTGATAGTGTTCTAAGACAAGGGTGTATGTGATAGTGTTCTAAGACAAGGGTGTATGTGATAGTGTTCTAATAACTAAGACAAGGGTGTATGTGATAGTGTTCTAATAACTAAGACAAGGGCGTATGTGATAGTGTTCTAATAACTAAGACAAGTGTGTATGTGATAGTGTTCTAATAACGAAGACAAGGGAGTATGTGATAGTGTTCTAATAAATAAGACAAGGGTGTATGTGATAGTGTTCTAATAACTAAGACAAGGGTGTATGTGATAGTGTTCGAAGACAAGGGTGTATGTGATAGTGTTCTAATAACTAAGACAAGGGAGTATGTGGTAGAGTTCTAATAACTAAGACAAGGGTGTATGTCATAGTATTCTAATGACTAAGACAAGGGTGTATGTGATAGTGTTATAAGACAAGGGTGTATGTGATAGTGTTCTAATAACTAAGACAAGGGTGTATGTGATAGTGTTCTAAGACAAGGGTGTATGTGATAGTGTTCTAATAACTAAGACAAGGGTGTATGTGATAGTGTTCTAATAACTAAGACAAGGGCGTATGTGATAGTGTTCTAATAACTAAGACAAGGGTGTACGTGATACTGTTCTAATAACTAAGACAAGGGTGTATGTGATAGTGTTCTAATAACTAAGACAAGGGCGTATGTGATAGTGTTCTAATAACTAAGACAAGTGTGTATGTGATAGTGTTCTAATAACGAAGACAAGGGAGTATGTGATAGTGTTCTAAGACAAGGCTGTATGTGATAGTGTTCTAATAACTAACACAAGGGTGTATGTGATAGTGTTCTAATAACTAAAACAAGGGTGTATGTGATAGTGTTCTAATAACTAACACAAGGGTGTATGTGATAGTGTTCTAATAACTAAAACAAGGGTGTATGTGATAGTGTTCTAATAACTAAGACAAGGGTGTATGTGATAGTGTTCTAAGACAAGGGTCTATGTGATAGTGTTCTAATAACTAACACAAGGGTGTATGTGATAGTGTTCTAATAACTAAAACAAGGGTGTATGTGATAGTGTTCTAATAACTAAGACAAGGGTGTATGTGATAGTGTTCTAAGACAAGGCTGTATGTGATAGTGTTCTAAGACAAGGGTGTAAATGATAGTGTTCTAATAACTAAGACAAGGGTGTATGTGATAGTGTTCTAAGACAAGGGTGTATGTGATAGTGTCAAAGACAAGGGTGTATGTGATAGTGTTCTAAGACAAGGGTGTATGTGATAGTGTTCTAAGACAAGGGTGTATGTGATAGTGTTCTAATAACTAAGACAAGGGCATATGTGATAGTGTTCTAATAACTAAGACAAGGGTGTATGTGATAGTGTTCTAATAACTAAGACAAGTGTGTATGTGATAGTGTTCTAATTACTAAGACAAGGGTGTATGTGATAGTGTTCTAAGACAAGGGTGTATGTGATAGTGTTCTAATAACTAAGACAAGGGTGTATGTGATAGTGTTCTAATAACTAAGACAAGGGTGTATATGATAGTGTTCTAAGACAAGGGTGTATGTGACAGTGTTCTAATAACTAAGACAAGGGTGTATGTGATAGTGTTCTAATAACTAAGACAAGGGCGTATGTGGTAGTGTTCTAATAACTAAGACAAGGGTGTATGTGATAGTGTTCTAATAACTAAGACAAGGGTGTATGTGATAGTGTTCTAATAACTAAGACAAGGGTGTATGTGATGGTGTTCTAAGACAAGGGTGTATGTGATGGTGTTCTAAGACAAGGGTGTATGTGATAGTGTTCTAATAACTAAGACAAGGGTGTAAGTGATAGTGTTCTAATAACTAAGACAAGGGCGTATGCGATAGTGTTCTAATAACTAAGACAAGGGTGTATGTGATAGTGTTCTGATAACTAAGACAAGGGTGTATGTGATAGTGTTCTAATAACTAAGACAAGGGTGTATGTGATAGTGTTCTAAGACAAGGGTGTATGTGATAGTGTTCTAAGACAAGGGTGTATGTGATAGTGTTCTAATAACTAAGACAAGGGTGTATGTGATAGTGTTCTAATAACTAAGACAAGGGCGTATGTGATAGTGTTCTAATAACTAAGACAAGTGTGTATGTGATAGTGTTCTAATAACGAAGAAAAGGGAGTATGTGATAGTGTTCTAATAAATAAGACAAGGGTGTGTGTGATAGTGTTCTAATAACTACGACAAGGGTGTATGTGATAGTGTTCGAAGACAAGGGTGTATGTGATAGTGTTCTAATAACTAAGACAAGGGAGTATGTGGTAGTATTCTAATAACTAAGACAAGGGTGTATGTGATAGTGTTCTAATAACTAAGACAAGGGTGTATGTGATGGTGTTCTAAGACAAGGGTGTATGTGATGGTGTTCTAAGACAAGGGTGTATGTGATAGTGTTCTAATAACTAAGACAAGGGTGTATGTGATAGTGTTCTAATAACTAAGACAAGGGCGTATGTGATAGTGTTCTAATAACTAAGACAAGGGCGTATGTGATAGTGTTCTAATAACTAAGACAAGGGTGTATGTGATAGTGTTCTAATAACTAAGACAAGGGTGTATGTGATAGTGTTCTAAGACAAGGGTGTATGTGATAGTATTCTAATAACTAAGACAAGGGCGTATGTGATAGTGTTCTAATAACTAAGACAAGGGTGTATGTGATAGTGTTCTGATAACTAAGACAAGGGTGTATGTGATAGTGTTCTAATAACTAAGACAAGGGTGTATGTGATAGTGTTCTAAGACAAGGGTGTATGTGATAGTGTTCTAAGACAAGGGTGTATGTGATAGTGTTCTAATAACTAAGACAAGGGTGTATGTGATAGTGTTCTAATAACTAAGACAAGGGCGTATGTGATAGTGTTCTAATAACTAAGACAAGTGTGTATGTGATAGTGTTCTAATAACGAAGACAAGGGAGTATGTGATAGTGTTCTAATAAAAAAGACAAGGGTGTATGTGATAGTGTTCTAATAACTAAGACAAGGGTGTATGTGATAGTGTTCGAAGACAAGGGTGTATGTGATAGTGTTCTAATAACTAAGACAAGGGAGTATGTGGTAGAGTTCTAATAACTAAGACAAGGGTGTATGTCATAGTATTCTAATGACTAAGACAAGGGTGTATGTGATAGTGTTATAAGACAAGGGTGTATGTGATAGTGTTCTAATAACTAAGACAAGGGTGTATGTGATAGTGTTCTAAGACAAGGGTGTATGTGATAGTGTTCTAATAACTAAGACAAGGGTGTATGTGATAGTGTTCTAATAACTAAGACAAGGGCGTATGTGATAGTGTTCTAATAACTAAGACAAGGGTGTACGTGATACTGTTCTAATAACTAAGACAAGGGTGTATGTGATAGTGTTCTAATAACTAAGACAAGGGCGTATGTGATAGTGTTCTAATAACTAAGACAAGTGTGTATGTGATAGTGTTCTAATAACGAAGACAAGGGAGTATGTGATAGTGTTCTAATAAATAAGACAAGGGTGTATGTGATAGTGTTCTAATAACTAAGACAAGGGTGTATGTGATAGTGTTCGAAGACAAGGGTGTATGTGATAGTGTTCTAATAACTAAGACAAGGGAGTATGTGGTAGAGTTCTAATAACTAAGACAAGGGTGTATGTGATAGTATTCTAATAATTAAGACAAGGGTGTATGTGATAGTGTTATAAGACAAGGGTGTATGTGATAGTGTTCTAATAACTAAGACAAGGGTGTATGTGATAGTGTTCTAATAACTAAGACAAGGGCGTATGTGATAGTGTTCTAATAACTAAGACAAGGGTGTATGTGATACTGTTCTAATAACTAAGACAAGGGTGTATGTGATAGTGTTCTAATAACTAAGACAAGGGTGTATGTGATAGTGTTCTAAGACAAGGGTGTATGTGATAGTGTTCTAAGACAAAGGTGTATGTGATAGTGTTCTAATATCTAAGACAAGTGTGTATGTGGTAGTGTTCTAATAAGTAAGACAAGGGTGTATGTGATAGTGTTCTAATAAATAAGACAAGGGTGTATGTGATAGTATTCTAAGACAAGGGTGTATGTGATAGTGTTCTAATAACTAAGACAATGTTGTTGTGATAGTGTTCTAAGACAAGGGTGTATGTGATAGTGTTCTAATAACTAAGACAAGGGTGTATGTGATAGTGTTCTAATAACTAAGACAAGGGCGTTTGTGATAGTGTTCTAAGACAAGGGTGTATGTGATAGTGTTCTAATAACTAAGACAAGGGTGTATGTGATAGTGTTCTAATAACTAAGACAATGGTGTATGTGATAGTGTTCTAAGACAAGGGTGTATGTGACAGTGTTCTAATAACTAAGACAAGGGTGTATGTGATAGTGTTCTAATAACTAAGACAAGGGCGTATGTGGTAGTGTTCTAATAGCTAAGACAAGGGTGTATGTGATAGTGTTCTAATAACTAAGACAAGGGTGTATGTGGTAGTGTTCTAATAACTAAGACAAGGGTGTATGTGATAGTGTTCTAATAACTAAGACAAGGGTGTATGTGATGGTGTTCTAAGACAAGGGTGTATGTGATGGTGTTCTAAGACAAGGGTGTATGTGATAGTGTTCTAATAACTAAGACAAGGGTGTATGTGATAGTGTTCTAATAACTAAGACAAGGGCGTATGTGATAGTGTTCTAATAACTAAGACAAGGGTGTATGTGATAGTGTTCTGATAACTAAGACAAGGGTGTATGTGATAGTGTTCTAATAAATAAGACAAGGGTGTATGTGATAGTATTCTAAGACAAGGGTGTATGTGATAGTGTTCTAATAACTAAGACAATGTTGTTGTGATAGTGTTCTAAGACAAGGGTGTATGTGATAGTGTTCTAATAACTAAGACAAGGGTGTATGTGATAGTGTTCTAATAACTAAGACAAGGGCGTTTGTGATAGTGTTCTAAGACAAGGGTGTATGTGATAGTGTTCTAATAACTAAGACAAGGGTGTATGTGATAGTGTTCTAATAACTAAGACAATGGTGTATGTGATAGTGTTCTAAGACAAGGGTGTATGTGACAGTGTTCTAATAACTAAGACAAGGGTGTATGTGATAGTGTTCTAATAACTAAGACAAGGGCGTATGTGGTAGTGTTCTAATAGCTAAGACAAGGGTGTATGTGATAGTGTTCTAATAACTAAGACAAGGGTGTATGTGGTAGTGTTCTAATAACTAAGACAAGGGTGTATGTGATAGTGTTCTAATAACTAAGACAAGGGTGTATGTGATGGTGTTCTAAGACAAGGGTGTATGTGATGGTGTTCTAAGACAAGGGTGTATGTGATAGTGTTCTAATAACTAAGACAAGGGTGTATGTGATAGTGTTCTAATAACTAAGACAAGGGCGTATGTGATAGTGTTCTAATAACTAAGACAAGGGTGTATGTGATAGTGTTCTGATAACTAAGACAAGGGTGTATGTGATAGTGTTCTAATAACTAAGACAAGGGTGTATGTGATAGTGTTCTAAGACAAGGGTGTATGTGATATTGTTCTAAGACAAGGGTGTATGTGATAGTGTTCTAATAACTAAGACAAGGGTGTATGTGATAGTGTTCTAATAACTAAGACAAGGGCGTATGTGATAGTGTTCTAATAACTAAGACAAGTGTGTATGTGATAGTGTTCTAATAACGAAGACAAGGGAGTATGTGATAGTGTACTAATAAATAAGACAAGGGTGTATGTGATAGTGTTCTAATAACTACGACAAGGGTGTATGTGATAGTGTTCTAAGACAAGGGTGTATGTGATAGTGTTCTAATAACTAAGACAAGGGTGTATGTGATAGTGTTATAGTAACTAAGACAAGGGTGTATGTGATAGTGTTCTAAGACAAGGGTGTATGTGATAGCGTTCTAATAACTAAGACAAGGGTGTATGTGATAGTGTTCTAAGACAAGGGTGTATGTGATAGTGTTCTAATAACTAACACAAGGGTGTATGTGATAGTGTTCTAATAACTAAGACAAGGGTGTATGTGATAGTGTTCTAATAACTAAGACATGTGTGTATGTGATAGTGTTCTAATAACTAAGACAAGGGTGTATGTGATAGTGTTCTAAGACAAGGGTTTATGTGATAGTGTTCTAATAACTAAGACAAGGGTGTATGTGATAGTGTTCTAAGACAAGGGTGTATGTGATAGTGTTCTAATAACTAAGACAAGGGTGTATGTGATAGTGTTCTAAGACAAGGGTGTATGTGACAGTGTTCTAATAACTAAGACAAGGGTGTATGTGATAGTGTTCTAATAACTAAGACAAGGGCGTATGTGGTAGTGTTCTAATAACTAAGACAAGGGTGTATGTGATAGTGTTCTAATAACTAAGACAAGGGTGTATGTGGTAGTGTTCTAATAACTAAGACAAGGGTGTATGTGATAGTGTTCTAATAACTAAGACAAGGGTGTATGTGATGGTGTTCTAAGACAAGGGTGTATGTGATAGTGTTCTAATAACTAAGACAAGGGCGTATGTTATAGTGTTCTAATAACTAAGACAAGGGTGTATGTGATAGTGTTCTGATAACTAAGACAAGGGTGTATGTGATAGTGTTCTAATAACTAAGACAAGGGTGTATGTGATAGTGTTCTAAGACAAGGGTGTATGTGATAGTGTTCTAAGACAAGGGTGTATGTGATAGTGTTCTAATAACTAAGACAATGGTGTATGTGATAGTGTTCTAATAACTAAGACAAGGGCGTATGTGATAGTGTTCTAATAACTAAGACAAGTGTGTATGTGATAGTGTTCTAATAACGAAGACAAGGGAGTATGTGATAGTGTTCTAATAAATAAGACAAGGGTGTATGTGATATTGTTCTAATAACTACGACAAGGGTGTATGTGATAGTGTTCGAAGACAAGGGTGTATGTGATAGTGTTCTAATAACTAAGACAAGGGAGTATGTGGTAGTGTTCTAATAACTAAGACAAGGGTGTATGTGATAGTGTTCTAATAACTAAGACAAGGGTGTATGTGATAGTGTTCTAATAACTAAGACAAGGGCGTATGTGATAGTGTTCTAATAACTAAGACAAGGGTGTATGTGATACTGTTCTAATAACTAAGACAAGGGTGTATGTGATAGTGTTCTAAGACAAGGGTGTATGTGATAGTGTTCTAATAACTAAGACAAGGGTGTATGTGATAGTGTTCTAATAACTAAGACAAGGGTGTATGTGATAGTGTTCTAAGACAAGGGTGTATGTGATAGTGTTCTAATAACTACGACAAGGGTGTATGTGATAGTGTTCGAAGACAAGGGTGTATGTGATAGTGTTCTAATAACTAAGACAAGGGAGTATGTGGTAGTGTTCTAATAACTAAGACAAGGGTGTATGTGATAGTGTTCTAATAACTAAGACAAGGGCGTATGTGATAGTGTTCTAATAACTAAGACAAGGGTGTATGTGATACTGTTCTAATAACTAAGACAAGGGTGTATGTGATAGTGTTCTAAGACAAGGGTGTATGTGATAGTGTTCTAATAACTAAGACAAGGGTGTATGTGATAGTGTTCTAATAACTAAGACAAGGGCGTATGTGATAGTGTTCTAATAACTAAGACAAGGGTGTATGTGATACTGTTCTAATAACTAGGACAAGGGTGTATGTGATAGTGCTCTAATAACTAAGACAAGGGTGTGTGTGTGATAGTGTTCTAATAACTAAGACAAGGGTGTATGTGATAGTGTTCTAAGACAAGGGAGTGTGTGATAGTGTTCTAATAACTAAGACAAGGGTGTATGTGATAGTGTTCGAAGACAAGGGTGTATGTGATAGTGTTCTAATAACTAAGACAAGGGAGTATGTGGTAGAATTCTAATAACTAAGACAAGGGTGTATGTGATAGTGTTCTAATAAATAAGACAAGGGTGTATGTGATAGTGTTCTAAGACAAGGGTGTATGTGATAGTGTTCTAATAACTAAGACAAGGGTGTATGTGATAGTGTTCTAATAACTAAGACAAGGGCATTTGTGATAGTGTTCTAATAACTAAGACAAGGGTGTATGTGATAGTGTTCTAATAACTAAGACAAGGGTGTGTGTGTGATAGTGTTCTAATAACTAAGACAAGGGTGTATGTGATAGTGTTCTAAGACAAGGGAGTGTGTGATAGTGTTCTAATAACTAAGACAAGGGTGTATGTGATAGTGTTCGAAGACAAGGGTGTATGTGATAGTGTTCTAATAACTAAGACAAGGGAGTATGTGGTAGAATTCTAATAACTAAGACAAGGGTGTATGTGATAGTATTCTAATAACTAAGACAAGGGTGTATGTGATAGTATTATAAGACAAGGGTGTATGTGATAGTGTTCTAATAACTAAGACAAGGGTGTATGTGATAGTGTTCTAAGACAAGGGTGTATGTGATAGTGTTCTAATAACTAAGACAAGGGTGTAGGTGAAAGTGTTTTAAGACAAGGGTGTATGTGATAGTATTCTAATAACTAAGACAAGGGTGTATGTGATAGTGTTCTCATAACTAAGACAAGTGTGTATGTGATAGTGTTCTAATAACGAAGACAAGGGAGTATGTGATAGTGTTCTAATAAATAAGACAAGGGTGTATGTGATATTGTTCTAATAACTACGACAAGGGTGTATGTGATAGTGTTCGAAGACAAGGGTGTATGTGATAGTGTTCTAATAACTAAGACAAGGGAGTATGTGGTAGTGTTCTAATAACTAAGACAAGGGTGTATGTGATAGTGTTCTAATAACTAAGACAAGGGTGTATGTGATAGTGTTCTAATAACTAAGACAAGGGCGTATGTGATAGTGTTCTAATAACTAAGACAAGGGTGTATGTGATACTGTTCTAATAACTAAGACAAGGGTGTATGTGATAGTGTTCTAAGACAAGGGTGTATGTGATAGTGTTCTAATAACTAAGACAAGGGTGTATGTGATAGTGTTCTAATAACTAAGACAAGGGTGTATGTGATAGTGTTCTAAGACAAGGGTGTATGTGATAGTGTTCTAATAACTACGACAAGGGTGTATGTGATAGTGTTCGAAGACAAGGGTGTATGTGATAGTGTTCTAATAACTAAGACAAGGGAGTATGTGGTAGTGTTCTAATAACTAAGACAAGGGTGTATGTGATAGTGTTCTAATAACTAAGACAAGGGTGTATGTGATAGTGTTCTAATAACTAAGACAAGGGCGTATGTGATAGTGTTCTAATAACTAAGACAAGGGTGTATGTGATACTGTTCTAATAACTAAGACAAGGGTGTATGTGATAGTGTTCTAAGACAAGGGTGTATGTGATAGTGTTCTAATAACTAAGACAAGGGTGTATGTGATAGTGTTCTAATAACTAAGACAAGGGCGTATGTGATAGTGTTCTAATAACTAAGACAAGGGTGTATGTGATACTGTTCTAATAACTAGGACAAGGGTGTATGTGATAGTGCTCTAATAACTAAGACAAGGGTGTATGTGATAGTGTTCTAAGACAAGGGTGTATGTGATAGTGTTCTAAGACAAAGGTGTATGTGATAGTGTTCTAATAACTAAGACAAGGGTGTATGTGGTAGTGTTCTAATAAGTAAGACAAGGGTGTATGTGATAGTGTTCTAATAAATAAGACAAGGGTGTATGTGATAGTGTTCTAAGACAAGGGTGTATGTGATAGTGTTCTAATAACTAAGACAAGGGTGTATGTGATAGTGTTCTAATAACTAAGACAAGGGCATTTGTGATAGTGTTCTAATAACTAAGACAAGGGTGTATGTGATAGTGTTCTAATAACTAAGACAAGGGTGTGTGTGTGATAGTGTTCTAATAACTAAGACAAGGGTGTATGTGATAGTGTTCTAAGACAAGGGAGTGTGTGATAGTGTTCTAATAACTAAGACAAGGGTGTATGTGATAGTGTTCGAAGACAAGGGTGTATGTGATAGTGTTCTAATAACTAAGACAAGGGAGTATGTGGTAGAATTCTAATAACTAAGACAAGGGTGTATGTGATAGTATTCTAATAACTAAGACAAGGGTGTATGTGATAGTATTATAAGACAAGGGTGTATGTGATAGTGTTCTAATAACTAAGACAAGGGTGTATGTGATAGTGTTCTAAGACAAGGGTGTATGTGATAGTGTTCTAATAACTAAGACAAGGGTGTAGGTGAAAGTGTTTTAAGACAAGGGTGTATGTGATAGTATTCTAATAACTAAGACAAGGGTGTATGTGATAGTGTTCTCATAACTAAGACAAGGGTGTATGTGATAGTGTTCTAATAACTAAGACAAGGGCGTATGTGATAGTGTTCTAAGACAAGGGTGTATGTGATAGTGTTCTAATAACGAAGACAAGGGCGTATGTGATAGTGTTCTAATAACTAAGACAAGGGTGTAGGTGAAAGTGTTTTAAGACAAGGGTGTATGTGATAGTATTCTAATAACTAAGACGAGGGTGTATGTGATAGTGTTCTAATAACTAAGACAAGGGTGTATGTGATAGTGTTCTAATAACTAAGACAAGGGTGTATGTGATAGTGTTCTAATAACAAAGACAAGGGTGTATGTGATAGTGTTCTAATAACTAAGACAAGGGTGTATGTGATAGTGTTCTAAGACAAGGGTGTATGTGATAGTGTTCTAATAACTAAGACAAGGGTGTATGTGATAGTGTTCTAATAACTAAGACAATGGTGTATGTGATAGTGTTCTAAGACAAGGGTGTATGTGACAGTGTTCTAATAACTAAGAAAAGGGTGTATGTGATAGTGTTCTAATAACTAAGACAAGGGCGTATGTGGTAGTGTTCTAATAACTAAGACAAGGGTGTATGTGATAGTGTTCTAATAACTAAGACAAGGGTGTATATGGTAGTGTTCTAATAACTAAGACAAGGGTGTATGTGATAGTGTTCTAATAACTAAGACAAGGGTGTATGTGATGGTGTTCTAAGACAAGGGTGTATGTGATGGTGTTCTAAGACAAGGGTGTATGTGATAGTGTTCTAATAACTAAGACAAGGGTGTATGTGATAGTGTTCTAATAACTAAGACAAGGGCGTATGTGATAGTGTTCTAATAACTAAGACAAGGGTGTATGTGATAGTGTTCTGATAACTAAGACAAGGGTGTATGTGATAGTGTTCTAATAACTAAGACAAGGGTGTATGTGATAGTGTTCTAAGACAAGGGTGTATGTGATAGTGTTCTAAGACAAGGGTGTATGTGATAGTGTTCTAATAACGAAGACAAGGGCGTATGTGATAGTGTTCTAATAACTAAGACAAGGGTGTAGGTGAAAGTGTTTTAAGACAAGGGTGTATGTGATAGTATTCTAATAACTAAGACAAGGGTGTATGTGATAGTGTTCTAATAACTAAGACAAGGGTGTATGTGATAGTGTTCTAATAACTAAGACAAGGGCGTATGTGATAGTGTTCTAATAACTAAGACAAGGGTGTATGTGATAGTGTTCTAATAACTAAGACAAGGGTGTATGTGATAGTGTTCTAATAACTAAAACAAGGGTGTATGTGATAGTGTTCTAAGACAAGGGTGTATGTGATAGTGTTCTAATAACTAAGACAAGGGTGTATGTGATAGTGTTCTAATAACTAAGACAATGGTGTATGTGATAGTGTTCTAAGACAAAAGTGTATGTGACAGTGTTCTAATAACTAAGACAAGGGTGTATGTGATAGTGTTCTAATAACTAAGACAAGGGTGTAGGTGAAAGTGTTTTAAGACAAGGGTGTATGTGATAGTATTCTAATAACTAAGACGAGGGTGTATGTGATAGTGTTCTAATAACTAAGACAAGGGTGTATGTGATAGTGTTCTAATAACTAAGACAAGGGTGTATGTGATAGTGTTCTAATAACAAAGACAAGGGTGTATGTGATAGTGTTCTAATAACTAAGACAAGGGTGTATGTGATAGTGTTCTAAGACAAGGGTGTATGTGATAGTGTTCTAATAACTAAGACAAGGGTGTATGTGATAGTGTTCTAATAACTAAGACAATGGTGTATGTGATAGTGTTCTAAGACAAGGGTGTATGTGACAGTGTTCTAATAACTAAGACAAGGGTGTATGTGATAGTGTTCTAATAACTAAGACAATGGTGTATGTGATAGTGTTCTAAGACAAGGGTGTATGTGACAGTGTTCTAATAACTAAGAAAAGGGTGTATGTGATAGTGTTCTAATAACTAAGACAAGGGCGTATGTGGTAGTGTTCTAATAACTAAGACAAGGGTGTATGTGATAGTGTTCTAATAACTAAGACAAGGGTGTATATGGTAGTGTTCTAATAACTAAGACAAGGGTGTATGTGATAGTGTTCTAATAACTAAGACAAGGGTGTATGTGATGGTGTTCTAAGACAAGGGTGTATGTGATGGTGTTCTAAGACAAGGGTGTATGTGATAGTGTTCTAATAACTAAGACAAGGGTGTATGTGATAGTGTTCTAATAACTAAGACAAGGGCGTATGTGATAGTGTTCTAATAACTAAGACAAGGGTGTATGTGATAGTGTTCTGATAACTAAGACAAGGGTGTATGTGATAGTGTTCTAATAACTAAGACAAGGGTGTATGTGATAGTGTTCTAAGACAAGGGTGTATGTGATAGTGTTCTAAGACAAGGGTGTATGTGATAGTGTTCTAATAACGAAGACAAGGGCGTATGTGATAGTGTTCTAATAACTAAGACAAGGGTGTAGGTGAAAGTGTTTTAAGACAAGGGTGTATGTGATAGTATTCTAATAACTAAGACAAGGGTGTATGTGATAGTGTTCTAATAACTAAGACAAGGGTGTATGTGATAGTGTTCTAATAACTAAGACAAGGGCGTATGTGATAGTGTTCTAATAACTAAGACAAGGGTGTATGTGATAGTGTTCTAATAACTAAGACAAGGGTGTATGTGATAGTGTTCTAATAACTAAAACAAGGGTGTATGTGATAGTGTTCTAAGACAAGGGTGTATGTGATAGTGTTCTAATAACTAAGACAAGGGTGTATGTGATAGTGTTCTAATAACTAAGACAAGGGTGTATGTGATAGTGTTCTAAGACAAAAGTGTATGTGACAGTGTTCTAATAACTAAGACAAGGGTGTATGTGATAGTGTTCTAATAACTAAGAGAAGGGCGTATGTGGTAGTGTTCTAATAACTAAGACAAGGGTGTATGTGATAGTGTTCTAATAACTAAGACAAGGGTGTATGTGGTAGTGTTCTAATAACTAAGACAAGGGTGTATGTGATAGTGTTCTAATAACTAAGACAAGGGTGTATGTGATGGTGTTCTAAGACAAGGGTGTATGTGATGGTGTTCTAAGACAAGGGTGTATGTGATAGTGTTCTAATAACTAAGACAAGGGCGTATGTGATAGTGTTTTAATAACTAAGACAAGGGTGTATGTGATAGTGTTCTGATAACTAAGACAAGGGTGTATGTGATAGTGTTCTAATAACTAAGACAAGGGTGTATGTGATAGTGTTCTAAGACAAGGGTGTATGTGATAGTGTTCTAAGACAAGGGTGTATGTGATAGTGTTCTAATAACTAAGACAAGGGTGTATGTGATAATGTTCTAATAACTAAGACAAGGGCGTATGTGATAGTGTTCTAATAACTAAGACAAGTGTGTATGTGATAGTGTTCTAATAACGAAGACAAGGGAGTATGTGATAGTGTACTAATAACTAAGACAAGGGTGTATGTGATAGTGTTATAGTAACTAAGACAAGGGTGTATGTGATAGTGTTCTAAGACAAGGGTGTATGTGATAGTGTTCTAATAACTAAGACAAGGGTGTATGTGATAGTGTTCTAAGACAAGGGTGTATGTGATAGTGTTCTAAGACAAGGGTGTATGTGATAGTGTTCTAATAACTAAGAACAGGGTGTATTTGATAGTGTTCTAAGACAAGGGTCAATGTGATAGTGTTCTAATAACTAACACAAGGGTGTATGTGATAGTGTTCTAATAACTAAGACAAGGGTGTATGTGATAGTGTTCTAATAACTAAGACATGGGTGTATGTGATAGTGTTCTAAGACAAGGCTGTATGTGATAGTGTTCTAAGACAAGGGTGTATATGATAGTTTCTAAGACAAGGGTGTATGTAATAGTGTTCTAAGACAAGGGTGTATGTGATAGTGTTCTAAGACAAGGGTGTATGTGATAGTGTTCTAATAACTAAGACAAGGGCGTATGTGATAGTGTTCTAATAACTAAGACAAGGGTGTATGTGATAGTGTTCTAAGACAAGGGTGTATGTGATAGTGTTCTAATAACTAAGACAAGGGTGTATGTGATAGTGTTCTAATAACGAAGACAAGGGTGTATGTGATAGTGTTCTAAGACAAGGGTGTATGTGATAGTGTTCTAATAACTAAGACAAGGGTGTATGTGATAGTGTTCTAATAACTAAGACAAGGGTGTATGTGATAGTGTTCTAAGACAAGGGTGTATGTGACAGTGTTCTAACAACTAAGACAAGGGTGTATGTGATAGTGTTCTAATAAATAAGACAAGGGCGTATGTGGTAGTGTTCTAATAACTAAGACAAGGGTGTATGTGATAGTGTTCTAATATCTAAGACAAGGGTGTATGTGGTAGTGTTCTAATAACTAAGACAAGGGTGTATGTGATAGTGTTCTAATAACTAAGACAAGGGTGTATGTGATGGTGTTCTAAGACAAGGGTGTATGTGATAGTGTTCTAATAACTAAGACAAGGGTGTATGTGATAGTGTTCTAATAACTAAGACAAGGGCGTTAGTGATAGTGTTCTAATAACTAAGACAAGGGTGTATGTGATAGTGTTCTGATAACTAAGACAAGGGTGTATGTGATAGTGTTCTAATAACTAAGACAAGGGTGTATGTGATAGTGTTCTAAGACAAGGGTGTATGTGATAGTGTTCTAAGACAAGGGTGTATGTGATAGTGTTCTAATAACTAAGACAAGGGTGTATGTGATAGTGTTCTAATAACTAAGACAAGGGCGTATGTGATAGTGTTCTAATAACTAAGACAAGTGTGTATGTGATAGTGTTCTAATAACGAAGACAAGGGAGTATGTGATAGTGTTCTAATAAATAAGACAAGGGTGTATGTGATAGTGTTCTAATAACTACGACAAGGGTGTATGTGATAGTGTTCGAAGACAAGGGTGTATGTGATAGTGTTCTAATAACTAAGACAAGGGAGTATGTGGTAGTGTTCTAATAACTAAGACAAGGGTGTATGTGATGGTGTTCTAAGACAAGGGTGTATGTGATGGTGTTCTAAGACAAGGGTGTATGTGATAGTGTTCTAATAACTAAGACAAGGGTGTATGTGATAGTGTTCTAATAACTAAGACAAGGGCGTATGTGATAGTGTTCTAATAACTAAGACAAGGGTGTATGTGATACTGTTCTAATAACTAAGACAAGGGTGTATGTGATAGTGTTCTAAGACAAGGGTGTATGTGATAGTGTTCTAATAACTAAGACAAGGGTGTATGTGATAGTGTTCTAATAACTAAGACAAGGGCGTATGTGATAGTGTTCTAATAACTAAGACAAGGGTGTATGTGATACTGTTCTAATAACTAAGACAAGGGTGTATGTGATAGTGCTCTAATAACTAAGACAAGGGTGTATGTGATAGTGTTCTAAGACAAGGGTGTATGTGATAGTGTTCTAAGACAAAGGTGTATGTGATAGTGTTCTAATAACTAAGACAAGGGTGTATGTGGTAGTGTTCTAATAAGTAAGACAAGGGTGTATTTGATAGTGTTCTAATAAATAAGACAAGGGTGTATGTGATAGTGTTCTAAGACAAGGGTGTATGTGATAGTGTTCTAATAACTAAGACAAGGGTGTATGTGGTAGTGTTCTAATAAGTAAGACAAGGGTGTATGTGATAGTGTTCTAATAACTAAGACAAGGGCGTTTGTGATAGTGTTCTAATAACTAAGACAAGGGTGTATGTGATAGTGTTCTAATAACTAAGACAAGGGTGTGTGTGTGATAGTGTTCTAATAACTAAGACAATGTTGTTGTGATAGTGTTCTAAGACAAGGGAGTGTGTGATAGTGTTCTAATAAATAAGACAAGGGTGTATGTGATAGTGTTCTAATAACTAAGACAAGGGTGTATGTGATAGTGTTCTAATAACTAAGACAAGGGTGTATGTGATAATGTTCTAATAACTAAGACAAGGGCGTATGTGATAGTGTTCTAATAACTAAGACAAGTGTGTATGTGATAGTGTTCTAATAACGAAGACAAGGGAGTATGTGATAGTGTACTAATAACTAAGACAAGGGTGTATGTGATAGTGTTATAGTAACTAAGACAAGGGTGTATGTGATAGTGTTCTAAGACAAGGGTGTATGTGATAGTGTTCTAATAACTAAGACAAGGGTGTATGTGATAGTGTTCTAAGACAAGGGTGTATGTGATAGTGTTCTAAGACAAGGGTGTATGTGATAGTGTTCTAATAACTAAGAACAGGGTGTATTTGATAGTGTTCTAAGACAAGGGTCTATGTGATAGTGTTCTAATAACTAACACAAGGGTGTATGTGATAGTGTTCTAATAACTAAGACAAGGGTGTATGTGATAGTGTTCTAATAACTAAGACATGGGTGTATGTGATAGTGTTCTAAGACAAGGCTGTATGTGATAGTGTTCTAAGACAAGGGTGTATATGATAGTGTCTAAGACAAGGGTGTATGTAATAGTGTTCTAAGACAAGGGTGTATGTGATAGATTTCTAAGACAAGGGTGTATGTGATAGTGTTCTAATAACTAAGACAAGGGCGTATGTGATAGTGTTCTAATAACTAAGACAAGGGTGTATGTGATAGTGTTCTAAGACAAGGGTGTATGTGATAGTGTTCTAATAACTAAGACAAGGGTGTATGTGATAGTGTTCTAAGACAAGGGTGTATGTGATAGTGTTCTAATAAATAAGACAAGGGCGTATGTGGTAGTGTTCTAATAACTAAGACAAGGGTGTATGTGATAGTGTTCTAATATCTAAGACAAGGGTGTATGTGGTAGTGTTCTAATAACTAAGACAAGGGTGTATGTGATAGTGTTCTAATAACTAAGACAAGGGTGTATGTGATGGTGTTCTAAGACAAGGGTGTATGTGATAGTGTTCTAATAACTAAGACAAGGGTGTATGTGATAGTGTTCTAATAACTAAGACAAGGGCGTATGTGATAGTGTTCTAATAACTAAGACAAGGGTGTATGTGATAGTGTTCTGATAACTAAGACAAGGGTGTATGTGATAGTGTTCTAATAACTAAGACAAGGGTGTATGTGATAGTGTTCTAAGACAAGGGTGTATGTGATAGTGTTCTAAGACAAGGGTGTATGTGATAGTGTTCTAATAACTAAGACAAGGGTGTATGTGATAGTGTTATAATAACTAAGACAAGGGCGTATGTGATAGTGTTCTAATAACTAAGACAAGTGTGTATGTGATAGTGTTCTAATAACGAAGACAAGGGAGTATGTGATAGTGTTCTAATAAATAAGACAAGGGTGTATGTGATAGTGTTCTAATAACTACGACAAGGGTGTATGTGATAGTGTTCGAAGACAAGGGTGTATGTGATAGTGTTCTAATAACTAAGACAAGGGAGTATGTGGTAGTGTTCTAATAACTAAGACAAGGGTGTATGTGATGGTGTTCTAAGACAAGGGTGTATGTGATGGTGTTCTAAGACAAGGGTGTATGTGATAGTGTTCTAATAACTAAGACAAGGGTGTATGTGATAGTGTTCTAATAACTAAGACAAGGGCGTATGTGATAGTGTTCTAATAACTAAGACAAGGGTGTATGTGATACTGTTCTAATAACTAAGACAAGGGTGTATGTGATAGTGTTCTAAGACAAGGGTGTATGTGATAGTGTTCTAATAACTAAGACAAGTGTGTATGTGATAGTGTTCTAATAACTAAGACAAGGGCGTATGTGATAGTGTTCTAATAACTAAGACAAGGGTGTATGTGATACTGTTCTAATAACTAAGACAAGGGTGTATGTGATAGTGCTCTAATAACTAAGACAAGGGTGTATGTGATAGTGTTCTAAGACAAGGGTGTATGTGATAGTGTTCTAAGACAAAGGTGTATGTGATAGTGTTCTAATAACTAAGACAAGGGTGTATGTGGTAGTGTTCTAATAAGTAAGACAAGGGTGTATTTGATAGTGTTCTAATAAATAAGACAAGGGTGTATGTGATAGTGTTCTAAGACAAGGGTGTATGTGATAGTGTTCTAATAACTAAGACAATGTTGTTGTGATAGTGTTCTAAGACAAGGGTGTATGTGATAGTGTTCTAATAACCAAGACAAGGGCGTTTGTGATAGTGTTCTAATAACTAAGACAAGGGTGTATGTGATAGTGTTCTAATAACTAAGACAAGGGTGTGTGTGTGATAGTGTTCTAATAACTAAGACAATGTTGTTGTGATAGTGTTCTAAGACAAGGGAGTGTGTGATAGTGTTCTAATAAATAAGACAAGGGTGTATGTGATAGTGTTCTAATAACTAAGACAAGGGTGTATGTGATAGTGTTCGAAGACAAGGGTGTATGTGATAGTGTTCTAATAACTAAGACAAGGGAGTATGTGGTAGAATTCTAATAACTAAGACAAGGGTGTATGTGATAGTATTCTAATAACTAAGACAAGGGTGTATGTGATAGTGTTATAAGACAAGGGTGTATGTGATAGTGTTCTAATAACTAAGACAAGGGTGTATGTGATAGTGTTCTAAGACAAGGGTGTATGTGATAGTGTTCTAATAACTAAGACAAGGGTGTATGTGATACTGTTCTAATAACTAAGACAAGGGTGTATGTGATAGTGTTGTAATAACTAAGACAAGGGTGTATGTGATAGTGTTCTAAGACAAGGGTGTATGTAATAGTGTTCTAATAACTAAGACAAGGGTTTATGTGGTAGTGTTCTAATAAGTAAGACAAGGGTGTATGTGATAGTGTTCTAATAAATAAGACAAGGGTGTATGTGATAGTGTTCTAAGACAAGGGTGTATGTGATAGTGTTCTAATAACTAAGACAAGGATGTATGTGATAGTGTTCTAATAACTAAGACAAGGGTGTATGTGATAGTGTTCTAATAACTAAGACAGGGGTGTAGGTGATAGTGTTTTAAGACAAGGGTGTATGTGATAGTATTCTAATAACTAAGACAAGGGTGTATGTGATAGTGTTCTAATAACTAAGACAAGGGTGTATGTGATAGTGTTCTAATAACTAAGACAAGGGCGTATGTGATAGTGTTCTAATAACTAAGACAAGGGTGTATGTGATAGTGTTCTAATAACTAAGACAAGGGTGTATGTGATAGTGTTCTAATAACTAAGACAAGGGTGTATGTGATAGTGTTCTAAGACAAGGATGTATGTGATAGTGTTATAATAACTAAGACAAGGGTGTATGTGATAGTGTTCCAAGACAAGGGTGTATGTGATAGTGTTCTAATAACTAAGACAAGGGTGTATGTGATAGTGTTCTAAGACAAGGGTGTATGTGATAGTGTTCTAAAAACTAAGACAATGGCGTATGTGATAGTGTTCTAATAACTAAGACAAGGGTGTATGTGATAGTGTTCTAATAACTAAGACAAGGGTGTATGTGATAGTGTTCTAATAACTAAGACAAGGGTGTATGTGATAGTGTTCTAAGACAAGGATGTATGTGATAGTGTTATAATAACTAAGACAAGGGTGTATGTGATAGTGTTCTAAGACAAGGGTGTATGTGATAGTGTTCTAATAACTAAGACAATGGTGTATGTGATAGTGTTCTAAGACAAGGGTGTATGTGATAGTGTTCTAATAACTAAGACAAGGGTGTATGTGTTCTAAGACAAGGGTGTATGTGATTGTGTTCTAATAACTAAGACAAGGGTGTATGTGATAGTGTTCTAAGACAAGGGTGTATGTGAAAATGTTCTAAAAACTAAGACAAGGGTGTATGTGATAGTGTTCTAAGACAAGGGTGTTTGTTATAGTGTTCTAATAACTAAGACAAGGGTGTATGTGATAGTGTTCTAAGACAAGGGTGTATGTGATAGTGTTCTAATAACTAAGACAAGGGTGTATGTGATACTGTTCTAATAACTAAGACAAGGGTTTATGTGATAGTGTTGTAATAACTACGACAAGGGTGTATGTGATAGTGTTCTAAGACAAGGGTGTATGTGATAGTGTTCTAAGACAAAGGTGTATGTGATAGTGTTCTAATAACTAAGACAAGGGTGTATGTGGTAGTGTTCTAATAAGTAAGACAAGGGTGTATGTGATAGTGTTCTAATAACTACGACAAGGGTGTATGTGATAGTGTTCGAAGACAAGGGTGTATGTGATAGTGTTCTAATAACTAAGACAAGGGAGTATGTGGTAGTGTTCTAATAACTAAGACAAGGGTGTATGTGATGGTGTTCTAAGACAAGGGTGTATGTGATGGTGTTCTAATAACTAAGACAAGGGTGTATGTGATAGTGTTCTAATAACTAAGACAAGGGCGTATGTGATAGTGTTCTAATAACTAAGACAAGGGTGTATGTGATACTGTTCTAATAACTAAGACAAGGGTGTATGTGATAGTGTTCTAAGACAAGGGTGTATGTGATAGTGTTCTAATAACTAAGACAAGGGTGTATGTGATAGTGTTCTAATAACTAAGACAAGGGCGTATGTGATAGCGTTCTAATAACTAAGACAAGGGTGTATGTGATACTGTTCTAATAACTAAGACAAGGGTGTATGTGATAGTGCTCTAATAACTAAGACAAGGGTGTATGTGATAGTGTTCTAAGACAAGGGTGTATGTGATAGTGTTCTAATAACGAAGACAAGGGTGTATGTGATAGTGTTCTAAGACAAGGGTGTATGTGATAGTGTTCTAATAACTAAGACAAGGGTGTATGTGATAGTGTTCTAATAACTAAGACAAGGGTGTATGTGATAGTGTTCTAAGACAAGGGTGTATGTGACAGTGTTCTAACAACTAAGACAAGGGTGTATGTGATAGTGTTCTAATAAATAAGACAAGGGCGTATGTGGTAGTGTTCTAATAACTAAGACAAGGGTGTATGTGATAGTGTTCTAATATCTAAGACAAGGGTGTATGTGGTAGTGTTCTAATAACTAAGACAAGGGTGTATGTGATAGTGTTCTAATAACTAAGACAAGGGTGTATGTGATGGTGTTCTAAGACAAGGGTGTATGTGATAGTGTTCTAATAACTAAGACAAGGGTGTATGTGATAGTGTTCTAATAACTAAGACAAGGGCGTATGTGATAGTGTTCTAATAACTAAGACAAGGGTGTATGTGATAGTGTTCTGATAACTAAGACAAGGGTGTATGTGATAGTGTTCTAATAACTAAGACAAGGGTGTATGTGATAGTGTTCTAAGACAAGGGTGTATGTGATAGTGTTCTAAGACAAGGGTGTATGTGATAGTGTTCTAATAACTAAGACAAGGGTGTATGTGATAGTGTTCTAATAACTAAGACAAGGGCGTATGTGATAGTGTTCTAATAACTAAGACAAGTGTGTATGTGATAGTGTTCTAATAACGAAGACAAGGGAGTATGTGATAGTGTTCTAATAAATAAGACAAGGGTGTATGTGATAGTGTTCTAATAACTACGACAAGGGTGTATGTGATAGTGTTCGAAGACAAGGGTGTATGTGATAGTGTTCTAATAACTAAGACAAGGGAGTATGTGGTAGTGTTCTAATAACTAAGACAAGGGTGTATGTGATGGTGTTCTAAGACAAGGGTGTATGTGATGGTGTTCTAAGACAAGGGTGTATGTGATAGTGTTCTAATAACTAAGACAAGGGTGTATGTGATAGTGTTCTAATAACTAAGACAAGGGCGTATGTGATAGTGTTCTAATAACTAAGACAAGGGTGTATGTGATACTGTTCTAATAACTAAGACAAGGGTGTATGTGATAGTGTTCTAAGACAAGGGTGTATGTGATAGTGTTCTAATAACTAAGACAAGGGTGTATGTGATAGTGTTCTAATAACTAAGACAAGGGCGTATGTGATAGTGTTCTAATAACTAAGACAAGGGTGTATGTGATACTGTTCTAATAACTAAGACAAGGGTGTATGTGATAGTGCTCTAATAACTAAGACAAGGGTGTATGTGATAGTGTTCTAAGACAAGGGTGTATGTGATAGTGTTCTAAGACAAAGGTGTATGTGATAGTGTTCTAATAACTAAGACAAGGGTGTATGTGGTAGTGTTCTAATACGTAAGACAAGGGTGTATTTGATAGTGTTCTAATAAATAAGACAAGGGTGTATGTGATAGTGTTCTAAGACAAGGGTGTATGTGATAGTGTTCTAATAACTAAGACAATGTTGTTGTGATAGTGTTCTAAGACAAGGGTGTATGTGATAGTGTTCTAATAACTAAGACAAGGGCGTTTGTGATAGTGTTCTAATAACTAAGACAAGGGTGTATGTGATAGTGTTCTAATAACTAAGACAAGGGTGTGTGTGTGATAGTGTTCTAATAACTAAGACAATGTTGTTGTGATAGTGTTCTAAGACAAGGGAGTGTGTGATAGTGTTCTAATAAATAAGACAAGGGTGTATGTGATAGTGTTCTAATAACTAAGACAAGGGTGTATGTGATAGTGTTCTAATAACTAAGACAAGGGTGTATGTGATAATGTTCTAATAACTAAGACAAGGGCGTATGTGATAGTGTTCTAATAACTAAGACAAGTGTGTATGTGATAGTGTTCTAATAACGAAGACAAGGGAGTATGTGATAGTGTACTAATAACTAAGACAAGGGTGTATGTGATAGTGTTATAGTAACTAAGACAAGGGTGTATGTGATAGTGTTCTAAGACAAGGGTGTATGTGATAGTGTTCTAATAACTAAGACAAGGGTGTATGTGATAGTGTTCTAAGACAAGGGTGTATGTGATAGTGTTCTAAGACAAGGGTGTATGTGATAGTGTTCTAATAACTAAGAACAGGGTGTATTTGATAGTGTTCTAAGACAAGGGTCTATGTGATAGTGTTCTAATAACTAACACAAGGGTGTATGTGATAGTGTTCTAATAACTAAGACAAGGGTGTATGTGATAGTGTTCTAATAACTAAGACATGGGTGTATGTGATAGTGTTCTAAGACAAGGCTGTATGTGATAGTGTTCTAAGACAAGGGTGTATATGCTAGTGTCTAAGACAAGGGTGTATGTAATAGTGTTCTAAGACAAGGGTGTATGTGATAGATTTCTAAGACAAGGGTGTATGTGATAGTGTTCTAATAACTAAGACAAGGGCGTATGTGATAGTGTTCTAATAACTAAGACAAGGGTGTATGTGATAGTGTTCTAAGACAAGGGTGTATGTGATAGTGTTCTAATAACTAAGACAAGGGTGTATGTGATAGTGTTCTAATAACGAAGACAAGGGTGTATGTGATAGTGTTCTAAGACAAGGGTGTATGTGATAGTGTTCTAATAACTAAGACAAGGGTGTATGTGATAGTGTTCTAATAACTAAGACAAGGGTGTATGTGATAGTGTTCTAAGACAAGGGTGTATGTGACAGTGTTCTAATAACTAAGACAAGGGTGTATGTGATAGTGTTCTAATAAATAAGACAAGGGCGTATGTGGTAGTGTTCTAATAACTAAGACAAGGGTGTATGTGATAGTGTTCTAATATCTAAGACAAGGGTGTATGTGGTAGTGTTCTAATAACTAAGACAAGGGTGTATGTGATAGTGTTCTAATAACTAAGACAAGGGTGTATGTGATGGTGTTCTAAGACAAGGGTGTATGTGATAGTGTTCTAATAACTAAGACAAGGGTGTATGTGATAGTGTTCTAATAACTAAGACAAGGGCGTATGTGATAGTGTTCTAATAACTAAGACAAGGGTGTATGTGATAGTGTTCTGATAACTAAGACAAGGGTGTATGTGATAGTGTTCTAATAACTAAGACAAGGGTGTATGTGATAGTGTTCTAAGACAAGGGTGTATGTGATAGTGTTCTAAGACAAGGGTGTATGTGATAGTGTTCTAATAACTAAGACAAGGGTGTATGTGATAGTGTTATAATAACTAAGACAAGGGCGTATGTGATAGTGTTCTAATAACTAAGACAAGTGTGTATGTGATAGTGTTCTAATAACGAAGACAAGGGAGTATGTGATAGTGTTCTAATAAATAAGACAAGGGTGTATGTGATAGTGTTCTAATAACTACGACAAGGGTGTATGTGATAGTGTTCGAAGACAAGGGTGTATGTGATAGTGTTCTAATAACTAAGACAAGGGAGTATGTGGTAGTGTTCTAATAACTAAGACAAGGGTGTATGTGATGGTGTTCTAAGACAAGGGTGTATGTGATGGTGTTCTAAGACAAGGGTGTATGTGATAGTGTTCTAATAACTAAGACAAGGGTGTATGTGATAGTGTTCTAATAACTAAGACAAGGGCGTATGTGATAGTGTTCTAATAACTA
This sequence comes from Coregonus lavaretus, assembly GCF_964263955.1. Lineage (NCBI taxonomy): Eukaryota > Metazoa > Chordata > Actinopteri > Salmoniformes > Salmonidae > Coregonus > Coregonus lavaretus. The sequence continues at coordinate 8,741,189 of NC_140016.1, forward strand.
AGACAAGGGTGTATGTGATACTGTTCTAATAACTAAGACAAGGGTGTATGTGATAGTGTTCTAAGACAAGGGTGTATGTGATAGTGTTCTAATAACTAAGACAAGTGTGTATGTGATAGTGTTCTAATAACTAAGACAAGGGCGTATGTGATAGTGTTCTAATAACTAAGACAAGGGTGTATGTGATACTGTTCTAATAACTAAGACAAGGGTGTATGTGATAGTGCTCTAATAACTAAGACAAGGGTGTATGTGATAGTGTTCTAAGACAAGGGTGTATGTGATAGTGTTCTAAGACAAAGGTGTATGTGATAGTGTTCTAATAACTAAGACAAGGGTGTATGTGGTAGTGTTCTAATAAGTAAGACAAGGGTGTATTTGATAGTGTTCTAATAAATAAGACAAGGGTGTATGTGATAGTGTTCTAAGACAAGGGTGTATGTGATAGTGTTCTAATAACTAAGACAATGTTGTTGTGATAGTGTTCTAAGACAAGGGTGTATGTGATAGTGTTCTAATAACTAAGACAAGGGCGTTTGTGATAGTGTTCTAATAACTAAGACAAGGGTGTATGTGATAGTGTTCTAATAACTAAGACAAGGGTGTGTGTGTGATAGTGTTCTAATAACTAAGACAATGTTGTTGTGATAGTGTTCTAAGACAAGGGAGTGTGTGATAGTGTTCTAATAAATAAGACAAGGGTGTATGTGATAGTGTTCTAATAACTAAGACAAGGGTGTATGTGATAGTGTTCGAAGACAAGGGTGTATGTGATAGTGTTCTAATAACTAAGACAAGGGAGTATGTGGTAGAATTCTAATAACTAAGACAAGGGTGTATGTGATAGTATTCTAATAACTAAGACAAGGGTGTATGTGATAGTGTTATAAGACAAGGGTGTATGTGATAGTGTTCTAATAACTAAGACAAGGGTGTATGTGATAGTGTTCTAAGACAAGGGTGTATGTGATAGTGTTCTAATAACTAAGACAAGGGTGTATGTGATACTGTTCTAATAACTAAGACAAGGGTGTATGTGATAGTGTTGTAATAACTAAGACAAGGGTGTATGTGATAGTGTTCTAAGACAAGGGTGTATGTAATAGTGTTCTAATAACTAAGACAAGGGTTTATGTGGTAGTGTTCTAATAAGTAAGACAAGGGTGTATGTGATAGTGTTCTAATAAATAAGACAAGGGTGTATGTGATAGTGTTCTAAGACAAGGGTGTATGTGATAGTGTTCTAATAACTAAGACAAGGATGTATGTGATAGTGTTCTAATAACTAAGACAAGGGTGTATGTGATAGTGTTCTAATAACTAAGACAGGGGTGTAGGTGATAGTGTTTTAAGACAAGGGTGTATGTGATAGTATTCTAATAACTAAGACAAGGGTGTATGTGATAGTGTTCTAATAACTAAGACAAGGGTGTATGTGATAGTGTTCTAATAACTAAGACAAGGGCGTATGTGATAGTGTTCTAATAACTAAGACAAGGGTGTATGTGATAGTGTTCTAATAACTAAGACAAGGGTGTATGTGATAGTGTTCTAATAACTAAGACAAGGGTGTATGTGATAGTGTTCTAAGACAAGGATGTATGTGATAGTGTTATAATAACTAAGACAAGGGTGTATGTGATAGTGTTCTAAGACAAGGGTGTATGTGATAGTGTTCTAATAACTAAGACAAGGGTGTATGTGATAGTGTTCTAAGACAAGGGTGTATGTGATAGTGTTCTAAAAACTAAGACAATGGCGTATGTGATAGTGTTCTAATAACTAAGACAAGGGTGTATGTGATAGTGTTCTAATAACTAAGACAAGGGTGTATGTGATAGTGTTCTAATAACTAAGACAAGGGTGTATGTGATAGTGTTCTAAGACAAGGATGTATGTGATAGTGTTATAATAACTAAGACAAGGGTGTATGTGATAGTGTTCTAAGACAAGGGTGTATGTGATAGTGTTCTAATAACTAAGACAATGGTGTATGTGATAGTGTTCTAAGACAAGGGTGTATGTGATAGTGTTCTAATAACTAAGACAAGGGTGTATGTGTTCTAAGACAAGGGTGTATGTGATTGTGTTCTAATAACTAAGACAAGGGTGTATGTGATAGTGTTCTAAGACAAGGGTGTATGTGAAAATGTTCTAAAAACTAAGACAAGGGTGTATGTGATAGTGTTCTAAGACAAGGGTGTTTGTTATAGTGTTCTAATAACTAAGACAAGGGTGTATGTGATAGTGTTCTAAGACAAGGGTGTATGTGATAGTGTTCTAATAACTAAGACAAGGGTGTATGTGATACTGTTCTAATAACTAAGACAAGGGTTTATGTGATAGTGTTGTAATAACTACGACAAGGGTGTATGTGATAGTGTTCTAAGACAAGGGTGTATGTGATAGTGTTCTAAGACAAAGGTGTATGTGATAGTGTTCTAATAACTAAGACAAGGGTGTATGTGGTAGTGTTCTAATAAGTAAGACAAGGGTGTATGTGATAGTGTTCTAATAACTACGACAAGGGTGTATGTGATAGTGTTCGAAGACAAGGGTGTATGTGATAGTGTTCTAATAACTAAGACAAGGGAGTATGTGGTAGTGTTCTAATAACTAAGACAAGGGTGTATGTGATGGTGTTCTAAGACAAGGGTGTATGTGATGGTGTTCTAATAACTAAGACAAGGGTGTATGTGATAGTGTTCTAATAACTAAGACAAGGGCGTATGTGATAGTGTTCTAATAACTAAGACAAGGGTGTATGTGATACTGTTCTAATAACTAAGACAAGGGTGTATGTGATAGTGTTCTAAGACAAGGGTGTATGTGATAGTGTTCTAATAACTAAGACAAGGGTGTATGTGATAGTGTTCTAATAACTAAGACAAGGGCGTATGTGATAGCGTTCTAATAACTAAGACAAGGGTGTATGTGATACTGTTCTAATAACTAAGACAAGGGTGTATGTGATAGTGCTCTAATAACTAAGACAAGGGTGTATGTGATAGTGTTCTAAGACAAGGGTGTATGTGATAGTGTTCTAAGACAAAGGTGTATGTGATAGTGTTCTAATAACTAAGACAAGGGTGTATGTGGTAGTGTTCTAATAAGTAAGACAAGGGTGTATGTGATAGTGTTCTAATAAATAAGACAAGGGTGTATGTGATAGTGTTCTAAGACAAGGGTGTATGTGATAGTGTTCTAATAACTAAGACAATGTTGTTGTGATAGTGTTCTAAGACAAGGGTGTATGTGATAGTGTTCTAATAACTAAGACAAGGGCGTTTGTGATAGTGTTCTAATAACTAAGACAAGGGTGTATGTGATAGTGTTCTAATAACTAAGACAAGGGTGTGTGTGTGATAGTGTTCTAATAACTAAGACAATGTTGTTGTGATAGTGTTCTAAGACAAGGGAGTGTGTGATAGTGTTCTAATAAATAAGACAAGGGTGTATGTGATAGTGTTCTAATAACTAAGACAAGGGTGTATGTGATAGTGTTCGAAGACAAGGGTGTATGTGATAGTGTTCTAATAACTAAGACAAGGGAGTATGTGGTAGAATTCTAATAACTAAGACAAGGGTGTATGTGATAGTATTCTAATAACTAAGACAAGGGTGTATGTGATAGTGTTATAAGACAAGGGTGTATGTGATAGTGTTCTAATAACTAAGACAAGGGTGTATGTGATAGTGTTCTAAGACAAGGGTGTATGTGATAGTGTTCTAATAACTAAGACAATGGTGTATGTGATACTGTTCTAATAACTAAGACAAGGGTGTATGTGATAGTGTTGTAATAACTAAGACAAGGGTGTATGTGATAGTGTTCTAAGACAAGGGTGTATGTGATAGTGTTCTAAGACAAAGGTGTATGTAATAGTGTTCTAATAACTAAGACAAGGGTTTATGTGGTAGTGTTCTAATAAGTAAGACAAGGGTGTATGTGATAGTGTTCTAATAAATAAGACAAGGGTGTATGTGATAGTGTTCTAAGACAAGGGTGTATGTGATAGTGTTCTAATAACTAAGACAAGGATGTATGTGATAGTGTTCTAATAACTAAGACAAGGGTGTATGTGATAGTGTTCTAATAACTAAGACAGGGGTGTAGGTGATAGTGTTTTAAGACAAGGGTGTATGTGATAGTATTCTAATAACTAAGACAAGGGTGTATGTGATAGTGTTCTAATAACTAAGACAAGGGTGTATGTGATAGTGTTCTAATAACTAAGACAAGGGCGTATGTGATAGTGTTCTAATAACTAAGACAAGGGTGTATGTGATAGTGTTCTAATAACTAAGACAAGGGTGTATGTGATAGTGTTCTAATAACTAAGACAAGGGTGTATGTGATAGTGTTCTAAGACAAGGATGTATGTGATAGTGTTATAATAACTAAGACAAGGGTGTATGTGATAGTGTTCTAAGACAAGGGTGTATGTGATAGTGTTCTAATAACTAAGACAAGGGTGTATGTGATAGTGTTCTAAGACAAGGGTGTATGTGATAGTGTTCTAAAAACTAAGACAATGGCGTATGTGATAGTGTTCTAATAACTAAGACAAGGGTGTATGTGATAGTGTTCTAATAACTAAGACAAGGGTGTATGTGATAGTGTTCTAATAACTAAGACAAGGGTGTATGTGATAGTGTTCTAAGACAAGGATGTATGTGATAGTGTTATAATAACTAAGACAAGGGTGTATGTGATAGTGTTCTAAGACAAGGGTGTATGTGATAGTGTTCTAATAACTAAGACAATGGTGTATGTGATAGTGTTCTAAGACAAGGGTGTATGTGATAGTGTTCTAATAACTAAGACAAGGGTGTATGTGTTCTAAGACAAGGGTGTATGTGATTGTGTTCTAATAACTAAGACAAGGGTGTATGTGATAGTGTTCTAAGACAAGGGTGTATGTGAAAATGTTCTAAAAACTAAGACAAGGGTGTATGTGATAGTGTTCTAAGACAAGGGTGTTTGTTATAGTGTTCTAATAACTAAGACAAGGGTGTATGTGATAGTGTTCTAAGACAAGGGTGTATGTGATAGTGTTCTAATAACTAAGACAAGGGTGTATGTGATACTGTTCTAATAACTAAGACAAGGGTTTATGTGATAGTGTTGTAATAACTAAGACAAGGGTGTATGTGATAGTGTTCTAAGACAAGGGTGTATGTGATAGTGTTCTAATAACTAAGACAAGGGTGTATGTGATAGTGTTCTAATAACTAAGACAAGGGTGTATGTGGTAGTGTTCTAATAAGTAAGACAAGGGTGTATGTGATAGTGTTCTAATAAATAAGACAAAGGTGTATGTGATAGTGTTCTAAGACAAGGGTGTATGTGATAGTGTTCTAATAACTAAGACAAGGGTGTATGTGATAGTGTTCTAATAACTAAGACAAGGGTGTATGTGATAGTGTTCTAATAACTAAGACCGGGGTGTAGGTGATAGTGTTTTAAGACAAGGGTGTATGTGATAGTATTCTAATAACTAAGACAAGGGTGTATGTGATAGTATTCTAATAACTAAGACAATGTTGTATGTGATAGTGTTCTAATAACTAAGACAAGGGCGTATGTGATAGTGTTCTAATAACTAAGACAAGTGTGTATGTGATAGTGTTCTAATAACTAAGACAAGGGTGTATGTGATAGTGTTCTAAGACAAGGATGTATGTGATAGTGTTATAATAACTAAGACAAGGGTTTATGTGATAGTGTTCTAAGACAAGGGTGTATGTGATAGTGTTCTAATAACTAAGACAAGGGTGTATGTGATAGTGTTCTAAGACAAGGGTGTATGTGATAGTGTTCTAATAACTAAGACAAGGGTGTATGTGATAGTGTTCTAATAACTAAGACAAGGGTGTATGTGATAGTGTTCTAATAACTAAGACAAGGGTGTATGTGATAGTGTTCTAAGACAAGGATGTATGTGATAGTGTTCTAATAACTAAGACAATGTTGTTGTGATAGTGTTCTAAGACAAGGGTGTATGTGATAGTGTTCTAATAACTAAGACAAGGGTGTATGTGATAGTGTTCTAATAACTAAGACAAGGGTGTATGTGATAGTGTTCTAATAACTAAGACAGGGGTGTAGGTGATAGTGTTTTAAGACAAGGGTGTATGTGATAGTATTCTAATAACTAAGACAAGGGTGTATGTGATAGTGTTCTAATAACTAAGACAAGGGTGTATGTGATAGTGTTCTAATAACTAAGACAAGGGCGTATGTGATAGTGTTCTAATAACTAAGACAAGGGTGTATGTGATAGTGTTCTAATAACTAAGACAAGGGTGTATGTGATAGTGTTCTAATAACTAAGACAAGGGTGTATGTGATAGTGTTCTAAGACAAGGATGTATGTGATAGTGTTATAATAACTAAGACAAGGGTGTATGTGATAGTGTTCTAAGACAAGGGTGTATGTGATAGTGTTCTAATAACTAAGACAAGGGTGTATGTGATAGTGTTCTAAGACAAGGGTGTATGTGATAGTGTTCTAATAACTAAGACAAGGGTGTATGTGATAGTGTTCTAATAACTAAGACAAGGGTGTATGTGATAGTGTTCTAATAACTAAGACAAGGGTGTATGTGATAGTGTTCTAATAACTAAGACAATGGTGTATGTGATAGTGTTCTAAGACAAGGATGTATGTGATAGTGTTATAATAACTAAGACAAGGGTGTATGTGATAGTGTTCTAAGACAAGGGTGTATGTGATAGTGTTCTAATAACTAAGACAAGGGTGTATGTGATAGTGTTCTAAGACAAGGATGTATGTGATAGTGTTATAATAACTAAGACAAGGGTGTATGTGATAGTGTTCTAAGACAAGGGTGTATGTGATAGTGTTCTAATAACTAAGACAAGGGTGTATGTGATAGTGTTCTAATAACTAAGACAAGGGTGTATGTGATAGTGTTCTAATAACTAAGACAAGGGTGTATGTGATAGTGTTCTAATAACTAAGACAAGGGTGTATGTGATAGTGTTCTAAGACAAGGGTGTATGTGATAGTGTTCTAATAACTAAGACAAGGGTGTATGTGATAGTGTTCTAAGACAAGGGTGTATGTGATAGTGTTCTAATAACTAAGACAAGGGTGTATGTGATAGTGTTCTAAGACAAGGGTGTATGTGATAGTGTTCTAATAACTAAGACAAGGGTGTATGTGATAGTGTTCTAATAACTAAGACAAGGGTGTATGTGATAGTGTTCTAATAACTAAGACAAGGGTGTATGTGATAGTGTTCTAATAACTAAGACAAGGGTGTATGTGATAGTGTTCTAAGACAAGGATGTATGTGATAGTGTTATAATAACTAAGACAAGGGTGTATGTGATAGTGTTCTAAGACAAGGGTGTATGTGATAGTGTTCTAATAACTAAGACAAGGGTGTATGTGATAGTGTTCTAAGACAAGGATGTATGTGATAGTGTTATAATAACTAAGACAAGGGTGTATGTGATAGTGTTCTAAGACAAGGGTGTATGTGATAGTGTTCTAATAACTAAGACAAGGGTGTATGTGATAGTGTTCTAATAACTAAGACAAGGGTGTATGTGATAGTGTTCTAATAACTAAGACAAGGGTGTATGTGATAGTGTTCTAATAACTAAGACAAGGGTGTATGTGATACTGTTCTAATAACTAAGACAAGGGTGTATGTGATAGTGTTGTAATAACTAAGACAAGGGCGTATGTGATAGTGTTCTAAGACAAGGGTGTATGTGATAGTGTTCTAAGACAAGGGTGTATGTGATAGTGTTCTAATAACTAAGACAATGTTGTTGTGATAGTGTTCTAAGACAAGGGTGTATGTGATAGTGTTCTAATAACTAAGACAAGGGTGTATGTGATAGTGTTCTAATAACTATGACAAGGGTGTATGTGATAGTGTTCTAATAACTAAGACAGGGGTGTAGGTGATAGTGTTTTAAGACAAGGGTGTATGTGATAGTATTCTAATAACTAAGACAAGGGTGTATGTGATAGTGTTATAATAACTAAGACAAGGGTGTATGTGATAGTGTTCTAATAACTAAGACAAGGGCGTATGTGATAGTGTTCTAATAACTAAGACAAGGGTGTATGTGATAGTGTTCTAATAACTAAGACAAGGGTGTATGTGATAGTGTTCTAATAACTAAGACAAGGGTGTATGTGATAGTGTTCTAAGACAAGGATGTATGTGATAGTGTTATAATAACTAAGACAAGGGTGTATGTGATAGTGTTCTAAGACAAGGGTGTATGTGATAGTGTTCTAATAACTAAGACAAGGGTGTATGTGATAGTGTTCTAAGACAAGGGTGTATATGATAGTATTCTAATAACTAAGACAAGGGTGTATGTGATAGTGTTCTAATAACTAAGACAAGGGTGTATGTGATAGTGTTCTAATAACTAAGACAAGGGCGTATGTGATAGTGTTCTAATAACTAAGACAAGGGTGTATGTGATAGTGTTCTAATAACTAAGACAAGGGTGTATGTGATAGTGTTCTAATAACTAAGACAAGGGTGTATGTGATAGTGTTCTAAGACAAGGATGTATGTGATAGTGTTATAATAACTAAGACAAGGGTGTATGTGATAGTGTTCTAAGACAAGGGTGTATGTGATAGTGTTCTAATAACTAAGACAAGGGTGTATGTGATAGTGTTCTAAGACAAGGGTGTATGTGATAGTGTTCTAATAACTAAGACAAGGGTGTATGTGATAGTGTTCTAATAACTAAGACAAGGGTGTATGTGATAGTGTTCTAATAACTAAGACAAGGGTGTATGTGATAGTGTTCTAATAACTAAGACAAGGGTGTATGTGATAGTGTTCTAAGACAAGGATGTATGTGATAGTGTTATAATAACTAAGACAAGGGTGTATGTGATAGTGTTCTAAGACAAGGGTGTATGTGATAGTGTTCTAATAACCAAGACAAGGGTGTATGTGATAGTGTTCTAAGACAAGGATGTATGTGATAGTGTTATAATAACTAAGACAAGGGTGTATGTGATAGTGTTCTAAGACAAGGGTGTATGTGATAGTGTTCTAATAACTAAGACAAGGGTGTATGTGATAGTGTTCTAAGACAAGGGTGTATGTGATAGTGTTCTAATAACTAAGACAAGGGTGTATGTGATAGTGTTCTAATAACTAAGACAAGGGTGTATGTGATAGTGTTCTAATAACTAAGACAAGGTGTATGTGATAGTGTTCTAATAACTAAGACAAGGGTGTATGTGATACTGTTCTAATAACTAAGACAAGGGTGTATGTGATAGTGTTGTAATAACTAAGACAAGGGTGTATGTGATAGTGTTCTAAGACAAGGGTGTATGTGATAGTGTTCTAAGACAAGGGTGTATGTGATAGTGTTCTAATAACTAAGACAAAGTTGTTGTGATAGTGTTCTAAGACAAGGGTGTATGTGATAGTGTTCTAATAACTAAGACAAGGGTGTATGTGATAGTGTTCTAATAACTATGACAAGGGTGTATGTGATAGTGTTCTAATAACTAAGACAGGGGTGTAGGTGATAGTGTTTTAAGACAAGGGTGTATGTGATAGTATTCTAATAACTAAGACAAGGGTGTATGTGATAGTGTTCTAATAACTAAGACAAGGGTGTATGTGATAGTGTTCTAATAACTAAGACAAGGGCGTATGTGATAGTGTTCTAATAACTAAGACAAGGGTGTATGTGATAGTGTTCTAATAACTAAGACAAGGGTGTATGTGATAGTGTTTTAATAACTAAGACAAGGGTGTATGTGATAGTGTTCTAAGACAAGGATGTATGTGATAGTGTATAATAACTAAGACAAGGGTGTATGTGATAGTGTTCTAAGACAAGGGTGTATGTGATAGTGTTCTAATAACTAAGACAAGGGTGTATGTGATAGTGTTCTAAGACAAGGGTGTATGTGATAGTGTTCTAATAACTAAGACAGGGGTGTATGTGATAGTGTTCTAATAACTAAGACAAGGGTGTATGTGATAGTGTTCTAAGACAAGGATGTATGTGATAGTGTTATAATAACTAAGACAAGGGTGTATGTGATAGTGTTCTAAGACAAGGGTGTATGTGATAGTGTTCTAATAACTAAGACAAGGGTGTATGTGATAGTGTTCTAAGACAAGGATGTATGTGATAGTGTTATAATAACTAAGACAAGGGTGTATGTGATAGTGTTCTAAGACAAGGGTGTATGTGATAGTGTTCTAATAACTAAGACAAGGGTGTATGTGATAGTGTTCTAAGACAAGGGTGTATGTGATAGTGTTCTAATAACTAAGACAAGGGTGTATGTGATAGTGTTCTAATAACTAAGACAAGGGTGTATGTGATAGTGTTCTAATAACTAAGACAAGGTGTATGTGATAGTGTTCTAATAACTAAGACAAGGGTGTATGTGATACTGTTCTAATAACTAAGACAAGGGTGTATGTGATAGTGTTGTAATAACTAAGACAAGGGTGTATGTGATAGTGTTCTAAGACAAGGGTGTATGTGATAGTGTTCTAAGACAAGGGTGTATGTGATAGTGTTCTAATAACTAAGACAATGTTGTTGTGATAGTGTTCTAAGACAAGGGTGTATGTGATAGTGTTCTAATAACTAAGACAAGGGTGTATGTGATAGTGTTCTAATAACTATGACAAGGGTGTATGTGATAGTGTTCTAATAACTAAGACAGGGGTGTAGGTGATAGTGTTTTAAGACAAGGGTGTATGTGATAGTATTCTAATAACTAAGACAAGGGTGTATGTGATAGTGTTCTAATAACTAAGACAAGGGTGTATGTGATAGTGTTCTAATAACTAAGACAAGGGCGTATGTGATAGTGTTCTAATAACTAAGACAAGGGTGTATGTGATAGTGTTCTAATAACTAAGACAAGGGTGTATGTGATAGTGTTTTAATAACTAAGACAAGGGTGTATGTGATAGTGTTCTAAGACAAGGATGTATGTGATAGTGTATAATAACTAAGACAAGGGTGTATGTGATAGTGTTCTAAGACAAGGGTGTATGTGATAGTGTTCTAATAACTAAGACAAGGGTGTATGTGATAGTGTTCTAAGACAAGGGTGTATGTGATAGTGTTCTAATAACTAAGACAGGGGTGTATGTGATAGTGTTCTAATAACTAAGACAAGGGTGTATGTGATAGTGTTCTAATAACTAAGACAATGTTGTTGTGATAGTGTTCTAAGACAAGGGTGTATGTGATAGTGTTCTAATAACTAAGACAAGGGTGTATGTGATAGTGTTCTAATAACTAAGACAAGGGTGTATGTGATAGTGTTCTAATAACTAAGACAAGGGTGTATGTGATAGTGTTCTAATAACTAAGACAAGGGTGTATGTGATAGTGTTCTAAGACAAGGATGTATGTGATAGTGTTATAATAACTAAGACAAGGGTGTATGTGATAGTGTTCTAAGACAAGGGTGTATGTGATAGTGTTCTAATAACTAAGACAAGGGTGTATGTGATAGTGTTCTAAGACAAGGGTGTATGTGATAGTGTTCTAATAACTAAGACAAGGGTGTATGTGTTCTAAGACAAGGGTGTATGTGATTGTGTTCTAATAACTAAGACAAGGGTGTATGTGATAGTGTTCTAAGACAAGGGTGTATGTGAAAATGTTCTAAAAACTAAGACAAGGGTGTATGTGATAGTGTTCTAAGACAAGGTTGTTTGTTATAGTGTTCTAATAACTAAGACAAGGGTGTATGTGATAGTGTTCTAAGACAAGGGTGTATGTGATAGTGTTCTAATAACTAAGACAAGGGTGTATGTGATACTGTTCTAATAACTAAGACAAGGGTTTATGTGATAGTGTTGTAATAACTAAGACAAGGGTGTATGTGATAGTGTTCTAAGACAAGGGTGTATGTGATAGTGTTCTAAGACAAAGGTGTATGTGATAGTGTTCTAATAACTAAGACAAGGGTGTATGTGGTAGTGTTCTAATAAGTAAGACAAGGGTGTATGTGATAGTGTTCTAATAAATAAGACAAAGGTGTATGTGATAGTGTTCTAAGACAAGGGTGTATGTGATAGTGTTCTAATAACTAAGACAATGTTGTTGTGATAGTGTTCTAAGACAAGGGTGTATGTGATAGTGTTCTAATAACTAAGACAAGGGTGTATGTGATAGTGTTCTAATAACTAAGACAAGGGTGTATGTGATAGTGTTCTAATAACTAAGACAGGGGTGTAGGTGATAGTGTTTTAAGACAAGGGTGTATGTGATAGTATTCTAATAACTAAGACAAGGGTGTATGTGATAGTATTCTAATAACTAAGACAAGGGTGTATGTGATAGTGTTCTAATAACTAAGACAAGGGCGTATGTGATAGTGTTCTAATAACTAAGACAAGGGTGTATGTGATAGTGTTCTAATAACTAAGACAAGGGTGTATGTGATAGTGTTCTAATAACTAAGACAAGGGTGTATGTGATAGTGTTCTAAGACAAGGATGTATGTGATAGTGTTATAATAACTAAGACAAGGGTGTATGTGATAGTGTTCTAAGACAAGGGTGTATGTGATAGTGTTCTAATAACTAAGACAAGGGTGTATGTGATAGTGTTCTAAGACAAGGGTGTATGTGATAGTGTTCTAATAACTAAGACAAGGGTGTATGTGATAGTGTTCTAATAACTAAGACAAGGGTGTATGTGATAGTGTTCTAATAACTAAGACAAGGGTGTATGTGATAGTGTTCTAAGACAAGGATGTATGTGATAGTGTTCTAATAACTAAGACAATGTTGCTGTGATAGTGTTCTAAGACAAGGGTGTATGTGATAGTGTTCTAATAACTAAGACAAGGGTGTATGTGATAGTGTTCTAATAACTAAGACAAGGGTGTATGTGATAGTGTTCTAATAACTAAGACAGGGGTGTAGGTGATAGTGTTTTAAGACAAGGGTGTATGTGATAGTATTCTAATAACTAAGACAAGGGTGTATGTGATAGTGTTCTAATAACTAAGACAAGGGTGTATGTGATAGTGTTCTAATAACTAAGACAAGGGCGTATGTGATAGTGTTCTAATAACTAAGACAAGAGTGTATGTGATAGTGTTCTAATAACTAAGACAAGGGTGTATGTGATAGTGTTCTAATAACTAAGACAAGGGTGTATGTGATAGTGTTCTAAGACAAGGATGTATGTGATAGTGTTATAATAACTAAGACAAGGGTGTATGTGATAGTGTTCTAAGACAAGGGTGTATGTGATAGTGTTCTAATAACTAAGACAAGGGTGTATGTGATAGTGTTCTAAGACAAGGGTGTATGTGATAGTGTTCTAATAACTAAGACAAGGGTGTATGTGATAGTGTTCTAATAACTAAGACAAGGGTGTATGTGATAGTGTTCTAATAACTAAGACAAGGGTGTATGTGATAGTGTTCTAATAACTAAGACAAGGGTGTATGTGATAGTGTTCTAAGACAAGGATGTATGTGATAGTGTTATAATAACTAAGACAAGGGTGTATGTGATAGTGTTCTAAGACAAGGGTGTATGTGATAGTGTTCTAATAACTAAGACAAGGGTGTATGTGATAGTGTTCTAAGACAAGGATGTATGTGATAGTGTTATAATAACTAAGACAAGGTTGTATGTGATAGTGTTCTAAGACAAGGGTGTATGTGATAGTGTTCTAATAACTAAGACAAGGGTGTATGTGATAGTGTTCTAAGACAAGGGTGTATGTGATAGTGTTCTAATAACTAAGACAAGGGTGTATGTGATAGTGTTCTAATAACTAAGACAAGGGTGTATGTGATAGTGTTCTAATAACTATAACAAGGGTGTATGTGATAGTGTTCTAATAACTAAGACAAGGGTGTATGTTATACTGTTCTAATAACTAAGACAAGGGTGTATGTGATAGTGTTGTAATAACTAAGACAAGGGTGTATGTGATAGTGTTCTAAGACAAGGGTGTATGTGATAGTGTTCTAAAAACTAAGACAAGGGTGTAGGTGATAGTGTTCTAAGACAAGGTTGTTTGTTATAGTGTTCTAATAACTAAGACAAGGGTGTATGTGATAGTGTTCTAAGACAAGGGTGTATGTGATAGTGTTCTAATAACTAAGACAAGGGTGTATGTGATACTGTTCTAATAACTAAGACAAGGGTTTATGTGATAGTGTTGTAATAACTAAGACAAGGGTGTATGTGATAGTGTTCTAAGACAAGGGTGTATGTGATAGTGTTCTAAGACAAAGGTGTATGTGATAGTGTTCTAATAACTAAGACAAGGGTGTATGTGGTAGTGTTCTAATAAGTAAGACAAGGGTGTATGTGATAGTGTTCTAATAAATAAGACAAAGGTGTATGTGATAGTGTTCTAAGACAAGGGTGTATGTGATAGTGTTCTAATAACTAAGACAATGTTGTTGTGATAGTGTTCTAAGACAAGGGTGTATGTGATAGTGTTCTAATAACTAAGACAAGGGTGTATGTGATAGTGTTCTAATAACTAAGACAAGGGTGTATGTGATAGTGTTCTAATAACTAAGACAGGGGTGTAGGTGATAGTGTTTTAAGACAAGGGTGTATGTGATAGTATTCTAATAACTAAGACAAGGGTGTATGTGATAGTATTCTAATAACTAAGACAAGGGTGTATGTGATAGTGTTCTAATAACTAAGACAAGGGCGTATGTGATAGTGTTCTAATAACTAAGACAAGGGTGTATGTGATAGTGTTCTAATAACTAAGACAAGGGTGTATGTGATAGTGTTCTAATAACTAAGACAAGGGTGTATGTGATAGTGTTCTAAGACAAGGATGTATGTGATAGTGTTATAATAACTAAGACAAGGGTGTATGTGATAGTGTTCTAAGACAAGGGTGTATGTGATAGTGTTCTAATAACTAAGACAAGGGTGTATGTGATAGTGTTCTAAGACAAGGGTGTATGTGATAGTGTTCTAATAACTAAGACAAGGGTGTATGTGATAGTGTTCTAATAACTAAGACAAGGATGTATGTGATAGTGTTCTAATAACTAAGACAAGGGTGTATGTGATAGTGTTCTAAGACAAGGATGTATGTGATAGTGTTCTAATAACTAAGACAAGGGTGTATGTGATAGTGTTCTAATAACTAAGACAAGGGTGTATGTGATAGTGTTCTAAGACAAGGATGTATGTGATAGTGTTATAATAACTAAGACAAGGGTGTATGTGATAGTGTTCTAAGACAAGGGTGTATGTGATAGTGTTCTAATAACTAAGACAAGGGTGTATGTGATAGTGTTCTAAGACAAGGATGTATGTGATAGTGTTATAATAACTAAGACAAGGGTGTATGTGATAGTGTTCTAAGACAAGGGTGTATGTGATAGTGTTCTAATAACTAAGACAAGGGTGTATGTGATAGTGTTCTAAGACAAGGGTGTATGTGATAGTGTTCTAATAACTAAGACAAGGGTGTATGTGATAGTGTTCTAATAACTAAGACAAGGGTGTATGTGATAGTGTTCTAATAACTAAGACAAGGGTGTATGTGATACTGTTCTAATAACTAAGACAAGGGTGTATGTGATAGTGTTGTAATAACTAAGACAAGGGTGTATGTGATAGTGTTCTAAGACAAGGGTGTATGTGATAGTGTTCTAAGACAAGGGTGTATGTGATAGTGTTCTAATAACTAAGACAATGTTGTTGTGATAGTGTTCTAAGACAAGGGTGTATGTGATAGTGTTCTAATAACTAAGACAAGGGTGTATGTGATAGTGTTCTAATAACTATGACAAGGGTGTATGTGATAGTGTTCTAATAACTAAGACAGGGGTGTAGGTGATAGTGTTTTAAGACAAGGGTGTATGTGATAGTATTCTAATAACTAAGACAAGGGTGTATGTGATAGTGTTCTAATAACTAAGACAAGGGTGTATGTGATAGTGTTCTAATAACTAAGACAAGGGCGTATGTGATAGTGTTCTAATAACTAAGACAAGGGTGTATGTGATAGTGTTCTAATAACTAAGACAAGGGTGTATGTGATAGTGTTCTAATAACTAAGACAAGGGTGTATGTGATAGTGTTCTAAGACAAGGATGTATGTGATAGTGTTATAATAACTAAGACAAGGGTGTATGTGATAGTGTTCTAAGACAAGGGTGTATGTGATAGTGTTCTAATAACTAAGACAAGGGTGTATGTGATAGTGTTCTAAGACAAGGGTGTATGTGATAGTGTTCTAATAACTAAGACAGGGGTGTATGTGATAGTGTTCTAATAACTAAGACAAGGGTGTATGTGATAGTGTTCTAATAACTAAGACAATGTTGTTGTGATAGTGTTCTAAGACAAGGGTGTATGTGATAGTGTTCTAATAACTAAGACAAGGGTGTATGTGATAGTGTTCTAATAACTAAGACAAGGGTGTATGTGATAGTGTTCTAATAACTAAGACAGGGGTGTAGGTGATAGTGTTTAAGACAAGGGTGTATGTGATAGTATTCTAATAACTAAGACAAGGGTGTATGTGATAGTGTTCTAAGACAAGGGTGTATGTGATAGTGTTCTAATAACTAAGACAAGGGCGTATGTGATAGTGTTCTAATAACTAAGACAAGGGTGTATGTGATAGTGTTCTAATAACTAAGACAAGGGTGTATGTGATAGTGTTCTAATAACTAAGACAAGGGTGTATGTGATAGTGTTCTAAGACAAGGATGTATGTGATAGTGTTATAATAACTAAGACAAGGGTGTATGTGATAGTGTTCTAAGACAAGGGTGTATGTGATAGTGTTCTAATAACTAAGACAAGGGTGTATGTGATAGTGTTCTAAGACAAGGGTGTATGTGATAGTGTTCTAATAACTAAGACAAGGGTGTATGTGATAGTGTTCTAATAACTAAGACAAGGGTGTATGTGATAGTGTTCTAATAACTAAGACAAGGGTGTATGTGATAGTGTTCTAATAACTAAGACAAGGGTGTATGTGATAGTGTTCTAAGACAAGGATGTATGTGATAGTGTTATAATAACTAAGACAAGGGTGTATGTGATAGTGTTCTAAGACAAGGGTGTATGTGATAGTGTTCTAATAACTAAGACAAGGGTGTATGTGATAGTGTTCTAAGACAAGGGTGTATGTGATAGTGTTCTAATAACTAAGACAAGGGTGTATGTGATAGTGTTCTAATAAATAAGACAAGGGTGTATGTGATAGTGTTCTAAGACAAGGGTGTATGTGAAAATGTTCTAAAAACTAAGAACAGGGTGTATGTGATAGTGTTCTAAGACAAGGGTGTTTGTTATAGTGGTCTAATAACTAAGACAAGGGTGTATGTGATAGTGTTCTAAGACAAGGGTGTATGTGACAGTGTTCTAATAACTAAGACAAGGGTGTATGTGATAGTGTTCTAATAACTAACACAAGGGTGTATGTGATAGTGTTCTAATAACTAAGACAAGTGTGTATGTGATAGTGTTCTAATAACTAAGACAAGGGTGTATGTGATAGTGTTCTAAGACAAGGCTGTATGTGATAGTGTTCTAAGACAAGTGTGTATATGATAGTGTTCTAATAACTAAGACAAGGGTGTATGTGATAGTGTTCTAAGACAAGGGTTTATGTGATAGTGTCTAAGACAAGGGTGTATGTGATAGTGTTCTAAGACAAGGGAGTATGTGATAGTGTTCTAATAACTAAGACAAGGGTGTATGTGATAGTGTTCTAAGACAAGGATGTATGTGATAGTGTTATAATAACTAAGACAAGGGTGTATGTGATAGTGTTCTAAGACAAGGGTGTATGTGATAGTGTTCTAATAACTAAGACAAGGGTGTATGTGATAGTTTTCTAAGACAAGGGTGTATGTGATAGTGTTATAATAACTAAGACAAGGGTGTATGTGATAGTGTTCTAAGACAAGTGTGTATGTGATAGTGTTCTAATAACTAAGACAAGGGTGTATGTGATAGTGTTCTAAGACAAGGGTGTATGTGATAGTGTTCTAATAACTAAGACAAGGGTGTATGTGATAGTGTTCTAATAACTAAGACAAGGGTGTATGTGATAGTGTTCTAATAACTAAGACAAGGGTGTATGTGATAGTGTTCTAATAACTAAGACAAGGGTGTATGTGATAGTGTTCTAATAACTAAGACAAGGGTGTATGTGATAGTGTTCTAATAACTAAGACAAGGGTGTATGTGATAGTGTTCTAAGACAAGGATGTATGTGATAGTGTTATAATAACTAAGACAAGGGTGTATGTGATAGTGTTCTAAGACAAGTGTGTATGTGATAGTGTTCTAATAACTAAGACAAGGGTGTATGTGATAGTGTTCTAAGACAAGGGTGTATGTGATAGTGTTCTAATAACTAAGACAAGGGTGTATGTGATAGTGTTCTAATAACTAAGACAAGGGTGTATGTGATAGTGTTCTAAGACAAGGGTGTATGTGATTGTGTTCTAATAACTAAGACAAGGGTGTATGTGATAGTGTTCTAATAAATAAGACAAGGGTGTGTGTGATAGTGTTCTAAGACAAGGGTGTATGTGATAGTGTTCTAATAACTAAGACAAGGGTGTATGTGATAGTGTTCTAATAACTAAGACAAGGGTGTATGTGATAGTGTTCTAATAACTAAGACAAGGGTGTATGTGATAGTGTTCTAATAACTAAGACAAGGGTGTATGTGATATTGTTCTAAGACAAGGATGTATGTGATAGTGTTATAATAACTAAGACAAGGGTGTATGTGATAGTGTTCTAAGACAAGGGTGTATGTGATAGTGTTCTAATAACTAAGACAAGGGTGTATGTGATAGTGTTCTAAGACAAGGGTGTATGTGATAGTGTTCTAATAACTAAGACAAGGGTGTATGTGATAGTGTTCTAATAACTAAGACAAGGGTGTATGTGATAGTGTTCTAAGACAAGGGTGTATGTGATTGTGTTCTAATAACTAAGACAAGGGTGTATGTGATAGTGTTCTAAGACAAGGGTGTATGTGAAAATGTTCTAAAAACTAAGAACAGGGTGTATGTGATAGTGTTCTAAGACAAGGGTGTTTGTTTTAGTGGTCTAATAACTAAGACAAGGGTGTATGTGATAGTGTTCTAAGACAAGGGTGTATGTGATAGTGTTCTAATAACTAAGACAAGGGTGTATGTGATAGTGTTCTAAGACAGGGGTGTATGTGATACTGTTCTAATAACTAAGACAAGAGTGTATGTGATAGTGTTCTAATAACTAAGACAAGGGTGTATGTGATAGTGTTCTAAGACAAGGGTGTATGTGATAGTGTTCTAAGACAAAGGTGTATGTGATAGTGTTCTAATAACTAAGACAAGGGTGTATGTGGTAGTGTTCTAATAAGTAAGACAAGGGTGTATGTGATAGTGTTCTAATAAATAAGACAAGGGTGTATGTGATAGTGTTCTAAGACAAGGGTGTATGTGATAGTGTTCTAATAACTAAGAAAATGTTGTTGTGATAGTGTTCTAAGACAAGGGTGTATGTGATAGTGTTCTAATAACTAAGACAAGGGTGTATGTGATAGTGTTCTAATAACTAAGACAAGGGCGTTTGTGATAGTGTTCTAATAACTAAGACAAGGGTGTATGTGATAGTGTTCTAATAACTAAGACAAGGGTGTGTGTGTGATAGTGTTCTAATAACTAAGACAAGGCTGTATGTGATAGTGTTCTAAGACAAGGGTGTATGTGATAGTGTTCTAATAACTAAGACAAGGGTGTATGTGATAGTGTTTTAAGACAAGGGTGTATGTGATAGTATTCTAATAACTAAGACAAGGGTGTATGTGATAGTGTTCTAATAACTAAGACAAGGGTGTATGTGATAGTGTTCTAATAACTAAGACAAGGGCGTATGTGATAGTGTTCTAATAACTAAGACAAGGGTGTATGTGATAGTGTTCTAATAACTAAGACAAGGGTGTATGTGATAGTGTTCTAATAACTAAGACAAGGGTGTATGTGATAGTGTTCTAAGACAAGGATGTATGTGATAGTGTTCTAATAACTAAGACAAGGGTGTATGTGATAGTGTTCTAAGACAAGGGTGTGTGTGATAGTGTTCTAATAACTAAGACAAGGGTGTATGCGATAGTGTTCTAAGACAAGGCTGTATGTGATAGTGTTCTAAGACAAGGGTGTATATGATAGTGTTCTAATAACTAAGACAAGGGTGTATGTGATAGTGTTCTAAGACAAGGGTTTATGTTATAGTGTCTAAGACAAGGGTGTATGTGATAGTGTTTTAAGACAAGGGAGTATGTGATAGTGTTCTAATAAATAAGACAAGGGTGTATGTGATAGTGTTCTAATAACTAAGACAAGGGTGTATGTGATAGTGTTCGAAGACAAGGGTGTATGTGATAGTGTTCTAATAACTAAGACAAGGGAGTATGTGGTAGAGTTCTAATAACTAAGACAAGGGTGTATATGAGAGTATTCTAATAACTAAGACAAGGGTGTATGTGATAGTGTTATAAGACAAGGGTGTATGTGATAGTGTTCTAATAACTAAGACAAGGGTGTATGTGATAGTGTTCTAAGACAAGGGTGTATGTGATAGTGTTCTAATAACTAAGACAAGGGTGTATGTGATACTGTTATAATAACTAAGACAAGGGTGTATGTGATAGTGTTCCAATAACTAAGACAAGGGTGTATGTGATAGTGTTCTAAGACAATGCTGTATGTGATAGTGTTCTAAGACAAAGGTGTATGTGATAGTGTTCTAATAACTAGGACAAGGGTCTATGTGGTAGTGTTCTAATAAGTAAGACAAGGGTGTATGTGATAGTGTTCTAATAAATAAGACAAGGGTGTATGTGATAGTCTTCTAAGACAAGGGTGTATGTGATAGTGTTCTAATAACTAAGACAATGTTGTTGTGATAGTGTTCTAAGACAAGGGTGTATGTGATAGTGTTCTAATAACTAAGACAAGGGTGTATGTGATAGTGTTCTAATAACTAAGACAAGGGTGTGTGTGTGATAGTGTTCTAATAACTAAGACAAGGCTGTATGTGATAGTGTTCTAAGACAAGGGTGTATGTGATAGTGTTCTAATAACTAAGACAAGGGTGTATGTGATAGTGTTTTAAGACAAGGGTGTATGTGATAGTATTCTAATAACTAAGACAAGGGTGTATGTGATAGTGTTCTAATAACTAAGACAAGGGTGTATGTGATAGTGTTCTAATAACTAAGACAAGGGCGTATGTGATAGTGTTCTAATAACTAAGACAAGGGTGTATGTGATAGTGTTCTAATAACTAAGACAAGGGTGTATGTGATAGTGTTCTAATAACTAAGACAAGGGTGTATGTGATAGTGTTCTAAGACAAGGATGTATGTGATAGTGTTCTAATAACTAAGACAAGGGTGTATGTGATAGTGTTCTAAGACAAGGGTGTATGTGATTGTGTTCTAATAACTAAGACAAGGGTGTATGTGATAGTGTTCTAAGACAAGGCTGTATGTGATAGTGTTCTAAGACAAGGGTGTATATGATAGTGTTCTAATAACTAAGACAAGGGTGTATGTGATAGTGTTCTAAGACAAGGGTTTATGTTATAGTGTCTAAGACAAGGGTGTATGTGATAGTGTTTTAAGACAAGGGAGTATGTGATAGTGTTCTAATAAATAAGACAAGGGTGTATGTGATAGTGTTCTAATAACTAAGACAAGGGTGTATGTGATAGTGTTCGAAGACAAGGGTGTATGTGATAGTGTTCTAATAACTAAGACAAGGGAGTATGTGGTAGAGTTCTAATAACTAAGACAAGGGTGTATATGAGAGTATTCTAATAACTAAGACAAGGGTGTATGTGATAGTGTTATAAGACAAGGGTGTATGTGATAGTGTTCTAATAACTAAGACAAGGGTGTATGTGATAGTGTTCTAAGACAAGGGTGTATGTGATAGTGTTCTAATAACTAAGACAAGGGTGTATGTGATACTGTTATAATAACTAAGACAAGGGTGTATGTGATAGTGTTCTAATAACTAAGACAAGGGTGTATGTGATAGTGTTCTAAGACAATGCTGTATGTGATAGTGTTCTAAGACAAAGGTGTATGTGATAGTGTTCTAATAACTAGGACAAGGGTGTATGTGGTAGTGTTCTAATAAGTAAGACAAGGGTGTATGTGATAGTGTTCTAATAAATAAGACAAGGGTGTATGTGATAGTCTTCTAAGACAAGGGTGTATGTGATAGTGTTCTAATAACTAAGACAATGTTGTTGTGATAGTGTTCTAAGACAAGGGTGTATGTGATAGTGTTCTAATAACTAAGACAAGGGTGTATGTGATAGTGTTCTAATAACTAAGACCAGGGCGTTTGTGATAGTGTTCTAATAACTAAGACAAGGGTGTATGTGATAGTGTTCTAATAACTAAGACAAGGGTGTGTGTGTGATAGTGTTCTAATAACTAAGACAAGGGTGTATGTGATAGTGTTCTAAGACAAGGGTGTATGTGATAGTGTTCTAATAACGAAGACAAGGGAGTATGTGATAGTGTTCTAATAACTAAGACAAGGGTGTATGTGATAGTGTTCTAATAACTAAGACAAGGGTGTATGTGATAGTGTTCTAAGACAAGGGTGTATGTGATAGTATTCTAATAACTAAGACAAGGGTGTATGTGATAGTGTTCTAATAACTAAGACAAGGGTGTATGTGATAGTGTTCTAATAACTAAGACAAGGGCGTATGTGATAGTGTTCTAATAACTAAGACAAGGGTGTATGTGATAGTGTTCTAATAACTAAGACAAGGGTGTATGTGATAGTGTTCTAATAACTAAGACAAGGGTGTATGTGATAGTGTTCTAAGACAAGGATGTATGTGATAGTGTTCTAATAACTAAGACAAGGGTGTATGTGATAGTGTTCTAAGACAAGGGTGTATGTGATAGTGTTCTAATAACTAAGACAAGGGTGTATGTGATAGTCTTCTAAGACAAGGGTGTATGTGATAGTGTTCTAATAACTAAGACAAGGGTGTATGTGATAGTGTTCTAATAACTAAGACAAGGGAGTATGTGATAGTGTTCTAAGACAAGGGTGTATGTGATTGTGTTCTAATAACTAAGACAAGGGTGTATGTGATAGTGTTCTAAGGCAAGGGTGTATGTGAAAGTGTTCTAAAAACTAAGAACAGGGTGTATGTGATAGTGTTCTAAGACAAGGGTGTTTATTATAGTGTTCTAATAACTAAGACAAGGGTGTATGTGATAGTGTTCTAAGACAAGGGTGTATGTGATAGTGTTCTAATAACTAAGACAAGGGTGTATGTGATAGTGTTCTAAGACAAGGGTGTATGTGACAGTGTTCTAATAACTAAGACAAGGGTGTATGTGATAGTGTTCTAATAACTAACACAAGGGTGTATGTGATAGTGTTCTAATAACTAAGACAAGGGTGAATGTGATAGTGTTCTAATAACTAAGACAAGGGTGTATGTGATAGTGTTCTAAGACAAGGCTGTTTGTGATAGTGTTCTAAGACAAGGGTGTATATGATAGTGTTCTAATAACTAAGACAAGGGTGTATGTGATAGTGTTCTAAGACAAGGGTTTATGTGATAGTGTCTAAGACAAGGGTGTATGTGATAGTGTTCTAAGACAAGGGTATGTGTGATAGTGTTCTAATAACTAAGACAAGGGCGTATGTGATAGTGTTCTAATAACTAAGACAAGGGTGTATGTGATACTGTTCTAATAACTAAGACAAGTGTGTATGTGATAGTGTTCTAAGACAAGGGTGTATGTGATAGTGTTCTAATAACTAAGACAAGGGTGTATGTGATAGTGTTCTAATAACTAAGACAAGGGTGTATGTGATAGTGTTCTAAGACAAGGGTGTATGTGATTGTGTTCTAATAACTAAGACAAGGGTGTATGTGATAGTGTTCTAATAAATAAGACAAGGGTGTGTGTGATAGTGTTCTAAGACAAGGGTGTATGTGATAGTGTTCTAATAACTAAGACAAGGGTGTATGTGATAGTGTTCTAATAACTAAGACAAGGGTGTATGTGATAGTGTTCTAATAACTAAGACAAGGGTGTATGTGATAGTGTTCTAATAACTAAGACAAGGGTGTATGTGATATTGTTCTAAGACAAGGATGTATGTGATAGTGTTATAATAACTAAGACAAGGGTGTATGTGATAGTGTTCTAAGACAAGGGTGTATGTGATAGTGTTCTAATAACTAAGACAAGGGTGTATGTGATAGTGTTCTAAGACAAGGGTGTATGTGATAGTGTTCTAATAACTAAGACAAGGGTGTATGTGATAGTGTTCTAATAACTAAGACAAGGGTGTATGTGATAGTGTTCTAAGACAAGGGTGTATGTGATTGTGTTCTAATAACTAAGACAAGGGTGTATGTGATAGTGTTCTAAGACAAGGGTGTATGTGAAAATGTTCTAAAAACTAAGAACAGGGTGTATGTGATAGTGTTCTAAGACAAGGGTGTTTGTTATAGTGGTCTAATAACTAAGACAAGGGTGTATGTGATAGTGTTCTAAGACAAGGGTGTATGTGATAGTGTTCTAATAACTAAGACAAGGGTGTATGTGATAGTGTTCTAAGACAGGGGTGTATGTGATACTGTTCTAATAACTAAGACAAGAGTGTATGTGATAGTGTTCTAATAACTAAGACAAGGGTGTATGTGATAGTGTTCTAAGACAAGGGTGTATGTGATAGTGTTCTAAGACAAAGGTGTATGTGATAGTGTTCTAATAACTAAGACAAGGGTGTATGTGGTAGTGTTCTAATAAGTAAGACAAGGGTGTATGTGATAGTGTTCTAATAAATAAGACAAGGGTGTATGTGATAGTGTTCTAAGACAAGGGTGTATGTGATAGTGTTCTAATAACTAAGAAAATGTTGTTGTGATAGTGTTCTAAGACAAGGGTGTATGTGATAGTGTTCTAATAACTAAGACAAGGGTGTATGTGATAGTGTTCTAATAACTAAGACAAGGGCGTTTGTGATAGTGTTCTAATAACTAAGACAAGGGTGTATGTGATAGTGTTCTAATAACTAAGACAAGGGTGTGTGTGTGATAGTGTTCTAATAACTAAGACAAGGCTGTATGTGATAGTGTTCTAAGACAAGGGTGTATGTGATAGTGTTCTAATAACTAAGACAAGGGTGTATGTGATAGTGTTTTAAGACAAGGGTGTATGTGATAGTATTCTAATAACTAAGACAAGGGTGTATGTGATAGTGTTCTAATAACTAAGACAAGGGTGTATGTGATAGTGTTCTAATAACTAAGACAAGGGCGTATGTGATAGTGTTCTAATAACTAAGACAAGGGTGTATGTGATAGTGTTCTAATAACTAAGACAAGGGTGTATGTGATAGTGTTCTAATAACTAAGACAAGGGTGTATGTGATAGTGTTCTAAGACAAGGATGTATGTGATAGTGTTCTAATAACTAAGACAAGGGTGTATGTGATAGTGTTCTAAGACAAGGGTGTGTGTGATAGTGTTCTAATAACTAAGACAAGGGTGTATGTGATAGTGTTCTAAGACAAGGCTGTATGTGATAGTGTTCTAAGACAAGGGTGTATATGATAGTGTTCTAATAACTAAGACAAGGGTGTATGTGATAGTGTTCTAAGACAAGGGTTTATGTTATAGTGTCTAAGACAAGGGTGTATGTGATAGTGTTTTAAGAAAAGGGAGTATGTGATAGTGTTCTAATAAATAAGACAAGGGTGTATGTGATAGTGTTCTAATAACTAAGACAAGGGTGTATGTGATAGTGTTCGAAGACAAGGGTGTATGTGATAGTGTTCTAATAACTAAGACAAGGGAGTATGTGGTAGAGTTCTAATAACTAAGACAAGGGTGTATATGAGAGTATTCTAATAACTAAGACAAGGGTGTATGTGATAGTGTTATAAGACAAGGGTGTATGTGATAGTGTTCTAATAACTAAGACAAGGGTGTATGTGATAGTGTTCTAAGACAAGGGTGTATGTGATAGTGTTCTAATAACTAAGACAAGGGTGTATGTGATACTGTTATAATAACTAAGACAAGGGTGTATGTGATAGTGTTCCAATAACTAAGACAAGGGTGTATGTGATAGTGTTCTAAGACAATGCTGTATGTGATAGTGTTCTAAGACAAAGGTGTATGTGATAGTGTTCTAATAACTAGGACAAGGGTGTATGTGGTAGTGTTCTAATAAGTAAGACAAGGGTGTATGTGATAGTGTTCTAATAAATAAGACAAGGGTGTATGTGATAGTCTTCTAAGACAAGGGTGTATGTGATAGTGTTCTAATAACTAAGACAATGTTGTTGTGATAGTGTTCTAAGACAAGGGTGTATGTGATAGTGTTCTAATAACTAAGACAAGGGTGTATGTGATAGTGTTCTAATAACTAAGACAAGGGTGTGTGTGTGATAGTGTTCTAATAACTAAGACAAGGCTGTATGTGATAGTGTTCTAAGACAAGGGTGTATGTGATAGTGTTCTAATAACTAAGACAAGGGTGTATGTGATAGTGTTTTAAGACAAGGGTGTATGTGATAGTATTCTAATAACTAAGACAAGGGTGTATGTGATAGTGTTCTAATAACTAAGACAAGGGTGTATGTGATAGTGTTCTAATAACTAAGACAAGGGCGTATGTGATAGTGTTCTAATAACTAAGACAAGGGTGTATGTGATAGTGTTCTAATAACTAAGACAAGGGTGTATGTGATAGTGTTCTAATAACTAAGACAAGGGTGTATGTGATAGTGTTCTAAGACAAGGATGTATGTGATAGTGTTCTAATAACTAAGACAAGGGTGTATGTGATAGTGTTCTAAGACAAGGGTGTATGTGATAGTGTTCTAATAACTAAGACAAGGGTGTATGTGATAGTGTTCTAAGACAAGGCTGTATGTGATAGTGTTCTAAGACAAGGGTGTATATGATAGTGTTCTAATAACTAAGACAAGGGTGTATGTGATAGTGTTCTAAGACAAGGGTGTATGTTATAGTGTCTAAGACAAGGGTGTATGTGATAGTGTTTTAAGACAAGGGAGTATGTGATAGTGTTCTAATAAATAAGACAAGGGTGTATGTGATAGTGTTCTAATAACTAAGACAAGGGTGTATGTGATAGTGTTCGAAGACAAGGGTGTATGTGATAGTGTTCTGATAACGAAGACAAGGGAGTATGTGGTAGAGTTCTAATAACTAAGACAAGGGTGTATATGAGAGTATTCTAATAACTAAGACAAGGGTGTATGTGATAGTGTTATAAGACAAGGGTGTATGTGATAGTGTTCTAATAACTAAGACAAGGGTGTATGTGATAGTGTTCTAAGACAAGGGTGTATGTGATAGTGTTCTAATAACTAAGACAAGGGTGTATGTGATACTGTTATAATAACTAAGACAAGGGTGTATGTGATAGTGTTCTAATAACTAAGACAAGGGTGTATGTGATAGTGTTCTAAGACAATGCTGTATGTGATAGTGTTCTAAGACAAAGGTGTATGTGATAGTGTTCTAATAACTAGGACAAGGGTGTATGTGGTAGTGTTCTAATAAGTAAGACAAGGGTGTATGTGATAGTGTTCTAATAAATAAGACAAGGGTGTATGTGATAGTCTTCTAAGACAAGGGTGTATGTGATAGTGTTCTAATAACTAAGACAATGTTGTTGTGATAGTGTTCTAAGACAAGGGTGTATGTGATAGTGTTCTAATAACTAAGACAAGGGTGTATGTGATAGTGTTCTAATAACTAAGACCAGGGCGTTTGTGATAGTGTTCTAATAACTAAGACAAGGGTGTATGTGATAGTGTTCTAATAACTAAGACAAGGGTGTGTGTGTGATAGTGTTCTAATAACTAAGACAAGGGTGTATGTGATAGTGTTCTAAGACAAGGGTGTATGTGATAGTGTTCTAATAACGAAGACAAGGGAGTATGTGATAGTGTTCTAATAACTAAGACAAGGGTGTATGTGATAGTGTTCTAATAACTAAGACAAGGGTGTATGTGATAGTGTTCTAAGACAAGGGTGTATGTGATAGTATTCTAATAACTAAGACAAGGGTGTATGTGATAGTGTTCTAATAACTAAGACAAGGGTGTATGTGATAGTGTTCTAATAACTAAGACAAGGGCGTATGTGATAGTGTTCTAATAACTAAGACAAGGGTGTATGTGATAGTGTTCTAATAACTAAGACAAGGGTGTATGTGATAGTGTTCTAATAACTAAGACAAGGGTGTATATGATAGTGTTCTAAGACAAGGATGTATGTGATAGTGTTCTAATAACTAAGACAAGGGTGTATGTGAAAGTGTTCTAAGACAAGGGTGTATGTGATAGTGTTCTAATAACTAAGACAAGGGTGTATGTGATAGTCTTCTAAGACAAGGGTGTATGTGATAGTGTTCTAATAACTAAGACAAGGGTGTATGTGATAGTGTTCTAATAACTAAGACAAGGGAGTATGTGATAGTGTTCTAAGACAAGGGTGTATGTGATTGTGTTCTAATAACTAAGACAAGGGTGTATGTGATAGTGTTCTAAGGCAAGGGTGTATGTGAAAGTGTTCTAAAAACTAAGAACAGGGTGTATGTGATAGTGTTCTAAGACAAGGGTGTTTATTATAGTGTTCTAATAACTAAGACAAGGGTGTATGTGATAGTGTTCTAAGACAAGGGTGTATGTGATAGTGTTCTAATAACTAAGACAAGGGTGTATGTGATAGTGTTCTAAGACAAGGGTGTATGTGACAGTGTTCTAATAACTAAGACAAGGGTGTATGTGATAGTGTTCTAATAACTAACACAAGGGTGTATGTGATAGTGTTCTAATAACTAAGACAAGGGTGAATGTGATAGTGTTCTAATAACTAAGACAAGGGTGTATGTGATAGTGTTCTAAGACAAGGCTGTTTGTGATAGTGTTCTAAGACAAGGGTGTATATGATAGTGTTCTAATAACTAAGACAAGGGTGTATGTGATAGTGTTCTAAGACAAGGGTTTATGTGATAGTGTCTAAGACAAGGGTGTATGTGATAGTGTTCTAAGACAAGGGTATGTGTGATAGTGTTCTAATAACTAAGACAAGGGCGTATGTGATAGTGTTCTAATAACTAAGACAAGGGTGTATGTGATACTGTTCTAATAACTAAGACAAGTGTGTATGTGATAGTGTTCTAATAACTAAGACAAGGGTGTATGTGATAGTGTTCTAAGACAAGGGTGTATATGATAGTGTTCTAATAACTAAGACAAGGGTGTATGTGATAGTGTTCTAAGACAAGGGTTTATGTGATAGTGTTCTAATAACTAAGACAAGGGTGTTTGTGATAGTGTTCTAATAACTAAGACAAGGGTGTATGTGATAGAGTTCTAAGACAAGGGTGTATGTGAAAGTGTTCTAAAAACTAAGAACAGGGTGTATGTGATAGTGTTCTAAGACAAGGGTGTATGTTATAGTGTTCTAATAACTAAGACAAGGGTGTATGTGATAGTGTTCTAAGACAAGGGTGTATGTGATAGTGTTCTAATAACTAAGACAAGGGTGTATGTGATAGTGTTCTAAGACAAGGGTGTATGTGACAGTGTTCTAATAACTAAGACAAGGGTGTATGTGATAGTGTTCTAATAACTAAGACAAGGGCATATGTGGTAGTGTTCTAATAACTAAGACAAGGGTGTATGTGATAGTGTTCTAATAACTAAGACAAGGGTGTATGTGGTAGTGTTCTAATAACTAAGACAAGGGTGTATGTGATTGTGTTCTAATAACTAAGACAAGGGTGTATGTGATGGTGTTCTAAGACAAGGATGTATGTGATGGTGTTCTAAGACAAGGGTGTATGTGATAGTGTTCTAATAACTAAGACAAGGGTGTATGTGATAGTGTTCTAATAACTAAGACAAGGGCGTATGTGATAGTGTTCTAATAACTAAGACAAGGGTGTATGTGATAGTGTTCTAAGACAAGGGTGTATGTGATAGTGTTCTAAGACAAGGGTGTATGTGATAGTGTTCTAATAACTAAGACAAGGGCGTATGTGATAGTGTTCTAATAACTAAGACAAGTGTGTATGTGATAGTGTTCTAATAACGAAGACAAGGGAGTATGTGATAGTGTTCTAATAAATAAGACAAGGGTGTATGTGATAGTGTTCTAATAACTAAGACAAGGGTGTATGTGATAGTGTTCGAAGACAAGGGTGTATGTGATAGTGTTCTAATAACTAAGACAAGGGAGTATGTGGTAGAGTTCTAATAACTAAGACAAGGGTGTATGTGATAGTATTCTAATAACTAAGACAAGGGTGTATGTGATAGTGTTCTAAGACAAGGGTGTATGTGATAGTGTTCTAATAACTAAGACAAGGGTGTATGTTATAGTGTTCTAAGACAAGGGTGTATGTGATAGTGTTCTAATAACGAAGACAAGGGTGTATCTGATAGTGTTCTTATAACTAAGACAAGGGCGTATGTGATAGTGTTCTAATAACTAAGACAAGGGTGTATGTGATACTGTTCTAATAACTAAGACAAGGGTGTATGTGATAGTGTTCTAATAACTAAGACAAGGGTGTATGTGATAGTGTTCTAAGACAAGGGTGTATGTGATAGTGTTCTAAGACAAGGGTGTATGTGATAGTGTTCTAATAACTAAGACAAGGGTGTATGTGATAGTGTTATAATAACTAAGACAAGGGTGTATGTGATAGTGTTCTAAGACAAGGGTGTATGTGATAGTGTTCTAATAACTAAGACAAGGGTGTATGTGATAGTGTTCTAAGACAAGGATGTATGTGATAGTGTTATAATAACTAAGACAAGGGTGTATGTGATAGTGTTCTAAGACAAAGGTGTATGTGATAGTGTTCTAATAACTAAGACAAGGGTGTATGTGATAGTGTTCTAAGACAAGGGTGTATGTGATAGTGTTCTAATAACTAAGACAAGGGTGTATGTGATAGTGTTCTAATAACTAAGACAAGGGTGTATGTCAATCAATCAATCAATCAATTTTATTTTATATAGCCCTTCTTACATCAGCTAATATCTCGAAGTGCTGTACAGAAACCAAGCCTAAAACCCCAAACAGCTAGTAATGCAGGTGTAGAAGCACGGTGGCTAGGAAAAACTCCCTAGATGTGATAGTGTTCTAATAACTAAGACAAGGGTGTATGTGATAGTGTTCTAATAACTAAGACAAGGGTGTATGTGATAGTGTTCTAAGACAAGGATGTATGTGATAGTGTTATAATAACTAAGACAAGGGTGTATGTGATAGTGTTCTAAGACAAGGGTGTATGTGATAGTGTTCTAATAACTAAGACAAGGGTGTATGTGATAGTGTTCTAAGACAAGGGTGTATGTGATTATGTTCTAATAAATAAGACAAGGGTGTATGTGATAGTGTTCTAAGACAAGGGTGTATGTGAAAATGTTCTAAAAACTAAGAACAGGGTGTATGTGATAGTGTTCTAAGACAAGGGTGTTTGTTATATAATTCTAATAACTAAGACAAGGGTGTATGTGATAGTGTTCTAAGACAAGGGTGTATGTGACAGTGTTCTAATAACTAAGACAAGGGTGTATGTGATAGTGTTCTAATAACTAACACAAGGGTGTATGTGATAGTGTTCTAATAACTAAGACAAGTGTGTATGTGATAGTGTTCTAATAACTAAGACAAGGGTGTATGTGATAGTGTTCTAAGACAAGGCTGTATGTGATAGTGTTCTAAGACAAGTGTGTATATGATAGTGTTCTAATAACTAAGACAAGGGTGTATGTGATAGTGTTCTAAGACAAGGGTTAATGTGATAGTGTCTAAGACAAGGGTGTATGTGATAGTGTTCTAAGACAAGGGAGTATGTGATAGTGTTCTAATAACTAAGACAAGGGTGTATGTGATAGTGTTCTAAGACAAGGATGTATGTGATAGTGTTATAATAACTAAGACAAGGGTGTATGTGATAGTGTTCTAAGACAAGGGTGTATGTGATAGTGTTCTAATAACTAAGACAAGGGTGTATGTGATAGTGTTCTAAGACAAGGGTGTATGTGATAGTGTTCTAATAACTAAGACAAGGGTGTATGTGATAGTGTTCTAATAACTAAGACAAGGGTGTATGTGATAGTGTTCTAATAACTAAGACAAGGATGTATGTGATAGTGTTCTAATAACTAAGACAAGGGTGTATGTGATAGTGTTCTAAGACAAGGGTGTATGTGATAGTGTTCTAATAACTAAGACAAGGGTGTATGTGATAGTGTTCTAAGACAAGGGTGTATGTGACAGTGTTCTAATAACTAAGACAAGGGTATATGTGATAGTGTTCTAATAACTAACACAAGGGTGTATGTGATAGTGTTCTAATAACTAAGACAAGGGTGAATGTGATAGTGTTCTAATAACTAAGACAAGGGTGTATGTGATAGTGTTCTAAGACAAGGCTGTTTGTGATAGTGTTCTAAGACAAGGGTGTATATGATAGTGTTCTAATAACTAAGACAAGGGTGTATGTGATACTGTTCTAATAACTAAGACAAGTGTGTATGTGATAGTGTTCTAATAACTAAGACAAGGGTGTATGTGATAGTGTTCTAAGACAAGGGTGTATGTGATAGTGTTCTAATAACTAAGACAAGGGTGTATGTGATAGTGTTCTAAGACAAGGGTTTATGTGATAGTGTTCTAATAACTAAGACAAGGGTGTTTGTGATAGTGTTCTAATAACTAAGACAAGGGTGTATGTGATAGTGTTCTAAGACAAGGGTGTATGTGATAGTGTTCTAAGACAAGGGTGTATGTGATAGTGTTCTAATAACTAAGACAAGGGTGTATGTGATAGTGTTATAATAACTAAGACAAGGGTGTATGTGATAGTGTTCTAATAACTAAGACAAGGGTGTATGTGATAGTGTTCTAAGACAAGGATGTATGTGATAGTGTTATAATAACTAAGACAAGGGTGTATGTGATAGTGTTCTAAGACAAAGGTGTATGTGATAGTGTTCTAATAACTAAGACAAGGGTGTATGTGATAGTGTTCTAAGACAAGGGTGTATGTGATAGTGTTCTAATAACTAAGACAAGGGTGTATGTGATAGTGTTCTAATAACTAAGACAAGGGTGTATGTCAATCAATCAATCAATCAATTTTATTTTATATAGCCCTTCTTACATCAGCTAATATCTCGAAGTGCTGTACAGAAACCAAGCCTAAAACCCCAAACAGCTAGTAATGCAGGTGTAGAAGCACGGTGGCTAGGAAAAACTCCCTAGATGTGATAGTGTTCTAATAACTAAGACAAGGGTGTATGTGATAGTGTTCTAATAACTAAGACAAGGGTGTATGTGATAGTGTTCTAAGACAAGGATGTATGTGATAGTGTTATAATAACTAAGACAAGGGTGTATGTGATAGTGTTCTAAGACAAGGGTGTATGTGATAGTGTTCTAATAACTAAGACAAGGGTGTATGTGATAGTGTTCTAAGACAAGGGTGTATGTGATTATGTTCTAATAAATAAGACAAGGGTGTATGTGATAGTGTTCTAAGACAAGGGGGTATGTGAAAATGTTCTAAAAACTAAGAACAGGGTGTATGTGATAGTGTTCTAAGACAAGGGTGTTTGTTATATAATTCTAATAACTAAGACAAGGGTGTATGTGATAGTGTTCTAAGACAAGGGTGTATGTGACAGTGTTCTAATAACTAAGACAAGGGTGTATGTGATAGTGTTCTAATAACTAACACAAGGGTGTATGTGATAGTGTTCTAATAACTAAGACAAGTGTGTATGTGATAGTGTTCTAATAACTAAGACAAGGGTGTATGTGATAGTGTTCTAAGACAAGGCTGTATGTGATAGTGTTCTAAGACAAGTGTGTATATGATAGTGTTCTAATAACTAAGACAAGGGTGTATGTGATAGTGTTCTAAGACAAGGGTTAATGTGATAGTGTCTAAGACAAGGGTGTATGTGATAGTGTTCTAAGACAAGGGAGTATGTGATAGTGTTCTAATAACTAAGACAAGGGTGTATGTGATAGTGTTCTAAG
The DNA here is from genome assembly GCF_964263955.1 of Coregonus lavaretus. NCBI lineage: Eukaryota > Metazoa > Chordata > Actinopteri > Salmoniformes > Salmonidae > Coregonus > Coregonus lavaretus. Next base: position 8,775,326 of record NC_140016.1, read on the forward strand.
ACAAGGATGTATGTGATAGTGTTATAATAACTAAGACAAGGGTGTATGTGATAGTGTTCTAAGACAAGGGTGTATGTGATAGTGTTCTAATAACTAAGACAAGGGTGTATGTGATAGTGTTCTAAGACAAGGGTGTATGTGATAGTGTTCTAATAACTAAGACAAGGGTGTATGTGATAGTGTTCTAATAACTAAGACAAGGGTGTATGTGATAGTGTTCTAATAACTAAGACAAGGATGTATGTGATAGTGTTCTAATAACTAAGACAAGGGTGTATGTGATAGTGTTCTAAGACAAGGGTGTATGTGATAGTGTTCTAATAACTAAGACAAGGGTGTATGTGATAGTGTTCTAAGACAAGGGTGTATGTGACAGTGTTCTAATAACTAAGACAAGGGTATATGTGATAGTGTTCTAATAACTAACACAAGGGTGTATGTGATAGTGTTCTAATAACTAAGACAAGGGTGAATGTGATAGTGTTCTAATAACTAAGACAAGGGTGTATGTGATAGTGTTCTAAGACAAGGCTGTTTGTGATAGTGTTCTAAGACAAGGGTGTATATGATAGTGTTCTAATAACTAAGACAAGGGTGTATGTGATACTGTTCTAATAACTAAGACAAGTGTGTATGTGATAGTGTTCTAATAACTAAGACAAGGGTGTATGTGATAGTGTTCTAAGACAAGGGTGTATGTGATAGTGTTCTAATAACTAAGACAAGGGTGTATGTGATAGTGTTCTAAGACAAGGGTTTATGTGATAGTGTTCTAATAACTAAGACAAGGGTGTTTGTGATAGTGTTCTAATAACTAAGACAAGGGTGTATGTGATAGAGTTCTAAGACAAGGGTGTATGTGAAAGTGTTCTAATAACTAAGACAAGGGTGTATGTGATAGTGTTCTAATAACTAAGACAAGGGCATATGTGGTAGTGTTCTAATAACTAAGACAAGGGTGTATGTGATAGTGTTCTAATAACTAAGACAAGGGTGTATGTGGTAGTGTTCTAATAACTAAGACAAGGGTGTATGTGATTGTGTTCTAATAACTAAGACAAGGGTGTATGTGATGGTGTTCTAAGACAAGGATGTATGTGATGGTGTTCTAAGACAAGGGTGTATGTGATAGTGTTCTAATAACTAAGACAAGGGTGTATGTGATAGTGTTCTAATAACTAAGACAAGGGCGTATGTGATAGTGTTCTAATAACTAAGACAAGGGTGTATGTGATAGTGTTCTAAGACAAGGGTGTATGTGATAGTGTTCTAAGACAAGGGTGTATGTGATAGTGTTCTAATAACTAAGACAAGGGCGTATGTGATAGTGTTCTAATAACTAAGACAAGTGTGTATGTGATAGTGTTCTAATAACGACGACAAGGGAGTATGTGATAGTGTTCTAATAAATAAGACAAGGGTGTATGTGATAGTGTTCTAATAACTAAGACAAGGGTGTATGTGATAGTGTTCGAAGACAAGGGTGTATGTGATAGTGTTCTAATAACTAAGACAAGGGAGTATGTGGTAGAGTTCTAATAACTAAGACAAGGGTGTATGTGATAGTATTCTAATAACTAAGACAAGGGTGTATGTGATAGTGTTCTAAGACAAGGGTGTATGTGATAGTGTTCTAATAACTAAGACAAGGGTGTATGTTATAGTGTTCTAAGACAAGGGTGTATGTGATAGTGTTATAATAACTAAGACAAGGGTGTATCTGATAGTGTTCTAATAACTAAGACAAGGGTGTATGTGATACTGTTCTAATAACTAAGACAAGGGTGTATGTGATAGTGTTCTAATAACTAAGACAAGGGTGTATGTGATAGTGTTCTAAGACAAGGGTGTATGTGATAGTGTTCTAAGACAAGGGTGTATGTGATAGTGTTCTAATAACTAAGACAAGGGTGTATGTGATAGTGTTATAATAACTAAGACAAGGGTGTATGTGATAGTGTTCTAAGACAAGGGTGTATGTGATAGTGTTCTAATAACTAAGACAAGGGTGTATGTGATAGTGTTCTAAGACAAGGACGTATGTGATAGTGTTATAATAACTAAGACAAGGGTGTATGTGATAGTGTTCTAAGACAAGGGTGTATGTGATAGTGTTCTAATAACTAAGACAAGGGTGTATGTGATAGTGTTCTAAGACAAGGGTGCATGTGATAGTGTTCTAATAACTAAGACAAGGGTGTATGTGATAGTGTTCTAATAACTAAGACAAGGGTGTATGTGATAGTGTTCTAATAACTAAGACAAGGGTGTATATGATAGTGTTCTAATAACTAAGACAAGGGTGTATGTGATAGTGTTCTAAGACAAGGATGTATGTGATAGTGTTATAATAACTAAGACAAGGGTGTATGTGATAGTGTTCTAAGACAAGGGTGTATGTGATAGTGTTCTAATAACTAAGACAAGGGTGTATGTGATAGTGTTCTAAGACAAGGGTGTATGTGATAGTGTTCTAATAACTAAGACAAGGGTGTATGTGATAGTGTTCTAATAACTAAGACAAGGGTGTATGTGATAGTGTTCTAAGACAAGGGTGTATGTGATTATGTTCTAATAAATAAGACAAGGGTGTATGTGATAGTGTTCTAAGACAAGGGTGTATGTGAAAATGTTCTAAAAACTAAGAACAGGGTGTATGTGATAGTGTTCTAAGACAAGGGTGTTTGTTATAGTGGTCTAATAACTAAGACAAGGGTGTATGTGATAGTGTTCTAAGACAAGGGTGTATGTGATAGTGTTCTAATAACTAAGACAAGGGTGTATGTGATAGTGTTCTAAGACAAGGGTGTATGTGATAGTGTTCTAATAACTAAGACAAGGGTGTATGTGATAGTGTTCTAAGACAAGGGTGTATGTGATAGTGTTCTAATAACTAAGACAAGGGTGTATGTGATAGTGTTCTAATAACTAAGACAAGGGTGTATGTGATAGTGTTCTAAGACAAGGGTGTATGTGATTATGTTCTAATAAATAAGACAAGGGTGTATGTGATAGTGTTCTAAGACAAGGGTGTATGTGAAAATGTTCTAAAAACTAAGAACAGGGTGTATGTGATAGTGTTCTAAGACAAGGGTGTTTGTTATAGTGGTCTAATAACTAAGACAAGGGTGTATGTGATAGTGTTCTAAGACAAGGGTGTATGTGACAGTGTTCTAATAACTAAGACAAGGGTGTATGTGATAGTGTTCTAATAACTAACACAAGGGTGTATGTGATAGTGTTCTAATAACTAAGACAAGTGTGTATGTGATAGTGTTCTAATAACTAAGACAAGGGTGTATGTGATAGTGTTCTAAGACAAGGCTGTATGTGATAGTGTTCTAAGACAAGTGTGTATATGATAGTGTTCTAATAACTAAGACAAGGGTGTATGTGATTGTGTTCTAAGACAAGGGTTTATGTGATAGTGTCTAAGACAAGGGTGTATGTGATAGTGTTCTAAGACAAGGGAGTATGTGATAGTGTTCTAATAACTAAGACAAGGGTGTATGTGATAGTGTTCTAAGACAAGGATGTATGTGATAGTGTTATAATAACTAAGACAAGGGTTTATGTGATAGTGTTCTAAGACAAGGGTGTATGTGATAGTGTTCTAATAACTAAGACAAGGGTGTATGTGATAGTGTTCTAAGACAAGGGTGTATGTGATACTGTTCTAATAACTAAGACAAGGGTGTATGTGATAGTGTTCTAATAACTAAGACAAGGGTGTATGTGATAGTGTTCTAATAACTAAGACAAGGGTGTATGTGATAGTGTTCTAATAACTAAGACAAGGGTGTATGTGATAGTGTTCTAAGACAAGGATGTATGTGATAGTGTTATAATAACTAAGACAAGGGTGTATGTGATAGTGTTCTAAGACAAGGGTGTATGTGATAGTGTTCTAATAACTAAGACAAGGGTGTATGTGATAGTGTTCTAAGACAAGGGTGTATGTGATAGTGTTCTAATAACTAAGACAAGGGTGTATGTGATAGTGTTCTAATAACTAAGACAAGGGTGTATGTGATAGTGTTCTAAGACAAGGGTGTATGTGATTGTGTTCTAATAACTAAGACAAGGGTGTATGTGATAGTGTTCTAATAACTAAGACAAGGGTGTATGTGATAGTGTTCTAAGACAAGGGTGTATGTGATAGTGTTCTAATAACTAAGACAAGGGTGTATGTGATAGTGTTCTAATAACTAAGACAAGGGTGTATGTGATAGTGTTCTAATAACTAAGACAAGGGTGTATGTGATAGTGTTCTAATAACTAAGACAAGGGTGTATGTGATAGTGTTCTAAGACAAGGATGTATGTGATAGTGTTATAATAACTAAGACAAGGGTGTTTGTGATAGTGTTCTAAGACAAGGGTGTATGTGATAGTGTTCTAATAACTAAGACAAGGGTGTATGTGATAGTGTTCTAAGACAAGGGTGTATGTGATAGTGTTCTAATAACTAAGACAAGGGTGTATGTGATAGTGTTCTAATAACTAAGACAAGGGTGTATGTGATAGTGTTCTAAGACAAGGGTGTATGTGATTGTGTTCTAATAACTAAGACAAGGGTGTATGTGATAGTGTTCTAAGACAAGGGTGTATGTGAAAATGTTCTAAAAACTAAGAACAGGGTGTATGTGATAGTGTTCTAAGACAAGGGTGTTTGTTATAGTGGTCTAATAACTAAGACAAGGGTGTATGTGATAGTGTTCTAAGACAAGGGTGTATGTGATAGTGTTCTAATAACTAAGACAAGGGTGTATGTGATAGTGTTCTAAGACAAGGGTGTATGTGATAGTGTTCTAATAACTAAGACAAGGGTGTATGTGATAGTGTTCTAATAACTAAGACAAGGGTGTATGTGATAGTTTTCTAATAACTAAGACAAGGGTGTATGTGATAGTGTTCTAATAACTAAGACAAGGGTGTATGTGATAGTGTTCTAAGACAAGGATGTATGTGATAGTGTTCTAATAACTAAGACAAGGGTGTATGTGATAGTGTTCTAAGACAAGGGTGTATGTGATAGTGTTCTAATAACTAAGACAAGGGTGTATGTGATAGTGTTCTAATAACTAAGACAAGGGTGTATGTGATAGTGTTCTAAGACAAGGGTGTATGTGATTGTGTTCTAATAACTAAGACAAGGGTGTATGTGATAGTGTTCTAAGACAAGGGTGTATGTGAAAATGTTCTAAAAACTAAGAACAGGGTGTATGTGATAGTGTTCTAAGACAAGGGTGTTTGTTATAGTGGTCTAATAACTAAGACAAGGGTGTATGTGATAGTGTTCTAAGACAAGGGTGTATGTGATAGTGTTCTAATAACTAAGACAAGGGTGTATGTGACAGTGTTCTAATAACTAAGACAAGGGTGTATGTGATAGTGTTCTAATAACTAAGACAAGTGTGTATGTGATAGTGTTCTAATAACTAAGACAAGGGTGTATGTGATAGTGTTCTAAGACAAGGCTGTATGTGATAGTGTTCTAAGACAAGGGTGTATATGATAGTGTTCTAATAACTAAGACAAGGGTGTACGTGATAGTGTTCTAAGACAAGGGTTTATGTGATAGTGTCTAAGACAAGGGTGTATGTGATAGTGTTCTAAGACAAGGGAGTATGTGATAGTGTTCTAATAAATAAGACAAGGGTGTATGTGATAGTGTTCTAATAACTAAGACAAGGGTGTATGTGATAGTGTTCGAAGACAAGGGTGTATGTGATAGTGTTCTAATAACTAAGACAAGGGAGTGTGTGGTAGAATTCTAATAACTAAGACAAGGGTGTATGTGATAGAATTCTAATAACTAAGACAAGGGTGTATGTGATAGTGTTATGAGACAAGGGTGTATGTGATAGTGTTCTAATAACTAAGACAAGGGTGTATGTGATAGTGTTCTAAGACAGGGGTGTATGTGATAGTGTTCTAATAACTAAGACAAGGGTGTATGTGATACTGTTCTAATAACTAAGACAAGAGTGTATGTGACAGTGTTCTAATAACTAAGACAAGGGTGTATGTGATAGTGTTCTAAGACAAGGGTGTATGTGATAGTGTTCTAAGACAAAGGTGTATGTGATAGTGTTCTAATAACTAAGACAAGGGTGTATGTGGTAGTGTTCTAATAAGTAAGACAAGGGTGTATGTGATAGTGTTCTAATAAATAAGACAAGGGTGTATGTGATAGTGTTCTAAGACAAGGGTGTATGTGATAGTGTTCTAATAACTAAGAAAATGTTGTTGTGATAGTGTTCTAAGACAAGGGTGTATGTGATAGTGTTCTAATAACTAAGACAAGGGTGTATGTGATAGTGTTCTAATAACTAAGACAAGGGCGTTTGTGATAGTGTTCTAATAACTAAGACAAGGGTGTATGTGATAGTGTTCTAATAACTAAGACAAGGGTGTGTGTGTGATAGTGTTCAAATAACTAAGACAAGGCTGTATGTGATAGTGTTCTAAGACAAGGGTGTATGTGATAGTGTTCTAATAACTAAGACAAGGGTGTATGTGATAGTGTTTTAAGACAAGGGTGTATGTGATAGTATTCTAATAACTAAGACAAGGGTGTATGTGATAGTGTTCTAATAACTAAGACAATGGTGTATGTGATAGTGTTCTAATAACTAAGACAAGGGCGTATGTGATAGTGTTCTAATAACTAAGACAAGGGTGTATGTGATAGTGTTCTAATAACTAAGACAAGGGTGTATGTGATAGTGTTCTAATAACTAAGACAAGGGTGTATGTGATAGTGTTCTAAGACAAGGATGTATGTGATAGTGTTCTAATAACTAAGACAAGGGTGTATGTGATAGTGTTCTAAGACAAGGGTGTATGTGATAGTGTTCTAATAACTAAGACAAGGGTGTATGTGATAGTGTTCTAAGACAAGGGTGTATATGATAGTGTTCTAATAACTAAGACAAGGGTGTATGTGATAGTGTTCTAAGACAAGGGTTTATGTTATAGTGTCTAAGACAAGGGTGTATGTGATAGTGTTTTAAGACAAGGGAGTATGTGATAGTGTTCTAATAAATAAGAAAAGGGTGTATGTGATAGTGTTCTAATAACTAAGACAAGGGTGTATGTGATAGTGTTCGAAGACAAGGGTGTATGTGATATTGTTCTAATAACTAAGACAAGGGAGTATGTGGTAGAGTTCTAATAACTAAGACAAGGGTGTATATGAGAGTATTCTAATAACTAAGACAAGGGTGTATGTGATAGTGTTATAAGACAAGGGTGTATGTGATAGTGTTCTAATAACTAAGACAAGGGTGTATGTGATAGTGTTCTAAGACAAGGGTCTATGTGATAGTGTTCTAATAACTAAGACAAGGGTGTATGTGATACTGTTATAATAACTAAGACAAGGGTGTATGTGATAGTGTTCTAATAACTAAGACAAGGGTGTATGTGATAGTGTTCTAAGACAATGCTGTATGTGATAGTGTTCTAAGACAAAGGTGTATGTGATAGTGTTCTAATAACTAGGACAAGGGTGTATGTGGTAGTGTTCTAATAAGTAAGACAAGGGTGTATGTTATAGTGTTCTAATAAATAAGACAAGGGTGTATGTGATAGTCTTCTAAGACAAGGGTGTATGTGATAGTGTTCTAATAACTAAGACAATGTTGTTGTGATAGTGTTCTAAGACAAGGGTGTATGTGATAGTGTTCTAATAACTAAGACAAGGGTGTATGTGATAGTGTTCTAATAACTAAGACCAGGGCGTTTGTGATAGTGTTCTAATAACTAAGACAAGGGTGTATGTGATAGTGTTCTAATAACTAAGACAAGGGTGTGTGTGTGATAGTGTTCTAATAACTAAGACAAGGGTGTATGTGATAGTGTTCTAAGACAAGGGTGTATGTGATAGTGTTCTAATAACGAAGACAAGGGAGTATGTGATAGTGTTCTAATAACTAAGACAAGGGTGTATGTGATAGTGTTCTAATAACTAAGACAAGGGTGTATGTGATAGTGTTCTAAGACAAGGGTGTATGTGATAGTATTCTAATAACTAAGACAAGGGTGTATGTGATAGTGTTCTAATAACTAAGACAAGGGTGTATGTGATAGTGTTCTAATAACTAAGACAAGGGCGTATGTGATAGTGTTCTAATAACTAAGACAAGGGTGTATGTGATAGTGTTCTAATAACTAAGACAAGGGTGTATGTGATAGTGTTCTAATAACTAAGACAAGGGCGTATGTGATAGTGTTCTAATAACTAAGACAAGGGTGTATGTGATAGTGTTCTAAGACAAGGGTGTATGTGATAGTGTTCTAATAACTAAGACAAGGGTGTATGTGATAGTGTTCTAAGACAAGGGTGTATGTGATAGTGTTCTAATAACTAAGACAAGGGTGTATGTGATAGTGTTCTAATAACTAAGACAAGGGTGTATGTGATAGTGTTCTAAGACAATGGTGTATGTGATTGTGTTCTAATAACTAAGACAAGGGTGTATGTGATAGTGTTCTAAGACAAGGGTGTATGTGAAAGTGTTCTAAAAACTAAGAACAGGGTGTATGTGATAGTGTTCTAAGACAAGGGTGTTTGTTATAGTGTTCTAATAACTAAGACAAGGGTGTATGTGATAGTGTTCTAAGACAAGGGTGTATGTGATAGTGTTCTAATAACTAAGACAAGGGTGTATGTGATAGTGTTCTAAGACAAGGGTGTATGTGACAGTGTTCTAATAACTAAGACAAGGGTGTATGTGATAGTGTTCTAATAACTAACACAAGGGTGTATGTGATAGTGTTCTAATAACTAAGACAAGGGTGAATGTGATAGTGTTCTAATAACTAAGACAAGGGTGTATGTGATAGTGTTCTAAGACAAGGCTGTTTGTGATAGTGTTCTAAGACAAGGGTGTATATGATAGTGTTCTAATAACTAAGACAAGGGTGTATGTGATAGTGTTCTAAGAGAAGGGTTTATGTGATAGTGTCTAAGACAAGGGTGTATGTGATAGTGTTCTAAGACAAGGGTATGTGTGATAGTGTTCTAATAACTAAGACAAGGGCGTATGTGATAGTGTTCTAATAACTAAGACAAGGGTGTATGTGATACTGTTCTAATAACTAATACAAGTGTGTATGTGATAGTGTTCTAATAACTAAGACAAGGGTGTATGTGATAGTGTTCTAAGACAAGGGTGTATGTGATAGTGTTCTAATAACTAAGACAAGGGTGTATGTGATAGTGTTCTAAGACAAGGGTTTATGTGATAGTGTTCTAATAACTAAGACAAGGGTGTTTGTGATAGTGTTCTAATAACTAAGACAAGGGTGTATGTGATAGAGTTCTAAGACAAGGGTGTATGTGAAAGTGTTCTAAAAACTAAGAACAGGGTGTATGTGATAGTGTTCTAAGACAAGGGTGTATGTTATAGTGTTCTAATAACTAAGACAAGGGTGTATGTGATAGTGTTCTAAGACAAGGGTGTATGTGATAGTGTTCTAATAACTAAGACAAGGGTGTATGTGATAGTGTTCTAAGACAAGGGTGTATGTGACAGTGTTCTAATAACTAAGACAAGGGTGTATGTGATAGTGTTCTAATAACTAAGACAAGGGCATATGTGGTAGTGTTCTAATAACTAAGACAAGGGTGTATGTGATAGTGTTCTAATAACTAAGACAAGGGTGTATGTTGTAGTGTTCTAATAACTAAGACAAGGGTGTATGTGATAGTGTTCTAATAACTAAGACAAGGGTGTATGTGATAGTGTTCTAAGACAAGGGTGTATGTGATAGTATTCTAATAACTAAGACAAGGGTGTATGTGATAGTGTTCTAATAACTAAGACAAGGGTGTATGTGATAGTGTTCTAATAACTAAGACAAGGGCGTATGTGATAGTGTTCTAATAACTAAGACAAGGGTGTATGTGATAGTGTTCTAATAACTAAGACAAGGGTGTATGTGATAGTGTTCTAATAACTAAGACAAGGGCGTATGTGATAGTGTTCTAATAACTAAGACAAGGGTGTATGTGATAGTGTTCTAAGACAAGGGTGTATGTGATAGTGTTCTAATAACTAAGACAAGGGTGTATGTGATAGTGTTCTAAGACAAGGGTGTATGTGATAGTGTTCTAATAACTAAGACAAGGGTGTATGTGATAGTGTTCTAATAACTAAGACAAGGGTGTATGTGATAGTGTTCTAAGACAAGGGTGTATGTGATTGTGTTCTAATAACTAAGACAAGGGTGTATGTGATAGTGTTCTAAGACAAGGGTGTATGTGAAAGTGTTCTAAAAACTAAGAACAGGGTGTATGTGATAGTGTTCTAAGACAAGGGTGTTTGTTATAGTGTTCTAATAACTAAGACAAGGGTGTATGTGATAGTGTTCTAAGACAAGGGTGTATGTGATAGTGTTCTAATAACTAAGACAAGGGTGTATGTGATAGTGTTCTAAGACAAGGGTGTATGTGACAGTGTTCTAATAACTAAGACAAGGGTGTATGTGATAGTGTTCTAATAACTAACACAAGGGTGTATGTGATAGTGTTCTAATAACTAAGACAAGGGTGAATGTGATAGTGTTCTAATAACTAAGACAAGGGTGTATGTGATAGTGTTCTAAGACAAGGCTGTTTGTGATAGTGTTCTAAGACAAGGGTGTATATGATAGTGTTCTAATAACTAAGACAAGGGTGTATGTGATAGTGTTCTAAGACAAGGGTTTATGTGATAGTGTCTAAGACAAGGGTGTATGTGATAGTGTTCTAAGACAAGGGTATGTGTGATAGTGTTCTAATAACTAAGACAAGGGCGTATGTGATAGTGTTCTAATAACTAAGACAAGGGTGTATGTGATACTGTTCTAATAACTAATACAAGTGTGTATGTGATAGTGTTCTAATAACTAAGACAAGGGTGTATGTGATAGTGTTCTAAGACAAGGGTGTATGTGATAGTGTTCTAATAACTAAGACAAGGGTGTATGTGATAGTGTTCTAAGACAAGGGTTTATGTGATAGTGTTCTAATAACTAAGACAAGGGTGTTTGTGATAGTGTTCTAATAACTAAGACAAGGGTGTATGTGATAGAGTTCTAAGACAAGGGTGTATGTGAAAGTGTTCTAAAAACTAAGAACAGGGTGTATGTGATAGTGTTCTAAGACAAGGGTGTATGTTATAGTGTTCTAATAACTAAGACAAGGGTGTATGTGATAGTGTTCTAAGACAAGGGTGTATGTGATAGTGTTCTAATAACTAAGACAAGGGTGTATGTGATAGTGTTCTAAGACAAGGGTGTATGTGACAGTGTTCTAATAACTAAGACAAGGGTGTATGTGATAGTGTTCTAATAACTAAGACAAGGGCATATGTGGTAGTGTTCTAATAACTAAGACAAGGGTGTATGTGATAGTGTTCTAATAACTAAGACAAGGGTGTATGTTGTAGTGTTCTAATAACTAAGACAAGGGTGTATGTGATTGTGTTCTAATAACTAAGACAAGGGTGTATGTGATGGTGTTCTAAGACAAGGATGTATGTGATGGTGTTCTAAGACAAGGGTGTATGTGATAGTGTTCTAATAACTAAGACAAGGGTGTATGTGATAGTGTTCTAATAACTAAGACAAGGGCGTATGTGATAGTGTTCTAATCACTAAGACAAGGGTGTATGTGATAGTGTTCTAAGACAAGGGTGTATGTGATAGTGTTCTAAGACAAGGGTGTATGTGATAGTGTTCTAATAACTAAGACAAGGGCGTATGTGATAGTGTTCTAATAACTAAGACAAGTGTGTATGTGATAGTGTTCTAATAACGAAGACAAGGGAGTATGTGATAGTGTTCTAATAAATAAGACAAGGGTGTATGTGATAGTGTTCTAATAACTAAGACAAGGGTGTATGTGATAGTGTTCTAAGACAAGGGTGTATGTGATAGTATTCTAATAACTAAGACAAGGGTGTATGTGATAGTGTTCTAATAACTAAGACAAGGGTGTATGTGATAGTGTTCTAATAACTAAGACAAGGGCGTATGTGATAGTGTTCTAATAACTAAGACAAGGGTGTATGTGATAGTGTTCTAATAACTAAGACAAGGGTGTATGTGATAGTGTTCTAATAACTAAGACAAGGGCGTATGTGATAGTGTTCTAATAACTAAGACAAGGGTGTATGTGATAGTGTTCTAAGACAAGGGTGTATGTGATAGTGTTCTAATAACTAAGACAAGGGTGTATGTGATAGTGTTCTAAGACAAGGGTGTATGTGATAGTGTTCTAATAACTAAGACAAGGGTGTATGTGATAGTGTTCTAATAACTAAGACAAGGGTGTATGTGATAGTGTTCTAAGACAAGGGTGTATGTGATTGTGTTCTAATAACTAAGACAAGGGTGTATGTGATAGTGTTCTAAGACAAGGGTGTATGTGAAAGTGTTCTAAAAACTAAGAACAGGGTGTATGTGATAGTGTTCTAAGACAAGGGTGTTTGTTATAGTGTTCTAATAACTAAGACAAGGGTGTATGTGATAGTGTTCTAAGACAAGGGTGTATGTGATAGTGTTCTAATAACTAAGACAAGGGTGTATGTGATAGTGTTCTAAGACAAGGGTGTATGTGACAGTGTTCTAATAACTAAGACAAGGGTGTATGTGATAGTGTTCTAATAACTAACACAAGGGTGTATGTGATAGTGTTCTAATAACTAAGACAAGGGTGAATGTGATAGTGTTCTAATAACTAAGACAAGGGTGTATGTGATAGTGTTCTAAGACAAGGCTGTTTGTGATAGTGTTCTAAGACAAGGGTGTATATGATAGTGTTCTAATAACTAAGACAAGGGTGTATGTGATAGTGTTCTAAGACAAGGGTTTATGTGATAGTGTCTAAGACAAGGGTGTATGTGATAGTGTTCTAAGACAAGGGTATGTGTGATAGTGTTCTAATAACTAAGACAAGGGCGTATGTGATAGTGTTCTAATAACTAAGACAAGGGTGTATGTGATACTGTTCTAATAACTAATACAAGTGTGTATGTGATAGTGTTCTAATAACTAAGACAAGGGTGTATGTGATAGTGTTCTAAGACAAGGGTGTATGTGATAGTGTTCTAATAACTAAGACAAGGGTGTATGTGATAGTGTTCTAAGACAAGGGTTTATGTGATAGTGTTCTAATAACTAAGACAAGGGTGTTTGTGATAGTGTTCTAATAACTAAGACAAGGGTGTATGTGATAGAGTTCTAAGACAAGGGTGTATGTGAAAGTGTTCTAAAAACTAAGAACAGGGTGTATGTGATAGTGTTCTAAGACAAGGGTGTATGTTATAGTGTTCTAATAACTAAGACAAGGGTGTATGTGATAGTGTTCTAAGACAAGGGTGTATGTGATAGTGTTCTAATAACTAAGACAAGGGTGTATGTGATAGTGTTCTAAGACAAGGGTGTATGTGACAGTGTTCTAATAACTAAGACAAGGGTGTATGTGATAGTGTTCTAATAACTAAGACAAGGGCATATGTGGTAGTGTTCTAATAACTAAGACAAGGGTGTATGTGATAGTGTTCTAATAACTAAGACAAGGGTGTATGTTGTAGTGTTCTAATAACTAAGACAAGGGTGTATGTGATTGTGTTCTAATAACTAAGACAAGGGTGTATGTGATGGTGTTCTAAGACAAGGATGTATGTGATGGTGTTCTAAGACAAGGGTGTATGTGATAGTGTTCTAATAACTAAGACAAGGGTGTATGTGATAGTGTTCTAATAACTAAGACAAGGGCGTATGTGATAGTGTTCTAATCACTAAGACAAGGGTGTATGTGATAGTGTTCTAAGACAAGGGTGTATGTGATAGTGTTCTAAGACAAGGGTGTATGTGATAGTGTTCTAATAACTAAGACAAGGGCGTATGTGATAGTGTTCTAATAACTAAGACAAGTGTGTATGTGATAGTGTTCTAATAACGAAGACAAGGGAGTATGTGATAGTGTTCTAATAAATAAGACAAGGGTGTATGTGATAGTGTTCTAATAACTAAGACAAGGGTGTATGTGATAGTGTTCGAAGACAAGGGTGTATGTGATAGTGTTCTAATAACTAAGACAAGGGAGTATGTGGTAGAGTTCTAATAACTAAGACAAGGGTGTATGTGATAGTATTCTAATAACTAAGACAAGGGTGTATGTGATAGTGTTCTAAGACAAGGGTGTATGTGATAGTGTTCTAATAACTAAGACAAGGGTGTATGTTATAGTGTTCTAAGACAAGGGTGTATGTGATAGTGTTCTAATAACTAAGACAAGGGTGTATCTGATAGTTTTCTAATAACTAAGACAAGGGCGTATGTGATAGTGTTCTAATAACTAAGACAAGGGTGTATGTGATACTGTTCTAATAACTAAGACAAGGGTGTATGTGATAGTGTTCTAATAACTAAGACAAGGGTGTATGTGATAGTGTTCTAAGACAAGGGTGTATGTGATAGTGTTCTAAGACAAGGGTGTATGTGATAGTGTTCTAATAACTAAGACAAGGGTGTATGTGATAGTGTTCTAATAACTAAGACAAGGGCGTATGTGATAGTGTTCTAATAACTAAGACAAGGGTGTATGTGATAGTGTTCTAATAACTAAGACAAGTGTGTATGTGATAGTGTTCTAATAACTAAGACAAGGGTGTATGTGATAGTGTTCTAAGACAAGGGTGTATGTGATAGTGTTCTAATAACTAAGACAAGGGTGTATGTGATAGTGTTCTAAGACAAGGGTGTATGTGATAGTGTTCTCATAACTAAGACAAGGGTGTATGTGGTAGTGTTCTAATAACTAAGACAAGGGTGTATGTGATAGTGTTCTAATAACTAAGACAAGGGTGTATGTGATAGTGTTCTAATAACTAAGACAAGGGTGTATGAGATAGTGTTCTAAGACAATGGTGTATGTGGTAGTGGTCTAATAACTAAGACAAGGGTGTATGTGATAGTGTTCTAATAACTAAGACAAGGGCGTATGTGATAGTGTTCTAATATCTAAGACAAGGGTGTATGTGATAGTGTTCTCATAACTAAGACAAGGGTGTATGTAGTAGTGTTCTAATAACTAAGACAAGGGTGTATGTGATAGTGTTCTAATAACTAAGACAAGGGTGTATGTGATAGTGTTCTAATAACTAAGACAAGGGTGTATGAGATAGTGTTCTAAGACAAGGGTGTATGTGATAGTGTTCTAATAACTAAGACAAGGGTGTATGTGATAGTGTTCTAAGACAAGGGTGTATGTGAAGTCGCTCTGGATAAAAGCGTCTGCTAAATGACGTAAATGTAAATGTAATGTAAATGTTATAGTGTTCTAATAACTAAGACAAGGGTGTATGTGATAGTGTTCTAATACCTAAGACAAGGGCGTATGTTATGGTGTTCTAATAACTAAGACAAGGCGTATGTGATAGTGTTCTAATAACTAAGACAAGGGTGTATGTGATAGTGTTCTAATAACTAAGACAAGGGTGTATGTGATAGTGTTCTAAGACAAGGGTGTATGTGATAGTGTTCTAATAACTAAGACAAGGGTGTATGTGATAGTGTTCTAATAACTAAGACAAGGGCGTATGTGATAGTGTTCTAATAACTAAGACAAGGGTGTATGTGATAGTGTTCTAATAACTAAGACAAGGGTGTATGTGATAGTGTTCTAATAACTAAGACAAGGGCGTATGTGATAGTGTTCTAATAACTAAGACAAGGGTGTATGTGATAGTGTTCTAAGACAAGGGTGTATGTGATAGTGTTCTAATAACTAAGACTAGGGTGTAAGTGATAGTGTTCTAATAACTAAGACAAGGGCGTATGTGATAGTGTTCTAATAACTAAGACAAGGGTGTATGTTATAGTGTTCTAATAACTAAGACAAGGGTGTATGTGATAGTGTTCTAATAACTAAGACAAGGGTGTATGTGATAGTGTTCTAAGACAAGGGTGTATGTGATTGTGTTCTAAAAACTAAGACAAGGGTGTATGTGATAGTGTTCTAAGACAAGGGTGTATGTGGTAGTGTTCTAATAACTAAGACTAGGGTGTATGTGATAGTGTTCTAATAACTAAGACAAAGGTGTATGTGATAGTGTTCTAATAACTAAGACAAGGGTGTATGTGGTAGTGTTCTAATAAGTAAGACAAGGGTGTATGTGATAGTGTTCTAATAAATAAGACAAGGGTGTATGTGATAGTGTTCTAAGACAAGGGTGTATGTGATAGTGTTCTAATAACTAAGAAAATGTTGTTGTGATAGTGTTCTAAGACAAGGGTGTATGTGATAGTGTTCTAATAACTAAGACAAGGGTGTATGTGATAGTGTTCTAATAACTAAGACAAGGGCGTTTGTGATAGTGTTCTAATAACTAAGACAAGGGTGTATGTGATAGTGTTCTAATAACTAAGACAAGGGTGTGTGTGTGATAGTGTTCAAATAACTAAGACAAGGCTGTATGTGATAGTGTTCTAAGACAAGGGTGTATGTGATAGTGTTCTAATAACTAAGACAAGGGTGTATGTGATAGTATTCTAATAACTAAGACAAGGGTGTATGTGATAGTGTTCTAATAACTAAGACAATGGTGTATGTGATAGTGTTCTAATAACTAAGACAAGGGCGTATGTGATAGTGTTCTAATAACTAAGACAAGGGTGTATGTGATAGTGTTCTAATAACTAAGACAAGGGTGTATGTGATAGTGTTCTAATAACTAAGACAAGGGTGTATGTGATAGTGTTCTAAGACAAGGATGTATGTGATAGTGTTCTAATAACTAAGACAAGGGTGTTTTTGATAGTGTTCTAAGACAAGGGTGTATGTGATAGTGTTCTAATAACTAAGACAAGGGTGTATGTGATAGTGTTCTAAGACAAGGGTGTATATGATAGTGTTCTAATAACTAAGACAAGGGTGTATGTGATAGTGTTCTAAGACAAGGGTTTATGTTATAGTGTCTAAGACAAGGGTGTATGTGATAGTGTTTTAAGACAAGGGAGTATGTGATAGTGTTCTAATAAATAAGAAAAGGGTGTATGTGATAGTGTTCTAATAACTAAGACAAGGGTGTATGTGATAGTGTTCGAAGACAAGGGTGTATGTGATATTGTTCTAATAACTAAGACAAGGGAGTATGTGGTAGAGTTCTAATAACTAAGACAAGGGTGTATATGAGAGTATTCTAATAACTAAGACAAGGGTGTATGTGATAGTGTTATAAGACAAGGGTGTATGTGATAGTGTTCTAATAACTAAGACAAGGGTGTATGTGATAGTGTTCTAAGACAAGGGTCTATGTGATAGTGTTCTAATAACTAAGACAAGGGTGTATGTGATACTGTTATAATAACTAAGACAAGGGTGTATGTGATAGTGTTCTAATAACTAAGACAAGGGTGTATGTGATAGTGTTCTAAGACAATGCTGTATGTGATAGTGTTCTAAGACAAAGGTGTATGTGATAGTGTTCTAATAACTAGGACAAGGGTGTATGTGGTAGTGTTCTAATAAGTAAGACAAGGGTGTATGTTATAGTGTTCTAATAAATAAGACAAGGGTGTATGTGATAGTCTTCTAAGACAAGGGTGTATGTGATAGTGTTCTAATAACTAAGACAATGTTGTTGTGATACTGTTCTAAGACAAGGGTGTATGTGATAGTGTTCTAATAACTAAGACAAGGGTGTATGTGATAGTGTTCTAATAACTAAGACCAGGGCGTTTGTGATAGTGTTCTAATAACTAAGACAAGGGTGTATGTGATAGTGTTCTAATAACTAAGACAAGGGTGTGTGTGTGATAGTGTTCTAATAACTAAGACAAGGGTGTATGTGATAGTGTTCTAAGACAAGGGTGTATGTGATAGTGTTCTAATAACGAAGACAAGGGAGTATGTGATAGTGTTCTAATAACTAAGACAAGGGTGTATGTGATAGTTTTCTAATAACTAAGACAAGGGTGTATGTGATAGTGTTCTAAGACAAGGGTGTATGTGATAGTATTCTAATAACTAAGACAAGGGTGTATGTGATAGTGTTCTAATAACTAAGACAAGGGTGTATGTGATAGTGTTCTAATAACTAAGACAAGGGCGTATGTGATAGTGTTCTAATAACTAAGACAAGGGTGTATGTGATAGTGTTCTAATAACTAAGACAAGGGTGTATGTGATAGTGTTCTAATAACTAAGACAAGGGTGTATGTGATAGTGTTCTAAGACAAGGATGTATGTGATAGTGTTCTAATAACTAAGACAAGGGTGTATGTGATAGTGTTCTAAGACAAGGGTGTATGTGATAGTGTTCTAATAACTAAGACAAGGGTGTATGTGATAGTGTTCTAAGACAAGGGTGTATGTGATAGTGTTCTAATAACTAAGACAAGGGTGTATGTGATAGTGTTCTAATAACTAAGACAAGGGTGTATGTGATAGTGTTCTAAGACAAGGGTGTATGTGATTGTGTTCTAATAACTAAGACAAGGGTGTATGTGATAGTGTTCTAAGACAAGGGTGTATGTGAAAGTGTTCTAAAAACTAAGAACAGGGTGTATGTGATAGTGTTCTAAGACAAGGGTGTTTGTTATAGTGTTCTAATAACTAAGACAAGGGTGTATGTGATAGTGTTCTAAGACAAGGGTGTATGTGATAGTGTTCTAATAACTAAGACAAGGGTGTATGTGATAGTGTTCTAAGACAAGGGTGTATGTGACAGTGTTCTAATAACTAAGACAAGGGTGTATGTGATAGTGTTCTAAGACAATGCTGTATGTGATAGTGTTCTAAGACAAAGGTGTATGTGATAGTGTTCTAATAACTAGGACAAGGGTGTATGTGGTAGTGTTCTAATAAGTAAGACAAGGGTGTATGTTATAGTGTTCTAATAAATAAGACAAGGGTGTATGTGATAGTCTTCTAAGACAAGGGTGTATGTGATAGTGTTCTAATAACTAAGACAATGTTGTTGTGATAGTGTTCTAAGACAAGGGTGTATGTGATAGTGTTCTAATAACTAAGACAAGGGTGTATGTGATAGTGTTCTAATAACTAAGACCAGGGCGTTTGTGATAGTGTTCTAATAACTAAGACAAGGGTGTATGTGATAGTGTTCTAATAACTAAGACAAGGGTGTGTGTGTGATAGTGTTCTAATAACTAAGACAAGGGTGTATGTGATAGTGTTCTAAGACAAGGGTGTATGTGATAGTGTTCTAATAACGAAGACAAGGGAGTATGTGATAGTGTTCTAATAACTAAGACAAGGGTGTATGTGATAGTTTTCTAATAACTAAGACAAGGGTGTATGTGATAGTGTTCTAAGACAAGGGTGTATGTGATAGTATTCTAATAACTAAGACAAGGGTGTATGTGATAGTGTTCTAATAACTAAGACAAGGGTGTATGTGATAGTGTTCTAATAACTAAGACAAGGGCGTATGTGATAGTGTTCTAATAACTAAGACAAGGGTGTTTGTGATAGTGTTCTAATAACTAAGACAAGGGTGTATGTGATAGTGTTCTAATAACTAAGACAAGGGTGTATGTGATAGTGTTCTAAGACAAGGATGTATGTGATAGTGTTCTAATAACTAAGACAAGGGTGTATGTGATAGTGTTCTAAGACAAGGGTGTATGTGATAGTGTTCTAATAACTAAGACAAGGGTGTATGTGATAGTGTTCTAAGACAAGGGTGTATGTGATAGTGTTCTAATAACTAAGACAAGGGTGTATGTGATAGTGTTCTAATAACTAAGACAAGGGTGTATGTGATAGTGTTCTAAGACAAGGGTGTATGTGATTGTGTTCTAATAACTAAGACAAGGGTGTATGTGATAGTGTTCTAAGACAAGGGTGTATGTGAAAGTGTTCTAAAAACTAAGAACAGGGTGTATGTGATAGTGTTCTAAGACAAGGGTGTTTGTTATAGTGTTCTAATAACTAAGACAAGGGTGTATGTGATAGTGTTCTAAGACAAGGGTGTATGTGATAGTGTTCTAATAACTAAGACAAGGGTGTATGTGATAGTGTTCTAAGACAAGGGTGTATGTGACAGTGTTCTAATAACTAAGACAAGGGTGTATGTGATAGTGTTCTAATAACTAACACAAGGGTGTATGTGATAGTGTTCTAATAACTAAGACAAGGGTGAATGTGATAGTGTTCTAATAACTAAGACAAGGGTGTATGTGATAGTGTTCTAAGACAAGGCTGTTTGTGATAGTGTTCTAAGACAAGGGTGTATATGATAGTGTTCTAATAACTAAGACAAGGGTGTATGTGATAGTGTTCTAAGACGAGGGTTTATGTGATAGTGTCTAAGACAAGGGTGTATGTGATAGTGTTCTAAGACAAGGGTATGTGTGATAGTGTTCTAATAACTAAGACAAGGGCGTATGTGATAGTGTTCTAATAACTAAGACAAGGGTGTATGTGATACTGTTCTAATAACTAAGACAAGTGTGTATGTGATAGTGTTCTAATAACTAAGACAAGGGTGTATGTGATAGTGTTCTAAGACAAGGGTGTATGTGATAGTGTTCTAATAACTAAGACAAGGGTGTATGTGATAGTGTTCTAAGACAAGGGTTTATGTGATAGTGTTCTAATAACTAAGACAAGGGTGTTTGTGATAGTGTTCTAATAACTAAGACAAGGGTGTATGTGATAGAGTTCTAAGACAAGGGTGTATGTGAAAGTGTTCTAAAAACTAAGAACAGGGTGTATGTGATAGTGTTCTAAGACAAGGGTGTATGTTATAGTGTTCTAATAACTAAGACAAGGGTGTATGTGATAGTGTTCTAAGACAAGGGTGTATGTGATAGTGTTCTAATAACTAAGACAAGGGTGTATGTGATAGTGTTCTAAGACAAGGGTGTATGTGACAGTGTTCTAATAACTAAGACAAGGGTGTATGTGATAGTGTTCTAATAACTAAGACAAGGGCATATGTGGTAGTGTTCTAATAACTAAGACAAGGGTGTATGTGATAGTGTTCTAATAACTAAGACAAGGGTGTATGTTGTAGTGTTCTAATAACTAAGACAAGGGTGTATGTGATTGTGTTCTAATAACTAAGACAAGGGTGTATGTGATGGTGTTCTAAGACAAGGATGTATGTGATGGTGTTCTAAGACAAGGGTGTATGTGATAGTGTTCTAATAACTAAGACAAGGGTGTATGTGATAGTGTTCTAATAACTAAGACAAGGGCGTATGTGATAGTGTTCTAATAACTAAGACAAGGGTGTATGTGATAGTGTTCTAAGACAAGGGTGTATGTGATAGTGTTCTAAGACAAGGGTGTATGTGATAGTGTTCTAATAACTAAGACAAGGGCGTATGTGATAGTGTTCTAATAACTAAGACAAGTGTGTATGTGATAGTGTTCTAATAACGAAGACAAGGGAGTATGTGATAGTGTTCTAATAAATAA
The DNA here is from genome assembly GCF_964263955.1 of Coregonus lavaretus. Classification (NCBI taxonomy): domain Eukaryota; kingdom Metazoa; phylum Chordata; class Actinopteri; order Salmoniformes; family Salmonidae; genus Coregonus; species Coregonus lavaretus. The sequence continues at coordinate 8,796,773 of NC_140016.1, forward strand.
GACAAGGGTGTATGTGATAGTGTTCTAATAACTAAGACAAGGGTGTATGTGATAGTGTTCGAAGACAAGGGTGTATGTGATAGTGTTCTAATAACTAAGACAAGGGAGTATGTGGTAGAGTTCTAATAACTAAGACAAGGGTGTATGTGATAGTATTCTAATAACTAAGACAAGGGTGTATGTGATAGTGTTCTAAGACAAGGGTGTATGTGATAGTGTTCTAATAACTAAGACAAGGGTGTATGTTATAGTGTTCTAAGACAAGGGTGTATGTGATAGTGTTCTAATAACTAAGACAAGGGTGTATCTGATAGTTTTCTAATAACTAAGACAAGGGCGTATGTGATAGTGTTCTAATAACTAAGACAAGGGTGTATGTGATACTGTTCTAATAACTAAGACAAGGGTGTATGTGATAGTGTTCTAATAACTAAGACAAGGGTGTATGTGATAGTGTTCTAAGACAAGGGTGTATGTGATAGTGTTCTAAGACAAGGGTGTATGTGATAGTGTTCTAATAACTAAGACAAGGGTGTATGTGATAGTGTTCTAATAACTAAGACAAGGGCGTATGTGATAGTGTTCTAATAACTAAGACAAGGGTGTATGTGATAGTGTTCTAATAACTAAGACAAGTGTGTATGTGATAGTGTTCTAATAACTAAGACAAGGGTGTATGTGATAGTGTTCTAAGACAAGGGTGTATGTGATAGTGTTCTAATAACTAAGACAAGGGTGTATGTGATAGTGTTCTAAGACAAGGGTGTATGTGATAGTGTTCTCATAACTAAGACAAGGGTGTATGTGGTAGTGTTCTAATAACTAAGACAAGGGTGTATGTGATAGTGTTCTAATAACTAAGACAAGGGTGTATGTGATAGTGTTCTAATAACTAAGACAAGGGTGTATGAGATAGTGTTCTAAGACAATGGTGTATGTGGTAGTGGTCTAATAACTAAGACAAGGGTGTATGTGATAGTGTTCTAATAACTAAGACAAGGGCGTATGTGATAGTGTTCTAATAACTAAGACAAGGGTGTATGTGATAGTGTTCTCATAACTAAGACAAGGGTGTATGTAGTAGTGTTCTAATAACTAAGACAAGGGTGTATGTGATAGTGTTCTAATAACTAAGACAAGGGTGTATGTGATAGTGTTCTAATAACTAAGACAAGGGTGTATGAGATAGTGTTCTAAGACAAGGGTGTATGTGATAGTGTTCTAATAACTAAGACAAGGGTGTATGTGATAGTGTTCTAAGACAAGGGTGTATGTGAAGTCGCTCTGGATAAAAGCGTCTGCTAAATGACGTAAATGTAAATGTAATGTAAATGTTATAGTGTTCTAATAACTAAGACAAGGGTGTATGTGATAGTGTTCTAATAACTAAGACAAGGGTGTATGAGATAGTGTTCTAAGACAAGGGTGTATGTGATAGTGTTCTAATAACTAAGACAAGGGTGTATGTGATAGTGTTCTAAGACAAGGGTGTATGTGAAGTCGCTCTGGATAAAAGCGTCTGCTAAATGACGTAAATGTAAATGTAATGTAAATGTTATAGTGTTCTAATAACTAAGACAAGGGTGTATGTGATAGTGTTCTAATAACTAAGACAAGGGTGTATGTGATAGTGTTCTAAGACAAGGGTGTATGTGATAGTGTTCTAATAACTAAGACAAGGGTGTATGTGATAGTGTTCTAATAACTAAGACAAGGGCGTATGTGATAGTGTTCTAATAACTAAGACAAGGGTGTATGTGATAGTGTTCTAATAACTAAGACAAGGGTGTATGTGATAGTGTTCTAATAACTAAGACAAGGGCGTATGTGATAGTGTTCTAATAACTAAGACAAGGGTGTATGTGATAGTGTTCTAAGACAAGGGTGTATGTGATAGTGTTCTAATAACTAAGACTAGGGTGTAAGTGATAGTGTTCTAATAACTAAGACAAGGGCGTATGTGATAGTGTTCTAATAACTAAGACAAGGGTGTATGTTATAGTGTTCTAATAACTAAGACAAGGGCGTATGTGATAGTGTTCTAATAACTAAGACAAGGGTGTATGTGATAGTGTTCTAAGACAAGGGTGTATGTGATTGTGTTCTAAAAACTAAGACAAGGGTGTATGTGATAGTGTTCTAAGACAAGGGTGTATGTGGTAGTGTTCTAATAACTAAGACTAGGGTGTATGTGATAGTGTTCTAATAACTAAGACAAGGGCGTATGTGATAGTGTTCTAATAACTAAGACAAGGGTGTATGTTATAGTGTTCTAATAACTAAGACAAGGGCGTATGTGATAGTGTTCTAATAACTAAGACAAGGGTGTATGTGATAGTGTTCTAAGACAAGGGTGTATGTGATTGTGTTCTAAAAACTAAGACAAGGGTGTATGTGATAGTGTTCTAAGACAAGGGTGTATGTGGTAGTGTTCTAATAACTAAGACAAGGGTGTATTTGATAGTGTTCTAATAACTAAGACAAGGGCGTATGTGATAGTGTTCTAATAACTAAGACAAGGGTGTATGTGATAGTGTTCTAATAACTAATACAAGGGTGTATGTGGTAGTGTTCTAATAACTAAGACAAGGGTGTATGTGATAGTGTTCTAATAACTAAGACAAGGGTGTATGTGATAGTGTTCTAATAACTAAGACAAGGGTGTATGAGATAGTGTTCTAAGACAAGGGTGTATGTGATAGTGTTCTAATAACTAAGACAAGGGTGTATGTGATAGTGTTCTAAGACAAGGGTGTATGTGAAGTCGCTCTGGATAAGAGCGTCTGCTAAATGACGTAAATGTAAATGTAATGTAAATGTGATAGTGTTCTAATAACTAAGACAAGGGTGTATGTGATAGTGTTCTAATAACTAAGACAAGGGCATATGTGATATTGTTCTAATAACTAAGACAAGGGTGTATGTGATAGTGTTCTAATAACTAAGACAAGGTGTATGTGATAGTGTTCTAATAACTAAGACAAGGGTGTATGTGATATTGTTCTAATAACTAAGACAAGGGTGTATTTGATAGTGTTCTAATAACTAAGACAAGGGTGTATGTGATAGTGTTCTAAGACAAGGGTGTATGTGATAGTGTTTTAATAACGAAGACAAGGGTGTATGTGATAGTGTTCTAATAACTAAGACAAGGGTGTATGTGATAGTGTTCTAATAACTAAGACAAGGGTGTATGTGATAGTGTTCTAATAACTAAGACAAGGGTGTATGTGATAGTGTTCTAATAACTAAGACAAGGGCGCGTGTGATAGTGTTCTTATAACTAAGACAAGGGTGTATGTGATAGTGTTCTAATAACTAAGACAAGGGTGTATGTGATAGTGTTTTAAGACAAGGGTGTATGTGATAGTGTTATAATAACTTAGACAAGGGTGTATGTTATAGTTTTCTAATAACTAAGACAAGGGTGTATGTGATAGTGTTCTAATAACTAAGACAAGGGCGTATGTGATAGTGTTCTAATAACTAAGACAAGGGTGTATGTGATAGTGTTCTAATAACTAAGACAAGTGTGTATGTGATAGTGTTCTAAGACAAGGGTGTATGTGATAGTGTTCTAAGACAAGGGTGTATGTGATAGTGTTCTAATAACTAAGACAAGGGTGTATGTGATAGTGTTCTAAGACAAGGGTGTATGTGATAGTGTTCTCATAACTAAGACAAGGGTGTATGTGGTAGTGTTCTAATAACTAAGACAAGGGTGTATGTGATAGTGTTCTAATAACTAAGACAAGGGTGTATGTGATAGTGTTCTAATAACTAAGACAAGGGTGTATGAGATAGTGTTCTAAGACAATGGTGTATGTGGTAGTGTTCTAATAACTAAGACAAGGGTGTATGTGATAGTGTTCTAATAACTAAGACAAGGGCGTTTGTGATAGTGTTCTAATAACTAAGACAAGGGTGTATGTGATAGTGTTCTCATAACTAAGACAAGGGTGTATGTGGTAGTGTTCTAATAACTAAGACAAGGGTGTATGTGATAGTGTTCTAATAACTAAGACAAGGGTGTATGTGATAGTGTTCTAATAACTAAGACAAGGGTGTATGAGATAGTGTTCTAAGACAAGGGTGTATGTGATAGTGTTCTAATAACTAAGACAAGGGTGTATGTGATAGTGTTCTAAGACAAGGGTGTATGTGAAGTCGCTCTGGATAAAAGCGTCTGCTAAATGACGTAAATGTAAATGTAATGTAAATGTTATAGTGTTCTAATAACTAAGACAAGGGTGTATGTGATAGTGTTCTAATAACTAAGACAAGGGCGTATGTGATGGTGGTCTAATAACTAAGACAAGGCGTATGTGATAGTGTTCTAATAACTAAGACAAGGGTGTATGTGATAGTGTTCTAATAACTAAGACAATGGTGTATGTGATAGTGTTCTAAGACAAGGGTGTATGTGATAGTGTTCTAATAACTAAGACAAGGGTGTATGTGATAGTGTTCTAATAACTAAGACAAGGGCGTATGTGATAGTGTTCTAATAACTAAGACAAGGGTGTATGTGATAGTGTTCTAATAACTAAGACAAGGGTGTATGTGATAGTGTTCAAATAAACTAAGACAAGGGCGTATGTGATAGTGTTCTAATAACTAAGACAAGGGTGTATGTGATAGTGTTCTAAGACAAGGGTGTATGTGATAGTGTTCTAATAACTAAGACTAGGGTGTATGTGATAGTGTTCTAATAACTAAGACAAGGGCGTATGTGATAGTGTTCTAATAACTAAGACAAGGGTGTATGTTATAGTGTTCTAATAACTAAGACAAGGGCGTATGTGATAGTCTTCTAATAACTAAGACAATGGTGTATGTGATAGTGTTCTAAGACAAGGGTGTATGTGATTGTGTTCTAAAAACTAAGACAAGGGTGTATGTGATAGTGTTCTAAGACAAGGGTGTATGTGGTAGTGTTCTAATAACTAAGACTAGGGTGTATGTGATAGTGTTCTAATAACTAAGACAAGGGCGTATGTGATAGTGTTCTAATAACTAAGACAAGGGTGTATGTTATAGTGTTCTAATAACTAAGACAAGGGCGTATGTGATAGTGTTCTAATAACTAAGACAAGGGTGTATGTGATAGTGTTCTAAGACAAGGGTGTATGTGGTAGTGTTCTAATAACTAAGACAAGGGTGTATTTGATAGTGTTCTAATAACTAAGACAAGGGCGTATGTGATAGTGTTCTAATAACTAAGACAAGGGTGTATGTGATAGTGTTCTAATAACTAATACAAGGGTGTATGTGGTAGTGTTCTAATAACTAAGACAAGGGTGTATGTGATAGTGTTCTAATAACTAAGACAAGGGTGTATGTGATAGTGTTCTAATAACTAAGACAAGGGTGTATGAGATAGTGTTCTAAGACAAGGGTGTATGTGATAGTGTTCTAATAATTAAGACAAGGGTGTATGTGATAGTGTTCTAAGACAAGGGTGTATGTGAAGTCGCTCTGGATAAAAGCGTCTGCTAAATGACGTAAATGTAAATGTAATGTAAATGTGATAGTGTTCTAATAACTAAGACAAGGGTGTATGTGATAGTGTTCTAATAACTAAGACAAGGGCATATGTGATATTGTTCTAATAACTAAGACAAGGGTGTATGTGATATTGTTCTATTAACTAAGACAAGGGTGTATGTGATAGTGTTCTAATAACTAAGACAAGGTGTATGTGATAGTGTTCTAATAACTAAGACAAGGGTGTATGTGATATTGTTCTAATAACTAAGACAAGGGTGTATGTGATAGTGTTCTAATAACTAAGACAAGGTGTATGTGATATTGTTCTAATAACTAAGACAAGGGTGTATTTGATAGTGTTCTAATAACTAAGACAAGGGTGTATGTGATAGTGTTCTAAGACAAGGGTGTATGTGATAGTGTTCTAATAACTAAGACAAGGGTGTATGTGATAGTGTTCTAATAACTAAGACAAGGGTGTATGTGATAGTGTTCTAATAACTAAGACAAGGGTGTATGTGATAGTGTTCTAATAACTAAGACAAGGGTGTATGTGATAGTGTTCTAATAACTAAGACAAGGGCGTATGTGATAGTGTTCTAATAACTAAGACAAGGGTGTATGTAATAGTGTTCTAATAACTAAGACAAGGGTGTATGTGATAGTGTTCTAAGACAAGGGTGTATGTGATAGTGTTCTAATAAATAAGACAAGGGCGTATGTGATAGTGTTCTAAGACAAGGGTGTATGTGATAGTGTTCTAATAACTAAGACAAGGGTGTATGTGATAGTGTTCTAAGACAAGGGTGTATGTGATAGTGTTCTAATAACTAAGACAAGGGCGTATGTTATAGTGTTCTAATAACTAAGACAAGGGTGTACGTGATAGTGTTCTAAGACAAGGGTGTATGTGATTGTGTTCTAAAAACTAAGACAAGGGTGTATGTGATTGTGTTCTAAGACAAGGGTGTATGTGGTAGTGTTCTAATAACTAAGACAAGGGTGTATGTGATAGTGTTCTAATAACTAAGACAAGGGCGTATGTGATAGTGTTCTAATAACTAAGACAAGGGTGTATGTGATAGTGTTCTAATAACTAATACAAGGGTGTATGTGGTAGTGTTCTAATAACTAAGACAAGGGTGTATGTGATAGTGTTCTAATAACTAAGACAAGGGTGTATGAGATAGTGTTCTAAGACAAGGGTGTATGTGATAGTGTTCTAATAACTAAGACAAGGGTGTATGTGATAGTGTTCTAAGACAAGGGTGTATGTGAAGTCGCTCTGGATAAGAGCGTCTGCTAAATGACCTAAATGTAAATGTAATGTAAATGTGATAGTGTTCTAATAACTAAGACAAGGGTGTATGTGATAGTGTTCTAATAACTAAGACAAGGGTGTATGTGATAGTGTTCTAATAACTAAGACAAGGGTGTATGTGATATTGTTCTAATAACTAAGACAAGGGTGTATTTGATAGTGTTCTAAGACAAGGGTGTATGTGATAGTGTTTTAATAACGAAGAAAAGGGTGTATGTGATAGTGTTCTAATAACTAAGACAAGGGTGTATGTGATAGTGTTCTAATAACTAAGACAAGGGTGTATGTGATAGTGTTCTAATAACTAAGACAAGGGTGTATGTGATAGTGTTCTAATAACTAAGACAAGGGTGTATGTGATAGTGTTCTAATAACTAAGACAAGGGCGTGTGTGATAGTGTTCTAATAACTAAGACAAGGGTGTATGTGATAGTGTTCTAATAACTAAGACAAGGGTGTATGTGATAGTGTTCTAAGACAAGGGTGTATGTGATAGTGTTCTAATAACTAAGACAAGGGCGTATGTGATAGTGTTCTAAGACAAGGGTGTATGTGATAGTGTTCTAATAACTAAGACAAGGGTGTATGTGATAGTGTTCTAAGACAAGGGTGTATGTGATAGTGTTCTAATAACTAAGACAAGGGCGTATGTGATAGTGTTCTAATAACTAAGACAAGGGTGTATGTGATAGTGTTCTAAGACAAGGGTGTATGTGATTGTGTTCTAAAAACTAAGACAAGGGTGTATGTGAGTGTGTTCTAAGACAAGGTTGTATGTGGTAGTGTTCTAATAACTAAGACAAGGGTGTATGTGATAGTGTTCTAATAACTAAGACAAGGGTGTATGTGATAGTGTTCTAATAACTAATACAAGGGTGTATGTGGTAGTGTTCTAATAACTAAGACAAGGGTGTATGTGATAGTGTTCTAATAACTAAGACAAGGGTGTATGTGATAGTGTTCTAATAACTAAGACAAGGGTGTATGAGATAGTGTTCTAAGACAAGGGTGTATGTGATAGTGTTCTAATAACTAAGAAATGGGTGTATGTCATAGTGTTCTACGACAAGGGTGTATGTGAAGTCGCTCTGGATAAGAGCGTCTGCTAAATGACGTAAATGTAAATGTAATGTAAATGTGATAGTGTTCTAATAACTAAGACAAGGGCATATGTGATATTGTTCTAATAACTAAGACAAGGGTGTATGTGATAGTGTTCTAATAACTAAGACAAGGGTGTATGTGATAGTGTTCTAATAACTAAGACAAGGGTGTATGTGATATTGTTCTAATAACTAAGACAAGGGTGTATTTGATAGTGTTCTAATAACTAAGACAAGGGTGTATGTGATAGTGTTTTAAGACAAGGGTGTGTGTGATAGTGTTCTAATAACGAAGACAAGGGTGTATGTGATAGTGTTCTAATAACTAAGACAAGGGTGTATGTGATAGTGTTCTAATAACTAAGACAAGGGTGTATGTGATAGTGTTCTAATAACTAAGACAAGGGCGTTTGTGATAGTGTTCTAATAACTAAGACAAGGGTGTATGTGATAGTGTTCTCATAACTAAGACAAGGGTGTATGTGGTAGTGTTCTAATAACTAAGACAAGGGTGTATGTGATAGTGTTCTAATAACTAAGACAAGGGTGTATGTGATAGTGTTCTAATAACTAAGACAAGGGTGTATGAGATAGTGTTCTAAGACAAGGGCATATGTGATATTGTTCTAATAACTAAGACAAGGGTGTATGTGATAGTGTTCTAATAACTAAGACAAGGGTGTATGTGATAGTGTTCTAATAACTAAGACAAGGGTGTATGTGATAGTGTTCTAATAACTAAGACAAGGGTGTATTTGATATTGTTCTAATAACTAAGACAAGGGTGTATTTGATAGTGTTCTAAGACAAGGGTGTATGTGAAGTCGCTCTGGATAAGAGCGTCTGCTAAATGACCTAAATGTAAATGTAATGTAAATGTGATAGTGTTCTAATAACTAAGACAAGGGTGTATGTGATAGTGTTCTAATAACTAAGACAAGGGTGTATGTGATAGTGTTCTAATAACTAAGACAAGGGTGTATGTGATATTGTTCTAATAACTAAGACAAGGGTGTATTTGATAGTGTTCTAAGACAAGGGTGTATGTGATAGTGTTTTAATAACGAAGAAAAGGGTGTATGTGATAGTGTTCTAATAACTAAGACAAGGGTGTATGTGATAGTGTTCTAATAACTAAGACAAAGGTGTATGTGATAGTGTTCTAATAACTAAGACAAGGGTGTATGTGATAGTGTTCTAATAACTAAGACAAGGGTGTATGTGATAGTGTTCTAATAACTAAGACAAGGGCGTGTGTGATAGTGTTCTAATAACTAAGACAAGGGTGTATGTGATAGTGTTCTAATAACTAAGACAAGGGTGTATGTGATAGTGTTCTAAGACAAGGGTGTATGTGATAGTGTTCTAATAACTAAGACAAGGGTGTATGTGATAGTGTTCTAAGACAAGGGTGTATGTGATAGTGTTCTAATAACTAAGACAAGGGTGTATGTGATAGTGTTCTAAGACAAGGGTGTATGTGATTGTGTTCTAAAAACTAAGACAAGGGTGTATGTGAGTGTGTTCTAAGACAAGGGTGTATGTGGTAGTGTTCTAATAACTAAGACAAGGGTGTATGTGATAGTGTTCTAATAACTAAGACAAGGGTGTATGTGATAGTGTTCTAATAACTAATACAAGGGTGTATGTGGTAGTGTTCTAATAACTAAGACAAGGGTGTATGTGATAGTGTTCTAATAACTAAGACAAGGGTGTATGTGATAGTGTTCTAATAACTAAGACAAGGGTGTATGAGATAGTGTTCTAAGACAAGGGTGTATGTGATAGTGTTCTAATAACTAAGAAATGGGTGTATGTCATAGTGTTCTAAGACAAGGGTGTATGTGAAGTCGCTCTGGATAAGAGCGTCTGCTAAATGACGTAAATGTAAATGTAATGTAAATGTGATAGTGTTCTAATAACTAAGACAAGGGCATATGTGATATTGTTCTAATAACTAAGACAAGGGTGTATGTGATAGTGTTCTAATAACTAAGACAAGGGTGTATGTGATAGTGTTCTAATAACTAAGACAAGGGTGTATGTGATATTGTTCTAATAACTAAGACAAGGGTGTATTTGATAGTGTTCTAATAACTAAGACAAGGGTGTATGTGATAGTGTTTTAAGACAAGGGTGTGTGTGATAGTGTTCTAATAACGAAGACAAGGGTGTATGTGATAGTGTTCTAATAACTAAGACAAGGGTGTATGTGATAGTGTTCTAATAACTAAGACAAGGGTGTATGTGATAGTGTTCTAATAACTAAGACAAGGGTGTATGTGATAGTGTTCTAATAACTAAGACAAGGGTGTATGTGATAGTGTTCTAATAACTAAGACAAGGGCGTGTGTGTTAGTGTTCTAATAACTAAGACAAGGGTGTATGTGATAGTGTTCTAATAACTAAGACAAGGGTGTATGTGATAGTGTTCTAAGACAAGGGTGTATGTGATAGTGTTCTAATAACTAAGACAAGGGCGTATGTGATAGTGTTCTAAGACAAGGGTGTATGTGATAGTGTTCTAATAACTAAGACAAGGGTGTATGTGATAGTGTTCTAAGACAAGGGTGTATGTGATAGTGTTCTAATAACTAAGACAAGGGCGTATGTGATAGTGTTCTAATAACTAAGACAAGGGTGTATGTGATAGTGTTCTAAGACAAGGGTGTATGTGATTGTGTTCTAAAAACTAAGACAAGGGTGTATGTGAGTGTGTTCTAAGACAAGGGTGTATGTGGTAGTGTTCTAATAACTAAGACAAGGGTGTATGTGATAGTGTTCTAATAACTAAGACAAGGGTGTATGTGATAGTGTTCTAATAACTAATACAAGGGTGTATGTGGTAGTGTTCTAATAACTAAGACAAGGGTGTATGTGATAGTGTTCTAAGACAAGGGTGTATGTGAAGTCGCTCTGGATAAGAGCGTCTGCTAAATGACGTAAATGTAAATGTAATGTAAATGTGATAGTGTTCTAATAACTAAGACAAGGGCATATGTGATATTGTTCTAATAACTAAGACAAGGGTGTATGTGATAGTGTTCTAATAACTAAGACAAGGGTGTATGTGATAGTGTTCTAATAACTAAGACAAGGGTGTATGTGATATTGTTCTAATAACTAAGACAAGGGTGTATTTGATAGTGTTCTAATAACTAAGACAAGGGTGTATGTGATAGTGTTTTAAGACAAGGGTGTATGTGATATTGTTCTAATAACGAAGACAAGGGTGTATGTGATAGTGTTCTAATAACTAAGACAAGGGTGTATGTGATAGTGTTCTAATAACTAAGACAAGGGTGTATGTGATAGTGTTCTAATAACTAAGACAAGGGTGTATGTGATAGTGTTCTAATAACTAAGACAAGGGTGTATGTGATAGTGTTCTAATAACTAAGACAAGGGCGTGTGTGTTAGTGTTCTAATAACTAAGACAAGGGTGTATGTGATAGTGTTCTAATAACTAAGACAAGGGTGTATGTGATAGTGTTCTAAGACAAGGGTGTATGTGATAGTGTTCTAATAACTAAGACAAGGGCGTATGTGATAGTGTTCTAAGACAAGGGTGTATGTGATAGTGTTCTAATAACTAAGACAAGGGTGTATGTGATAGTGTTCTAAGACAAGGGTGTATGTGATAGTGTTCTAATAACTAAGACAAGGGCGTATGTGATAGTGTTCTAATAACTAAGACAAGGGTGTACAGTGGGGAAAAAAAGTATTTAGTCAGCCACCAATTGTGCAAGTTCTCCCACTTAAAAAGATGAGAGAGGCCTGTAATTTTCATCATAGGTACACGTCAACTATGACAGACGAAATGATAATTTTTTTCTCCAGAAAATCACATTGTAGGATTTTTTATGAATTTATTTGCAAATTATGGTGGAAAATAAGTGTTTGGTCAATAACAAAAGTTTCTCAATACTTTGTAATATACCCTTTGTTGGCAATGACACAGGTCAAACGTTTTCTGTAAGTCTTCACTGTAAGTGATAACAAGTTCAAACAGGTGCCATTAATACAGGTAACGAGTGGAGGACAGAGGAGCCTCTTAAAGAAGAAGTTACAGGTCTGTGAGAGCCAGAAATCTTGCTTGTTTGTAGGTAACCAAATACTTATTTTCCACCATAATTTGCAAATAAATTCATAAAAAATCCTACAATGTGATTTTCTGGATTTTTTTTTCTCAATTTGTCTGTCATAGTTGACGTGTACCTATGATGAAAATTACAGGCCTCTCTCATCTTTTTAAGTGGGAGAACTTGCACAATTGGTGGCTGACTAAATCCTTTTTTTCCCCACTGTATGTGATAGTGTTCTAAGACAAGGGTGCATGTGATAGTGTTCTAATAACTAAGACAAGGGTGTATGTGATAGTGTTCTAAGACAAGGGTGTATGTGATAGTGTTCTAATAACTAAGACAAGGGCGTATGTGATAGTGTTCTAAGACAAGGGTGTATGTGATAGTGTTCTAATAACTAAGACAAGGGCGTATGTGATAGTGTTCTAAGACAAGGGTGTATGTGATAGTGTTCTAATAACTAAGACAAGGGTGTATGTGATAGTGTTCTAAGACAAGGGTGTATGTGATAGTGTTCTAATAACTAAGACAAGGGCGTATGTGATAGTGTTCTAATAACTAAGACAAGGGTGTATGTGATAGTGTTCTAAATGTAAATGTACACAAGGGCGTATGATTTAAAATAAACAATCTACATGGATCACAATACTTGTTTAATAATAAAACTCGTATCTATGAACTAATCAAAGTTAGACAAGATAGACCTATTGAATCCTGTGTGCAAAATGCATCTTATCTTTGCATGTTGGGAGTGTTGCTGACCAGGTGCTGTCTATTTCACAGGTTAGACTTGATTCACCTTCCATTTCATATCCTTTTTTACATTCATATCTGACAAAAGACTTGTATCTGTACAAAGGTTGATGTCCCTCTACTCGGACAGCATTATCAATTTTAGGTGTTGGACAAATCACGTCTGTGGGACAAGAAATAGAACCAATAACATCACTATGTACAACATATCCAATTACTTTTTTGCCTACAATTAAATGTAGGTCTTTGATGATGAACCAATAGGAAAATACCAATTAATAAACCAATCAGCCAATTAAACAATAAATCATGCAATCAATCACTCAATTGATAAATCACTCAATTGACCAATCAATCAATTGGTCAATCTGTGTTTTTTTTTAAGCATAATGGAATAGTTTATTATCTATTCAGTACATCCTTTTGTGTTATGTTTTGAAACATACCGATACATTTAGGTGGATATGGCTCAAACTGTCCGGTTTCAGAGCAGTGTAAGGACCTGGGACCAACCAGAGTCAGTTGCCGGTCACACTGATACTCCACCACCTCTCCGTAGGCATACCACTCTTCAGCTTGGTACAACAGACTTCCATTGGCAACAACAGGAGGCCCTCCACACTTCACCACTGCCACATTAGAAATACAGAAATAAATAAATAATGGTGTGTTCACATTAATTTGTTTATCTATTAGTAATTGAGTGTGTGTGTGTGAGTGTGTGTGTGTGTGTGTGTGGGTGCTTGTGTGTGTGATAGTGTTCTAAGACAAGGGTGTATGAGACAGTGTTCTAATAACTAAGACAAGGGTGTATGTGATAGTGTTCTAATAACTAAGACAAGGGCGTATGTGGTAGTGTTCTAATAACTAAGACAAGGGTGTATGTGATAGTGTTCTAATAACTAATACAAGGGTGTATGTGGTAGTGTTCTAATAACTAAGACAAGGGTGTATGTGATAGTGTTCTAATAACTAAGACAAGGGTGTATGTGATGGTGTTCTAAGACAAGGATGTATGTGATGGTGTTCTAAGACAAGGGTGTATGTGATAGTGTTCTAATAACTAAGACAAGGGTGTATGTGATAGTGTTCTAATAACTAAGACAAGGGCGTATGTGATAGTGTTCTAATAACTAAGACAAGGGTGTATGTGATAGTGTTCTGATAACTAAGACAAGGGTATATGTGATAGTGTTCTAAGACAAGGGTGTATGAGACAGTGTTCTAATAACTAAGACAAGGGTGTATGTGATAGTGTTCTAATAACTAAGACAAGGGCGTATGTGGTAGTGTTCTAATAACTAAGACAAGGGTGTATGTGATAGTGTTCTAATAACTAATACAAGGGTGTATGTGGTAGTGTTCTAATAACTAAGACAAGGGTGTATGTGATAGTGTTCTAATAACTAAGACAAGGGTGTATGTGATGGTGTTCTAAGACAAGGGTGTATGTGATAGTGTTCTAATAACTAAGACAAGGGTGTATGTGATAGTGTTCTCATAACTAAGACAAGGGCGTATGTGATAGTGTTCTAATAACTAAGACAAGGGTGTATGTGATAGTGTTCTGATAACTAAGACAAGGGTATATGTGATAGTGTTCTAAGACAAGGGTGTATGTGATAGTGTTCTAATAACTAAGACAAGGGTGTATGTGATAGTGTTCTAATAACTAAGACAAGGGTGTATGTGATAGTGTTCTAAGACAAGGGTGTATGTGATAGTGTTCTAAGACAAGGGTGTATGTGATAGTGTTCTAATAACTAAGACAACGGTGTATGTTTTAGTGTTCTAATAACTAAGACAAGGGTGTATTTGATAGTGTTCTAATAACTAAGACAAGTGTGTATGTGATAGTGTTCTAATAACGAAGACAAGGGTGTATGTGATAGTGTTCTAATAAATAAGACAAGGGTGTATGTGATAGTGTTCTAATAACTACGACAAGAGTGTATGTGATAGTGTTCGAAGACAAGGGTGTATGTGATAGTGTTCTAATAACTAAGACAAGGGAGTATGTGGTAGAGTTCTAATAACTAAGACAAGGGTGTATGTGATAGTATTCTAATAACTAAGACAAGGGTGTATGTGATAGTGTTCTAAGACAAGGGTGTATGTGATAGTGTTCTAATAACTAAGACAAGGGTGTATGTGATAGTGTTCTAAGACAAGGGTGTATGTGATAGTGTTCTAATAACTAAGACAAGGGTGTATCTGATAGTGTTCTAATAACTAAGACAAGGGCGTATGTGATAGTGTTCTAATAACTAAGACAAGGGTGTATGTGATACTGTTCTAATAACTAAGACAAGGGTGTATGTGATAGTGTTCTAATAACTAAGACAATGGTGTATGTGATAGTGTTCTAAGACAAGGGTGTATGTGATAGTGTTCTAAGACAAGGGTGTATGTGATAGTGTTCTAATAACTAAGACAATGGTGTATGTGGTAGTGTTCTAATAACTAAGACAAGGGTGTATGTGATAGTGTTCTAATAACGAAGACAAGTGAGTATGTGATAGTGTTCTAATAACTAAGACAAGGGTGTATGTGATAGTGTTCTAATAACTAAGACAAGGGTGTATGTGATAGTGTTTTAAGACAAGGGTGTATGTGATAGTGTTCTAATAACTAAGACAAGGGTGTATGTGATAGTGTTCTAATAACTAAGACAAGGGTGTATGTGATAGTGTTCTAATAACTAAGACAAGGGCGTATGTGATGGTGTTCTAATAACTAAGACAAGGGCGTATGTGATAGTGTTCTAATAACTAAGACAAGGGTGTATGTGATAGTGTTCTAAGACAAGGGTGTATGTGATAGTGTTCTAATAACTAAGACAAGGGTGTATGTGATAGTGTTCTAATAACCCCAATTGTAAAGTGGTTATCCCACTGGCTATAGGGTGAACGCACCAATTTGTGAGTCGCTCTGGCTAAGAGCGTCTGCTAAATGACGTTAATGTGCCCTTGAGCAAGGCACTTAACCCTAATTGCTCCTGTAAGTCGCTCTGGATAAGAGCGTCTGCTAAATGACTAAAATGTAAATGTAAATGTAACTAAGAAGAGGGCGTATGTGATAGTGTTCTAATAACTAAGACAAGGGTGTATGTTATAGTGTTCTAATAACTAAGACAAGGGTGTATGTGATAGTGTTCTAATAACTAAGACAAGGGTGTATGTGATAGTGTTCTAAGACAAGGGTGTATGTGATAGTGTTCTAATAACTAAGACAAGGGTGTATGTGATAGTGTTCTAATAACTAAGACAAGGGCGTATGTGATAGTGTTCTAATAACTAAGACAAGGGTGTATGTGATAGTGTTCTAATAACTAAGACAAGGGTGTATGTGATAGTGTTCTAAGACAAGGGTGTATGTGATAGGGTTCTAATAACTAAGACAAGGGTGTATGTGATAGTGTTTTAAGACAAGGGTGTATGTGGTAGTGTTCTAATAACTAAGACAAGGGTGTATTTGATAGTGTTCTAATAACTAAGACAAGGGCGTATGTGATAGTGTTCTAATAACTAAGACAAGGGTGTATGTGATAGTGTTCTAATAACTAATACAAGGGTGTATGTGGTAGTGTTCTAATAACTAAGACATGGGTGTATGTAATAGTGTTCTAATAACTAAGACAAGGGTGTATGAGATAGTGTTCTAAGACAAGGGTGTATGTGATAGTGTTCTAATAACTAAGACAAGGGCGTATGTGATAGTGTTCTAATAACTAAGACAAGGGTGTATGTGATAGTGTTCTAATAACTAAGACAAGGGTGTATGTGATAGTGTTCTAAGACAAGGGTGTATGTGATAGGGTTCTAATAACTAAGACAAGGGTGTATGTGATAGTGTTCTAAGACAAGGGTGTATGTGGTAGTGTTCTAATAACTAAGACAAGGGTGTATTTGATAGTGTTCTAATAACTAAGACAAGGGTGTATGTGATAGTGTTCTAATAACTAATACAAGGGTGTATGTGGTAGTGTTCTAATAACTAAGACAAGGGTGTATGTGATAGTGTTCTAATAACTAAGACAAGGGTGTATGTGATAGTGTTCTAATAACTAAGACAAGGGTGTATGAGATAGTGTTCTAAGACAAGGGTGTATGTGATAGTGTTCTAATAACTAAGAAATGGGTGTATGTCATAGTGTTCTAAGACAAGGGTGTATGTGAAGTCGCTCTGGATAAGAGCGTCTGCTAAATGACGTAAATGTAAATGTAATGTAAATGTGATAGTGTTCTAATAACTAAGACAAGGGCATATGTGATATTGTTCTAATAACTAAGACAAGGGTGTATGTGATAGTGTTCTAATAACTAAGACAAGGGTGTATGTGATAGTGTTCTAATAACTAAGACAAGGGTGTATGTGATATTGTTCTAATAACTAAGACAAGGGTGTATTTGATAGTGTTCTAATAACTAAGACAAGGGTGTATGTGATAGTGTTTTAAGACAAGGGTGTGTGTGATAGTGTTCTAATAACGAAGACAAGGGTGTATGTGATAGTGTTCTAATAACTAAGACAAGGGTGTATGTGATAGTGTTCTAATAACTAAGACAAGGGTGTA
Organism: Coregonus lavaretus; assembly: GCF_964263955.1. Taxonomy (NCBI): domain Eukaryota; kingdom Metazoa; phylum Chordata; class Actinopteri; order Salmoniformes; family Salmonidae; genus Coregonus; species Coregonus lavaretus. Next base: position 8,814,101 of record NC_140016.1, read on the forward strand.
TGTGATAGTGTTCTAATAACTAAGACAAGGGTGTATGTGATAGTGTTCTAATAACTAAGACAAGGGTGTATGTGATAGTGTTCTAATAACTAAGACAAGGGCGTGTGTGTTAGTGTTCTAATAACTAAGACAAGGGTGTATGTGATAGTGTTCTAATAACTAAGACAAGGGTGTATGTGATAGTGTTCTAAGACAAGGGTGTATGTGATAGTGTTCTAATAACTAAGACAAGGGCGTATGTGATAGTGTTCTAAGACAAGGGTGTATGTGATAGTGTTCTAATAACTAAGACAAGGGTGTATGTGATAGTGTTCTAAGACAAGGGTGTATGTGATAGTGTTCTAATAACTAAGACAAGGGCGTATGTGATAGTGTTCTAATAACTAAGACAAGGGTGTATGTGATAGTGTTCTAAGACAAGGGTGTATGTGATTGTGTTCTAAAAACTAAGACAAGGGTGTATGTGAGTGTGTTCTAAGACAAGGGTGTATGTGGTAGTGTTCTAATAACTAAGACAAGGGTGTATGTGATAGTGTTCTAATAACTAAGACAAGGGTGTATGTGATAGTGTTCTAATAACTAATACAAGGGTGTATGTGGTAGTGTTCTAATAACTAAGACAAGGGTGTATGTGATAGTGTTCTAAGACAAGGGTGTATGTGAAGTCGCTCTGGATAAGAGCGTCTGCTAAATGACGTAAATGTAAATGTAATGTAAATGTGATAGTGTTCTAATAACTAAGACAAGGGCATATGTGATATTGTTCTAATAACTAAGACAAGGGTGTATGTGATAGTGTTCTAATAACTAAGACAAGGGTGTATGTGATAGTGTTCTAATAACTAAGACAAGGGTGTATGTGATATTGTTCTAATAACTAAGACAAGGGTGTATTTGATAGTGTTCTAATAACTAAGACAAGGGTGTATGTGATAGTGTTTTAAGACAAGGGTGTATGTGATATTGTTCTAATAACGAAGACAAGGGTGTATGTGATAGTGTTCTAATAACTAAGACAAGGGTGTATGTGATAGTGTTCTAATAACTAAGACAAGGGTGTATGTGATAGTGTTCTAATAACTAAGACAAGGGTGTATGTGATAGTGTTCTAATAACTAAGACAAGGGTGTATGTGATAGTGTTCTAATAACTAAGACAAGGGCGTGTGTGTTAGTGTTCTAATAACTAAGACAAGGGTGTATGTGATAGTGTTCTAATAACTAAGACAAGGGTGTATGTGATAGTGTTCTAAGACAAGGGTGTATGTGATAGTGTTCTAATAACTAAGACAAGGGCGTATGTGATAGTGTTCTAAGACAAGGGTGTATGTGATAGTGTTCTAATAACTAAGACAAGGGTGTATGTGATAGTGTTCTAAGACAAGGGTGTATGTGATAGTGTTCTAATAACTAAGACAAGGGCGTATGTGATAGTGTTCTAATAACTAAGACAAGGGTGTACAGTGGGGAAAAAAAGTATTTAGTCAGCCACCAATTGTGCAAGTTCTCCCACTTAAAAAGATGAGAGAGGCCTGTAATTTTCATCATAGGTACACGTCAACTATGACAGACGAAATGATAATTTTTTTCTCCAGAAAATCACATTGTAGGATTTTTTATGAATTTATTTGCAAATTATGGTGGAAAATAAGTGTTTGGTCAATAACAAAAGTTTCTCAATACTTTGTAATATACCCTTTGTTGGCAATGACACAGGTCAAACGTTTTCTGTAAGTCTTCACTGTAAGTGATAACAAGTTCAAACAGGTGCCATTAATACAGGTAACGAGTGGAGGACAGAGGAGCCTCTTAAAGAAGAAGTTACAGGTCTGTGAGAGCCAGAAATCTTGCTTGTTTGTAGGTAACCAAATACTTATTTTCCACCATAATTTGCAAATAAATTCATAAAAAATCCTACAATGTGATTTTCTGGATTTTTTTTTCTCAATTTGTCTGTCATAGTTGACGTGTACCTATGATGAAAATTACAGGCCTCTCTCATCTTTTTAAGTGGGAGAACTTGCACAATTGGTGGCTGACTAAATCCTTTTTTTCCCCACTGTATGTGATAGTGTTCTAAGACAAGGGTGCATGTGATAGTGTTCTAATAACTAAGACAAGGGTGTATGTGATAGTGTTCTAAGACAAGGGTGTATGTGATAGTGTTCTAATAACTAAGACAAGGGCGTATGTGATAGTGTTCTAAGACAAGGGTGTATGTGATAGTGTTCTAATAACTAAGACAAGGGCGTATGTGATAGTGTTCTAAGACAAGGGTGTATGTGATAGTGTTCTAATAACTAAGACAAGGGTGTATGTGATAGTGTTCTAAGACAAGGGTGTATGTGATAGTGTTCTAATAACTAAGACAAGGGCGTATGTGATAGTGTTCTAATAACTAAGACAAGGGTGTATGTGATAGTGTTCTAAATGTAAATGTACACAAGGGCGTATGATTTAAAATAAACAATCTACATGGATCACAATACTTGTTTAATAATAAAACTCGTATCTATGAACTAATCAAAGTTAGACAAGATAGACCTATTGAATCCTGTGTGCAAAATGCATCTTATCTTTGCATGTTGGGAGTGTTGCTGACCAGGTGCTGTCTATTTCACAGGTTAGACTTGATTCACCTTCCATTTCATATCCTTTTTTACATTCATATCTGACAAAAGACTTGTATCTGTACAAAGGTTGATGTCCCTCTACTCGGACAGCATTATCAATTTTAGGTGTTGGACAAATCACGTCTGTGGGACAAGAAATAGAACCAATAACATCACTATGTACAACATATCCAATTACTTTTTTGCCTACAATTAAATGTAGGTCTTTGATGATGAACCAATAGGAAAATACCAATTAATAAACCAATCAGCCAATTAAACAATAAATCATGCAATCAATCACTCAATTGATAAATCACTCAATTGACCAATCAATCAATTGGTCAATCTGTGTTTTTTTTTAAGCATAATGGAATAGTTTATTATCTATTCAGTACATCCTTTTGTGTTATGTTTTGAAACATACCGATACATTTAGGTGGATATGGCTCAAACTGTCCGGTTTCAGAGCAGTGTAAGGACCTGGGACCAACCAGAGTCAGTTGCCGGTCACACTGATACTCCACCACCTCTCCGTAGGCATACCACTCTTCAGCTTGGTACAACAGACTTCCATTGGCAACAACAGGAGGCCCTCCACACTTCACCACTGCCACATTAGAAATACAGAAATAAATAAATAATGGTGTGTTCACATTAATTTGTTTATCTATTAGTAATTGAGTGTGTGTGTGTGAGTGTGTGTGTGTGTGTGTGTGGGTGCTTGTGTGTGTGATAGTGTTCTAAGACAAGGGTGTATGAGACAGTGTTCTAATAACTAAGACAAGGGTGTATGTGATAGTGTTCTAATAACTAAGACAAGGGCGTATGTGGTAGTGTTCTAATAACTAAGACAAGGGTGTATGTGATAGTGTTCTAATAACTAATACAAGGGTGTATGTGGTAGTGTTCTAATAACTAAGACAAGGGTGTATGTGATAGTGTTCTAATAACTAAGACAAGGGTGTATGTGATGGTGTTCTAAGACAAGGATGTATGTGATGGTGTTCTAAGACAAGGGTGTATGTGATAGTGTTCTAATAACTAAGACAAGGGTGTATGTGATAGTGTTCTAATAACTAAGACAAGGGCGTATGTGATAGTGTTCTAATAACTAAGACAAGGGTGTATGTGATAGTGTTCTGATAACTAAGACAAGGGTATATGTGATAGTGTTCTAAGACAAGGGTGTATGAGACAGTGTTCTAATAACTAAGACAAGGGTGTATGTGATAGTGTTCTAATAACTAAGACAAGGGCGTATGTGGTAGTGTTCTAATAACTAAGACAAGGGTGTATGTGATAGTGTTCTAATAACTAATACAAGGGTGTATGTGGTAGTGTTCTAATAACTAAGACAAGGGTGTATGTGATAGTGTTCTAATAACTAAGACAAGGGTGTATGTGATGGTGTTCTAAGACAAGGGTGTATGTGATAGTGTTCTAATAACTAAGACAAGGGTGTATGTGATAGTGTTCTCATAACTAAGACAAGGGCGTATGTGATAGTGTTCTAATAACTAAGACAAGGGTGTATGTGATAGTGTTCTGATAACTAAGACAAGGGTATATGTGATAGTGTTCTAAGACAAGGGTGTATGTGATAGTGTTCTAATAACTAAGACAAGGGTGTATGTGATAGTGTTCTAATAACTAAGACAAGGGTGTATGTGATAGTGTTCTAAGACAAGGGTGTATGTGATAGTGTTCTAAGACAAGGGTGTATGTGATAGTGTTCTAATAACTAAGACAACGGTGTATGTTTTAGTGTTCTAATAACTAAGACAAGGGTGTATTTGATAGTGTTCTAATAACTAAGACAAGTGTGTATGTGATAGTGTTCTAATAACGAAGACAAGGGTGTATGTGATAGTGTTCTAATAAATAAGACAAGGGTGTATGTGATAGTGTTCTAATAACTACGACAAGAGTGTATGTGATAGTGTTCGAAGACAAGGGTGTATGTGATAGTGTTCTAATAACTAAGACAAGGGAGTATGTGGTAGAGTTCTAATAACTAAGACAAGGGTGTATGTGATAGTATTCTAATAACTAAGACAAGGGTGTATGTGATAGTGTTCTAAGACAAGGGTGTATGTGATAGTGTTCTAATAACTAAGACAAGGGTGTATGTGATAGTGTTCTAAGACAAGGGTGTATGTGATAGTGTTCTAATAACTAAGACAAGGGTGTATCTGATAGTGTTCTAATAACTAAGACAAGGGCGTATGTGATAGTGTTCTAATAACTAAGACAAGGGTGTATGTGATACTGTTCTAATAACTAAGACAAGGGTGTATGTGATAGTGTTCTAATAACTAAGACAATGGTGTATGTGATAGTGTTCTAAGACAAGGGTGTATGTGATAGTGTTCTAAGACAAGGGTGTATGTGATAGTGTTCTAATAACTAAGACAATGGTGTATGTGGTAGTGTTCTAATAACTAAGACAAGGGTGTATGTGATAGTGTTCTAATAACGAAGACAAGTGAGTATGTGATAGTGTTCTAATAACTAAGACAAGGGTGTATGTGATAGTGTTCTAATAACTAAGACAAGGGTGTATGTGATAGTGTTTTAAGACAAGGGTGTATGTGATAGTGTTCTAATAACTAAGACAAGGGTGTATGTGATAGTGTTCTAATAACTAAGACAAGGGTGTATGTGATAGTGTTCTAATAACTAAGACAAGGGCGTATGTGATGGTGTTCTAATAACTAAGACAAGGGCGTATGTGATAGTGTTCTAATAACTAAGACAAGGGTGTATGTGATAGTGTTCTAAGACAAGGGTGTATGTGATAGTGTTCTAATAACTAAGACAAGGGTGTATGTGATAGTGTTCTAATAACCCCAATTGTAAAGTGGTTATCCCACTGGCTATAGGGTGAACGCACCAATTTGTGAGTCGCTCTGGCTAAGAGCGTCTGCTAAATGACGTTAATGTGCCCTTGAGCAAGGCACTTAACCCTAATTGCTCCTGTAAGTCGCTCTGGATAAGAGCGTCTGCTAAATGACTAAAATGTAAATGTAAATGTAACTAAGAAGAGGGCGTATGTGATAGTGTTCTAATAACTAAGACAAGGGTGTATGTTATAGTGTTCTAATAACTAAGACAAGGGTGTATGTGATAGTGTTCTAATAACTAAGACAAGGGTGTATGTGATAGTGTTCTAAGACAAGGGTGTATGTGATAGTGTTCTAATAACTAAGACAAGGGTGTATGTGATAGTGTTCTAATAACTAAGACAAGGGCGTATGTGATAGTGTTCTAATAACTAAGACAAGGGTGTATGTGATAGTGTTCTAATAACTAAGACAAGGGTGTATGTGATAGTGTTCTAAGACAAGGGTGTATGTGATAGGGTTCTAATAACTAAGACAAGGGTGTATGTGATAGTGTTTTAAGACAAGGGTGTATGTGGTAGTGTTCTAATAACTAAGACAAGGGTGTATTTGATAGTGTTCTAATAACTAAGACAAGGGCGTATGTGATAGTGTTCTAATAACTAAGACAAGGGTGTATGTGATAGTGTTCTAATAACTAATACAAGGGTGTATGTGGTAGTGTTCTAATAACTAAGACATGGGTGTATGTAATAGTGTTCTAATAACTAAGACAAGGGTGTATGAGATAGTGTTCTAAGACAAGGGTGTATGTGATAGTGTTCTAATAACTAAGACAAGGGCGTATGTGATAGTGTTCTAATAACTAAGACAAGGGTGTATGTGATAGTGTTCTAATAACTAAGACAAGGGTGTATGTGATAGTGTTCTAAGACAAGGGTGTATGTGATAGGGTTCTAATAACTAAGACAAGGGTGTATGTGATAGTGTTCTAAGACAAGGGTGTATGTGGTAGTGTTCTAATAACTAAGACAAGGGTGTATTTGATAGTGTTCTAATAACTAAGACAAGGGCGTATGTGATAGTGTTCTAATAACTAAGACAAGGGTGTATGTGATAGTGTTCTAATAACTAATACAAGGGTGTATGTGGTAGTGTTTTAATAACTAAGACATGGGTGTATGTAATAGTGTTCTAATAACTAAGACAAGGGTGTATGAGATAGTGTTCTAAGACAAGGGTGTATGTGATAGTGTTCTAATAACTAAGACAAGGGCGTATGTGATAGTGTTCTAATAACTAAGACAAGGGTGTATGTGATAGTGTTCTAAGACAAGGGTGTATGTGATAGTGTTCTAATAACTAAGACATGGGTGTATGTAATAGTGTTCTAATAACTAAGACAAGGGTGTATGAGATAGTGTTCTAAGACAAGGGTGTATGTGATAGTGTTCTAATAACTAAGACAAGGGCGTATGTGATAGTGTTCTAATAACTAAGACAAGGGTGTATGTGATAGTGTTCTAAGACAAGGGTGTATGTGATTGTGTTCTAAAAACTAAGACAAGGGTGTATGTTATAGTGTTCTAATAACTAAGACAAGGGTGTATGTGATAGTGTTCTAATAACTAAGACAAGGGTGTATGTGATAGTGTTCTAAGACAAGGGTGTATGTGATAGTGTTCTAATAACTAAGACAAGGGTGTATGTGATAGTGTTCTAATAACTAAGACAAGGGCGTATGTGGTAGTGTTCTAATAACTAAGACAAGGGTGTATGTGATAGTGTTCTAATAACTAAGACAAGGGTGTATGTGATAGTGTTCTAAGACAAGGGTGTATGTGATAGGGTTCTAATAACTAAGACAAGGGTGTATGTGATAGTGTTCTAAGACAAGGGTGTATGTGATAGTGTTCTAATAACTAAGACAAGGGCGTATGTGATAGTGTTCTAATAACTAAGACAAGGGTGTATGTGATAGTGTTCTAAGACAAGGGTGTATTTGATTGTGTTCTAAAAACTAAGACAAGGGTGTATGTGGTAGTGTTCTACGACAAGGGTGTATGTGGTAGTGTTCTAATAACTAAGACAAGGGTGTATTTGATAGTGTTCTAATAACTAAGACAAGGGCGTATGTGATAGTGTTCTAATAACTAAGACAAGGGTGTATGTGATAGTGTTCTAATAACTAATACAAGGGTGTATGTGGTAGTGTTCTAATAACTAAGACAAGGGTGTATGTAATAGTGTTCTAATAACTAAGACAAGGGTGTATGAGATAGTGTTCTAAGACAAGGGTGTATGTGATAGTGTTCTAATAACTAAGACAAGGGTGTATGTGATAGTGTTCTAAGACAAGGGTGTATGTGAAGTCGCTCTGGATAAGAGCGTCTGCTAAATGACGTAAATGTAAATGTAATGTAAATGTGATAGTGTTCTAATAACTAAGACAAGGGTGTATGTGATAGTGTTCTAATAACTAAGACAAGGGCGTATGTGATATTGTTCTAATAACTAAGACAAGGGTGTATGTGATAGTGTTCTAATAACTAAGACAAGGGTGTATGTGATAGTGTTCTAATAACTAAGACAAGGGTGTATGTGATATTGTTCTAATAACTAAGACAAGGGTGTATTTGATAGTGTTCTAATAACTAAGACAAGGGTGTATGTGATAGTGTTCTAAGACAAGGGTGTATGTGATAGTGTTTTAATAACGAAGACAAGGGTGTATGTGATAGTGTTCTAATAACTAAGACAAGGGTGTATGTGATAGTGTTCTAATAACTAAGACAAGTGTGTATGTGATAGTGTTCTAATAACTAAGACAAGGGTGTATGTGATAGTGTTCTAATAACTAAGACAAGGGTGTATGTGATAGTGTTCTAATAACAAAGACAAGGGTGTATGTGATAGTGTTCTAAGACAAGGGTGTATGTGATTGTGTTCTAATAACTAAGACAAGGGCGTATGTGATAGTGTTCTAATAACTAAGACAAGGGTGTATGTGATTGTGTTCTAAAAACTAAGACAAGGGTGTATGTGATTGTGTTCTAAGACAAGGGTGTATGTGGTAGTGTTCTAATAACTAAGACAAGGGTGTATGTGATAGTGTTCTAATAACTAAGACAAGGGTGTATGTGATAGTGTTCTAATAACTAAGACAAGGGTGTATGTGATAGTGTTCTAATAACTAATACAAGGGTGTATGTGGTAGTGTTCTAATAACTAAGACAAGGGTGTATGTGATAGTGTTCTAATAACTAAGACAAGGGTGTATGTGATAGTGTTCTAATAACTAAGACAAGGGTGTATGAGATAGTGTTCTAAGACAAGGGTGTATGTGATAGTGTTCTAATAACTAAGACAAGGGTGTATGTGAAGTCGCTCTGGATAAGAGCGTCTGCTAAATGATGTAAATGTAAATGTAATGTAAATGTGATAGTGTTCTAATAACTAAGACAAGGGTGTATGTGATTGTCACGGTTTCGGCCGAGGCTGCCTCTCTCCCTTGTTCGGGCAGGCTTCGGCGTTCGTTGTCTCCGGAATACTAGCTGCCACCGTTGTATGTTTCATGTTCGTTTGCTTTTGTCTGTTTGTTGTCACACCTGTTCTTGGTTAGCCTAATTAGTGTTCTATAAGTTTCTCGTTGTGTTTGTCTAGTGTTGTGTGTTATTGATTTTTGTCAGTCGTGTATAGGGCGTGATTCCTGTATTTCGCTCGGTTGAGCTTCCCTCCACTGTTGGAGTATTTACGCACCTGTTTGTGCGCTTTTGTTTTGTTTCGCCTTCGTGCGTATTTCGCCTTCGGGCAAGAGTTGACCTATTGCCGTGTTTGGCGATCACTAAAGTCTGTTGGACTATCCGTCTGTGTCCTGCGTTTGATTCCACCACTGCACCCACCTACAGCACGCGTTGACAGTGATAGTGTTCTAATAACTAAGACAAGGGCGTATGTGATATTGTTCTAATAACTAAGACAAGGGTGTATGTGATAGTGTTCTAATAACTAAGACAAGGGTGTATGTGATAGTGTTCTAATAACTAAGACAAGGGTGTATGTGATATTGTTCTAATAACTAAGGCAAGGGTGTATTTGATAGTGTTCTAATAACTAAGACAAGGGTGTATGTGATAGTGTTCTAAGACAAGGGTGTATGTGATAGTGTTCTAATAACGAAGACAAGGGTGTATGTGATAGTGTTCTAAGACAAGGGTGTATGTGATAGTGTTCTAATAACTAAGACAAGGGTGTATGTGATAGTGTTCTAATAACTAAGACAAGGGTGTATGTGATAGTGTTCTAATAACTAAGACAAGGGTGTATGTGATAGTGTTCTAATAACTAAGACAAGGGTGTATGTGATAGTGTTCTAATAACTAAGACAAGGGCGTGTGTGATAGTGTTCTAATAACTAAGACAAGGGTGTATGTGATAGTGTTCTAATAACTAAGACAAGGGTGTATGTGATAGTGTTCTAAGACAAGGGTGTATGTGATAGTGTTCTAATAACTAAGACAAGGGCGTATGTGATAGTGTTCTAAGACAAGGGTGTATGTGATAGTGTTCTAATAACTAAGACAAGGGTGTATGTGATAGTGTTCTAAGACAAGGGTGTATGTGATAGTGTTCTAAATGTAAATGTACACAAGGGCGTATGATTTAAAATAAACAATCTACATGGATCACAATACTTGTTTAATAATAAAACTCGTATCTATGAACTAATCAAAGTTAGACAAGATAGACCTATTGAATCCTGTGTGCAAAATGCATCTTACCTTTGCATGTTGGGAGTGGTGCTGACCAGGTGCTGTCTATTTCACAGGTTAGACTTGATTCACCTTCCATTTCATATCCTTTTTTACATTCATATCTGACAAAAGACTTGTATCTGTACAAAGGTTGATGTCCCTCTACTCGGACAGCATTATCAATTTTAGGTGTTGGACAAATCACGTCTGTGGGACAAGAAATAGAACCAAAAACATCACTATGTACAACATATCCAATTACTTTTTTGCCTACAATTAAATGTAGGTCTTTGATGATGAACCAATAGGAAAATACCAATTAATAAACCAATCAGCCAATTAAACAATAAATCATGCAATCAATCAATCACTCAATTGATAAATCACTCAATTGACCAATCAATCAATTGGTCAATCTGTGTTTTTTTTTAAGCATAATGGAATAGTTTATTATCTATTCAGTACATCCTTTTGTGTTATGTTTTGAAACATACCGATACATTTAGGTGGATCTGGCTCAAACTGTCCTGTTTCAGAGCAGTGTAAGGACCTGGGACCAACCAGAGTCAGTTGCCGGTCACACTGATACTCCACCACCTCTCCGTAGGCATACCACTCTTCAGCTTGGTACAACAGACTTCCATTGGCAACAACAGGAGGCCCTCCACACTTCACCACTGCCACATTAGAAATACAGAAATAAATAAATAATGGTGTGTTCACATGAATTTGTTTATCTATTAGTAATTGAGTGTGTGTGTGTGAGTGTGTGTGTGTGAGTGTGTGTGTGTGTGTGTGTGGGTGCGTGTGCGTGTGCGTGTGTGCGTGTGTGCCCTCATGTGCCCTCTCATATCAGTAACTGACCTTCACAGATAGCGACTCTGGCAGACCAGCCTGCTGCCATGCAATTCCGTACTTTGGAGCCCACAATGTAATGTCTGAAAACAAGGACTGAATAGTCAACTCAAATAGGAAAAAAAAGGTTATAAATAAAGAAAACAGGTTCTATCACTTCCTTCATATATGGTACCCCTACTCTTGAAACAAATGTCAATTATGAGATCTATATAGAACATTTAGCGGTGCCATATACACCACCAGTCAAAAACTTTAGAACACCTACTCATTCAAGGGTTTTTCATTATTTTTTACTATTTTCTACATTTTAGAATAATAGTGAAGACATCAAAACTATGAAATAACACATATGGAATCATGTAGTAACCAAATAATTGTTAAACAAATCAAAATATATTGATTCTTCAAATAGCCACCATTTGCCTTGATGACAGCTTTGCACACTCTTGGCATTCTCTCAACCAGCTTCATGAGGTAATCACCTGGAATGCATTTCAATTAACAGGTGTGTCTTCTTAAAATCATTTGTGGAATTTCTTTCCTTCTTAATACGTTTCAGCCAATCAGTTGTGTTGTGACAAGGTAGGGGGTGTATACAGAAGATAGCCCTATTTGGTAAAGGACCAAGTCCATATTATGGCAAGAACAGCTCAAATAAGCAAAGAGAAACGACAGTCCATCATTACTTTAAGACATGAAGTTCAGTCAATACGGAAAATGTCAAGAACTTTGAACGTTTCTTCAACTGCAATCGCAAAAACCATCAAGCGCTATGATGAAACTGGCTCTCAAGAGGACAGCCACAGGAATGGAAGACCCAGAGTTACCTTTGCTGCAGAGGATAAGTTCATTAGAGTTACCAGCCTCAGAAATTGCAGCCCAAATAAATGCACAGACACATAACAGACACATCTCAACATCAACTGTTCAGAGGAAACTGTGTGTGGTCGAATTGCTGCAAAGAAACCACTACTAAAGGATACTAATAATAAGAAGAGACTTGCTTGGGCCAAGAAACACGAGCAATGGACATTAGACCAGTGGGAATTTGTCCTTTGGTCTAGAGTAGAAATTTGAGATTTTTGGTTCCAACCGCTGTGTCTTTGTGAGACACGGAGTGGGTGAACGGAGGATCTCTGCATGTGTATTTCCCACGTAAAGCATGGAGGAGGAGGTGTTATGGTGTGGGGGTGCTTTGATGGTGACACAGTCTGTGATTTATTTAGAATTCAAGGCACACTTAACCAGCATGGATACCACAGCATTCTGCAGCGATATGCCATCCCATCTGGTTTGGGCTTAGTGGAACTATCATTTGTTTTTCAACAGGACAATGAACCAACACACCTCCAGGCTGTGTAAGGGCCATTTTAACAAGAAGGAGAGTGATGGAGTGCTGCATCAGATGATCTGGCCTCCACAATCCCCCGACCTCAATCAAACTGAGATGGTTTGGGATGAGTCGGACCGCAGAGTGAAGGAAAAGCAGCCAACAAGTGATCAGCATATATGGGAACTCCTTCAAGACTGTTTGAAAAGCATTCCAGGTGAAGCTGGTTGAGAGAATGCCAAGAGTGTGCAAAGTTGTCATCAAGGCAAAGGGTGGCTTTGTCAAATGTCAAATATAAAATATATTTTGATTTGTTTAACACTTTTTTGGTTAATACATGATTCCATATGTGTTATTTCATAGTTTTGATGTCTTCACTATTATTCTACAATGTAGAAAATAGTAAAACTAAAGAAAAACCCTGGAATGAGTAGGTGTACTAAAACTTTTGACCGGTAGTGCATGAAGCAAGTAATTTCTTCTTCAAGTAATAAGGATTCATTGGGGTTCATTATATGGAACCTTTAGCTGTGATATAATATGATGCAAGCAAATCAACTGGAGAATAGATCATGTGAGTATAGGACAACTCTACTAATACATCTACTGGAGAGAAGGTCCAGTCCTGTGAGTGTAGGACAACTCTACTAGTAAATCTACTGTAGAGAAGGCCCTTTCCTGTGAGTGTAGAACAACTGTACTCATAAATCTACTGGAGAGAAGGTGATTTGAGTGTACGACAGCTCATCTAGTAAATCTACTGGAGAAAAGGTCCTGTCCTGTGAGAGTAGGACAACTCTACTAGTAAATCTACTGGAGAAAAGGTCCTGTCCTGTGAGAGTAGGACAACTCTACTAGTAAATCTACTGTTGAGAAGGTCCTGTGAGTGTAGGACAACTCGACTAGTAAATCCACTTGAGAGAAGGTCCTTTGAGTGAAAACCAACTCCACTAGCAAATCTGCTGGAGAGAAGGTCCTGTGAGTGCAGGACAACTCTACCAGTAAATCTACTAGCGAGAAAGTAATGTCCTGTGAGTGTAGGACAACTCCACTAGCAAATCAGCTGGAGTGAAGGTCCTGTGAGTGCAGGACAGCTCTACCAGTAAATCTACTAGCGAGAAAGTCATGTCCTGTGAGAGTAGGACAACTCCACTAGCAAATCAGCTGGAGAGAAGGTGCTGTCTTGTGAGAGTAGGACAACTCTACTAGTAAATCTACTGGAGAAAAGGTCCTGTCTTGTGAGAGTAGGACAACTCTACTAGTAAATCTACTGGAGAAAAGGTCCTGTCTTGTGAGAGTAGGACAACTCTACTAATTAATCTACTGGAGAGCAGGTCCTGTGAGTGTAGGACAACTCCACCAGTAAATATGCTGGAGAGCAGGTCCTGTGAGTGTACGACAGCTCATCTAGTAAATCTACTGTAGAGAAGGTCCTGTCCTGTGAGTGTAGGACAACTCTACCAGTAAATCTACTAGTGAGAAAGTCATGTCCTGTGAGTGTAGGACAACTCTACCAGTAAATATGCTGGAGAGCAGGTCCTGTGAGTGTACGACAGCTCATCTAGTAAATCTACTGTAGAGAAGGTCCTGTCCTGTGAGTGTAGGACAACTCTACCAGTAAATCTACTAGTGAGAAAGTCATGTCCTATGAGTGCAGGACAACTCTACCAGTAAATCTACTAGTGAGAAAGTCATGTCCTGTGAGTGTAGGACAACTCTTGTTGTAAATCAACTGTAGAGAAGGTCCTGTCCTGTGAGTGTAGGACAACTCCACTAGCAAATCTACTGGATAAAAGGTCCTGTCTTGTGAGAGTAGGACAACTCCACTAGCAAATCTACTGGAGAAAAGGTCCTGTCTTGTGAGAGTAGGACAACTCCACTAGCAAATCTACTGGAGAAAAGGTCCTGTCTTGTGAGAGTAGGACAACTCCACTAGCAAATCTACTGGAGAAAAGGTCCTGTCTTGTGAGAGTAGGACAACTCTACTAGTAAATCTACTGGATAAAAGGTCCTGTCTTGTGAGTGTAGGACAACTCTACCAGTAAATCTGCTGGAGAGCAGGTCCTGTCCTTTGAGTGAAGAACAACTCCACTAGCAAATCTGCTGGAGAGAAGGTCCTGTGAATGCAGGACAGCTCTACCAGTAAATCTACTAGCGAGAAAGTCATGTCCTGTGAGTGAAGGACAACTCTACCAGTAAATCTACTAGCGAGAAAGTCATGTCCTGTGAGTGTAAGACAACTCTACTAGTAAATCTACTGGTTAGAAGGCACTGTCCTTTGAGTGAAGGACAACTCTACTAGTAAATCTACTGGAGAAAGGGCACTGTCTTGTGAGAGTATGACAACTCTGCCAGTAAATCTGCTGGAGAGCAGGTCCTGTGAGTGTACGACAGCTCATCTAGTAAATCTGCTGGAGAAAAGGTCCTGTCCTGTGAGAGTAGGACAACTCTACTAGTAAATCTACTGGAGAAAAGGTCCTGTCTTGTGAGTGTAGGACAACTCTACCAGTAAATCTGCTGGAGAGCAGGTCCTGTGAGTGTAGGACAACTCTACCAGTAAATATGCTGGAGAGCAGGTCCTGTGAGTGTAGGACAACTCTACCAGTAAATCTGCTGGAGAGCAGGTCCTGTGAGTGTAGGACAACTCTACCAGTAAATATGCTGGAGAGCAGGTCCTGTGAGTGTACGACAGCTCATCTAGTAAATCTGCTGGAGAAAAGGTCCTGTCCTGTGAGTGTAGGACAACTCCACTAGCAAACCTGCTGGAGAGAAGGTCCTGTGAGTGCAGGACAACTCTACCAGTAAATCTACTGGTTAGAAGGCACTGTCCTTTGAGTGAAGGACAGCTCTACCAGTAAATCTACTGGAGAGAAGGCCCCGTCCTGTGAGTTTGTACTACTGACCCTTTGTCACACTGGGCTGTGGCTCTGGCTCCAAACTCCACCCCCTCTGTGAGGTCATACCAGCCATTCATCACTTCTCCAGGGGATCCACAGGATATCCCTGGACAGACATGATAACACGATAACAGAATCGTAATTATAGATTGATAGAATGATAATAGATAACAGATACATAACTCAGCTCATCTGGTAGTTATGATTATAGATTGTCATACAATATAAAGTACATTAGGAGATACTCATAGACAATGTGTTAAATATGATGTACATTAGGAGATTCTCATAGACAATGTGTTAAATATAAAGTACATTTGGAGATTCTCATAGACAATGTGTTAATTATAAATTACGTTAGGATATTCTCATAGACAGTGTGTTAAATATAAAGTACAGTAGTAGATTCTCATAGACAATGTGTTAAATATAAAGTACAGTAGTAGATTCTCATAGACAATGTGTTAAATATAATGTACATTAGGAGATTCTCATAGACAATGTGTTAAATATAAAGTACATTAGGAGATTCTCATTGACAATGTGTTAAATATAAAGTACATTTGGATATTCTCATAGACAGTGTGTTAAATATAAAGTACAGTAGTAGATTCTCATAGACAATGTGTAAAGCGACAATTGTCACATCCAGTCATGCTCATTCTACGGCTGTGTTTACACAGGCAGCCTAATGCAGATACTTTTTTACTATTATTGATCTTTTGACAAATCAAATCAGGTATTTTAGGCTGCCTGTGTAAACGCAGCCTTAGTGCCACATAAAATGTATATTCATGTAAATGACATACTCTGACAGGTAGATTTCACATTTTTCCAGGTTTCACCGTTACAGGTGACTGTCATCGCACGTCCGACATAACCAACGTCACACTCGAAAACGACCTTCGACCCCTCCAGGAAAGTCTCTTGAGTAATGTAGTCTGCTGAAATGCTCATGTGGCTCCCTCCTATGGGCTTGGGACATTGGGCTAAACGGGACAAGAGAATTTGTTGCTCAATATTTTTTTCATTTTTGTATGTTTTGAAAATGTCGAGCTTTTGGTCAAAGAAACATAAACATTACATTGCACAGTAAGAACATAATCGGCAAAATATGGAAAAGTTACTTTACCTTGAATAGTTTCAACCTCAAAGGTAAGGCACACAAGCCATACTGTTAAAAAACAGCAACATGCATCCCTGCAGATCTGCATACCGGTAATACCTTCTTCTCCTATTGATGTGTGGTAAAACCTTCTTCTCCTATAGATGTGTGAGTGAAACCAAACTGAAGCAGACAAGACACTGAAGCACTGACAAATATATAGCTGTTTTGTCCTGTTCTGGCCATGACTCAATATGACAAACACAACTGAGAAAAACAAACACACCCACATACGCACACACACACAAACATACCACACACACACAAACATACCACACACACACTTATTATTTGCAGAGTGCTAACCCACACACCGTGCCAGTAAAGATCAAGTCAATACTTTGCTGACCTCTAGTGGGTGAGAGGGAGAAGAGCGTCTGTCTATAGAAAGAGGTTAAGATCTTCTCTGGTTGGGAATGAGACAGTATATGGCAATATTGCATTAGAAACAGAGAGACTAGAGATTTGCCCGATCATGAACTCCTCCGATCCCCTACATTCTGATCACATGTCATGATGTAAAATGTATATTTTATTCTGAAAGTGCCCAACCAATAGGTCCTTTTCACAACATTTTATAGACAATAAAGTAGGCTAGGACATCCATGGATGGAAGCATGTAGACCTATAGCCTACTGTTAGCTAGTAATGCTTTCATTTACTTGGTGAACATATTGTTACACAGGTTGCAGACTATTGTAAACATACTGTATGTCTGTTTAGACAGCAGGCATATTGTTACACAGGTTGAAGACTATTGTAAACATACTGTATGTCTGTTTAGACAGCAGGCATATTGTTACACAGGTTGCAGACTATTGTAAACATACTGTATGTCTGTTTAGACAGCAGGCATATTGTTACACAGGTTGAAGACTATTGTAAACATACTGTATGTCTGTTTAGACAGCAGGCATATTGTTACAACTCTTCTATACAATTACTCAGATATTATCGTCAACACGACCTGCTGATTGATAGAACATCTGTCCGTTGAACAAATAACTGATGAATTTAAACGGGGTGATTTCATACAAAGTCATTAAAATAAGGATCCCATATGTTTGGTGTAGACAGAGGATAGCGAGACGGTCTCTCTCTCTCTCTCTCTCTCTCTCTCTCTCTCTCTCTCTCTCTCTCTCTCTCTCTCTCACACACACACACACACACACACACAGACACACACACAAACACACACACGGTGGAAACCCCCTCATCTGGATGTGAAATGACATGTTAAATAAGATGCCATGATCTTGGTGTCATGGGGCCATGGGTCTAAATCAAAAAGGTATTTAGGTTTAAATCCACAATATAAAGGAAGTTGGATCATCAAGCATCCAACTGTTCATAGACATCTCTATTTCCGGATGCTTAGAGATGGTGTTGCTGATGGAGGATATAAATATAGCAGTCCAAGGGACTTCACCTACAGTGTGCTTTACCGTGCATGCCTGCTGTCAGGCTGACGTGTATGCGGTAATGAAGTGAAGCGCAGGACACCAAGCTACTGGCAGACGTACTTTACTGAACACAGTATAGAAAGTACAAAACCAAAAAACCTCCTAACAGGGAGGAAACAATACTAGCACACAACAGCTTGCCGACCTCACAAAAAACAATCACACACAATAAACTATGAGAGACAGGGGTATTTAAAGGGAATACAATGCAACATAATAGGAAACAGGTGTAAACAATAAAGACCAAACAAGACAAACTCTGAAACATTCAGTGGGGGAAAAAAGTATTTAGTCAGCCACCAATTGTGCAAGTTCTCCCACTTAAAAAGATGAGAGAGGCCTGTAATTTTCATCATAGGTACAAGTCAACTATGACAGACAAAATGAGAAAAAAAATTGTAGGATTAGAAAATAGAAAATCACATTGTAGGATTTTTTATGAATTTATTTGCAAATTATGGTGGAAAATAAGTATTTGGTCAATAACAAAAGTTTCTCAATACTTTGTTATATACCCTTTGTTGGCAATGACACAGGTCAAACGTTTTCTGTAAGTCTTCACAAGGTTTTCACACACTGTTGCTGGTATTTTGGCCCATTCATTCCATGCAGATCTCCTCTAGAGCAGTGATGTTTTGGGGTTGTCGCTGGGCAACACGGACTTTCAACTCCCTCCAAAGATTTTCTATGGGGTTGAGATCTGGAGACTGGCTAGGCCACTCCAGGACCTTGAAATGCTTCTTACGAAGCCACTCCTTCGTTGCCCGGGCGGTGTGTTTGGGATCATTGTCATGCTGAAAGACCCAGCCACGTTTCATCTTCAATGCCCTTGCTGATGGAAGGAGGTTTTCACTCAAAATCTCACGATACATGGCCCCATTCATTCTTTCCTTTACACGGATCAGTCGTCCTGGTCCCTTTGCAGAAAAACAGCCCCAAAGCATGATGTTTCCACCCCCATGCTTCACAGTAGGTATGGTGTTCTTTGGATGCAACTCAGCATTCTTTGTCCTCCAAACACAACGAGTTGAGTTTTTACCAAAAAGTTATATTTTGGTTTCATCTGACCATATGACATTCTCCCAATCCTCTTCTGGATCATCCAAATGCACTCTAGCAAACTTCAGACGGGCCTGGACATGTACTGGCTTAAGCAGGGGGACACGTCTGGCACTGCAGGATTTGAGTCCCTGGCGGCGTAGTGTGTTACTGATGGTAGGCTTTGTTACTTTGGTCCCAGCTCTCTGCAGGTCATTCACTAGGTCCCCCTGTGTGGTTCTGGGATTTTTGCTCACCGTTCTTATGATCATTTTGACCCCACGGGGTGAGATCTTGCGTGGAGCCCCAGATCGAGGGAGATTATCAGTTGTCTTTTATACTGATAACAAGTTCAAACAGGTGCCATTAATACAGGTAACAAGTGGAGGACAGAGGAGCATCTTAAAGAAGAAGTTACAGGTCTGTGAGAGCCAGAAATCTTGCTTGTTTGTAGGTGACCAAATACTTATTTTCCACCATAATTTGCAAATAAATTCATTAAAAATCCTACAATGTGATTTTCTGGAATTTTTTTCTCAATTTGTCTGTCATAGTTCACGTGTACCTATGATGAAAATTACAGGCCTCTCTCATCTTTTTAAGTGGGAGAACTTGCACAATTGGTGGCTGACTAAATACTTTTTTCCCCACTGTAGATCGGTAGCAGCTAGTACTCCGGGGACAATGAACGCCGAAGCCTGCCCGAGCAAGGAGGAGGAGCAGCCTCGGCTGAATCCGTGAAAGTACCCCCCCCTTGACGCGCGGCTCCAGCCGTGCGCCGACCCCGGCCTCAGGGACGGCCAGGAGGATGCGAGCAGGGAGAGTCGGATGACTCCGGTGGAAATCCCTCAACATGGAGGGATCTAGGACGTCCCTCCTAGGGACCCAGCACCGTTCCTCCGGACCCTACCCCTCCCACTCCACGAGATACTGCAGGCCCCCCATCCGACGCCTCGAATCCAAGATGGAACGGACTGAGTACGCCGGAGCCCCCTCGATGTCCAGTGGGGGCGGAGGAACCTCTCGTACCTCACTCTCCTGGAGTGGACCAGCTACTACCGGCCTGAGGAGAGACACATGGAATGAGGGGTTAATGCGGTAATTAATGGGCAGTTGTAACCTATAACATACCTCGTTCAATCTCCTCAGGACTTTAAATGGCCCCACAAACCGCCGACCCAGCTTCCGGCAGGGCAGGCGAAGGGGCAGGTTTCGGGTCGCGAGCCAGACCCGATCTCCCGGTGCATACACCGGAGCCTCACTGCGGTGGCGATCGGCGCTCGCCTTTTGCAGCCTGATAGCCCGTTGCAGATGGACATGCGCAGCGTTCCAGGTTTCCTCCGAGCACCGAAACCACTCGTCCACCGCAGGGGCTTCGATCTGGCTCTGATGCCAAGGTGCCAGGACCGGCTGATAACCTAGCACACACTGAAAAGGCGTAAGGTTAGTGGAGGAGTGGCGGAGTGAGTTTTGGGCTATCTCTGCCCAGGGGATATATCCCGACCACTCCCCCTGCCGGTCCTGGCAATAGGACCTCAGAAACCTACCCACTCTCTCCACCTGCCCATTACTCTCGGGGTGAAAACCTGAGGGCAGAGAACAGGGAGGTAATGGGAGCTGCTACCTGTCCAAAGCCCCGGATAAACCTCCGGTAGTAATTGGCAAAACCCAAGAACCGCTGCACTTCCTTCACCGTGGTGGGAGTCTGCCAATTACGCACGGCAGAAACGCGGTCAATCTCCATCTCCACCCCTGACGCGGACAACCGGTGTCCCAGGAAGGAGATGGACTCCTGGAAGAACAGACATTTCTCCGCCTTCACATACAGGTCATGCTCCAACAGTCTACCAAGCACCCGTCGAACCAGGGACACATGCTCGGCTCGCGTAGCGGAGTATATTAGAATGTCATCAATATACACCACTACACCCTGTCCATGCAAGTCCCGGAAAATCTCGTCCACAAACGATTGGAAGACTGAAGGAGCATTCATTAAACCGTATGGCATGACGAGGTACTCATAGTGACCCGAGGTGGTACTGAATGCTGTCTTCCACTCATCTCCCTCCCTAATGCGCACCAGGTTGTACGCGCTACTGAGATCCAATTTTGTGAAGAATCGCGCCCCGTGTAATGACTCCGTCATACTAGCAATCAGAGGGAGAGGATAGCTGTATTTGATTGTGTTCTGATTGAGACCACGGTAATCAATACACGGGCGTAAACTCACATCCATCTTCTTCACAAAAAAGAAACTCGATGACGCAGGGGATGTGGACGGCCGTATGTATCCCTGTCTCAGAGATTCGGTGACATATGTCTCCATAGCCGCCGTCTCCTCCTGAGACAGAGGATACACATGACTACGAGGAAGCGCAGCGCCTACTTGGAGGTCTATCGCACAATCCCCCTGTCGATGAGGTGGTAATTGAGTCGCCTTCTTTTTACACAATGCGAGTGCCAAATCGGCATATTCAGGTGGAATGTGCATGGTGGGAACTTGGTTCGGACTTTCCACCGTCGTTGCCCCAACGGAAACACCTACACACCGCCCGGAACACTGATCAGACCATCCCTTGAGAGCCCTCTGTTGCCATGAAATGTTGGGGTCATGAGATGTTAACCAGGGAAGCCCCAACACCACGGGAAACGCAGGAGAATGAATCAAATACAAACAAATTATCTCCTCATGACCCTCCTGCGTTTTCATCCTGAGAGGCGCTGTGACTTCCCTAATCAATCCTGACCTCAAAGGGCGGCTATCTAGGGCAACTGGCGATCGATAAAATTCCCAGCTGCGCCTGAATCTACTAGCGCCTTATGCTGGGAATGAGGAGAAACCTCGGGAAACACCACTTTAATACACATATGCGCAACAGAGAGCTCTGGGTGAAATGGGTGCCTACTCACCTGGAATGACTCATCAGTGCACTGCCTACTGCCTCGATTGCTAGGAGACCCTCCCCAGCACCGACCAGCAGTGTGTCCTCTGCGGCCACAGTTGGTGCAGGGGACGGCCTCTCTCCTGGTCTCTCTCCTGGTCTCCCTAGCTCCAGCACCTCCGAGCTCCATAGGGGTCGGCTCGGAAGTGCTGGGGGATGGAATGGACGGCCCTGAATCCGGACGTCCGTGGGTAGCCAACAGGGTATCCAGGCGAATTGACATGTCCACCAGTTGATCGAAGCTGAGGTTGGTGTCCCTGCAGGCCAATTCCCGACGCACGTCCTCCCTCAGGCTACATCTGTAGTGGTCGATGAGGGCCCTCTCATTCCATCCCGCGTTGGCAGCCAGCATCCGGAAGTCCAGTGCGAACTCCTGTGTGCTCCTCCTCCCCTGTCTGAGGTGGAATAGACGCTCACCCGCCGCTTTACCCTCTGGTGGATGATCGAATACTGCCCTGAAGCGGAGGGTGAACTCCGCATAGTTGACAGTAGCGGCGTCTATTCCCCCCCACTCGGCGTTGGCCCACTCCAGCACCTTGCCGGACAGACAGGAGATGAGGGCGGACACGCTCTCGTATCCCGAGGGCACCGGGTGGATGGTTGCCAGGTAGAGTTCAACCTGGAGCAGGAAACCCTGACACCCGGCAGCTGTGCCATCATAAGCCCTCGGGAGCGAGAGCCGAATCCCACTGGACCCTGGAGGTGAAGCGGTGGGCATCGCCGATGGTGGTGGTGTCGTCGGAGGAGGTGTATGCAGACCTCCTCTTTCCCATCGCACCATAGTGCTCACCACCCATTCCATGGCGGTGCCGAGAGCCTGGATCATGGCCGCTTGTCGTTCGACACGTTCCTCCATTGATCCAGCTGGCACCGCCGCTCCTGCTGACTCCATGTGTGGTGTGTGATTCTGTCAGGCTGACGTGTATGCGGTAATGAAGTCAAGCGCAGGACACCGAGCTACTGGCAGACGTACTTTACTGAACACAGTATAGAAAGTACAAAACCAAAAAAAACTCCTAACAGGGAGGAAACAATACTAGCACACAACAGCTTGCCGACTTCACGAAAAACAATCACACACAATAAACTATGAGAGACAGGGGTATTTAAAGGGAATACAATGCAACATAATAGGAAACAGGTGTAAACAATAAAGACCAAACAAGACAAACACCGAAACATAGATCGGTAGCAGCTAGTACTCCGGGGACGACAAACGCCGAAGCCTGCCCGAGCAAGGAGGAGGAGCAGCCTCGGCTGAATCCGTGACACCTGCATTGGCGGTTTGAAGAGCCAGGCAGAGCCGGGCAAAAATCAAACAAGTGTGCTGAAGGACAGCCCTGAATATATATATATATATATGTATGTATGTATGTATGTATGTATGTATGTATGTATGTATGTATGTATGTATGTATGTGTGTGTGTGTGTGTGTGTGTGTGTGTGTGTGTGTGTGTGTGTGTGTGTGTGTGTGTGTGTGTGTGTGTGTGTGTGTGTGTGTGTGTGTGTGTGTGTGTGTGTGTGTGTGTGTGTGTGTGTGTCTGTGTGTCTGTGTGTCTGTGTGTGTGTGTGTGTGTGTGTGTGTGTGTGTGTGTGTGTGTGTGTGTGCGTGTCCTCATGTGCCCTCATGTGCCCTCTCATATCAGTAACTGACCTTCACAGATAGCGACTCTGGCAGACCAGCCTGCTGCCATGCAATTCCGTACTTTGGAGCCCACAATGTAATGTCTGAAAACAAGGACTGAATAGTCAACTCAAATAGAAAAAAGAAGGTTCTAAATAAAGAAAACGGTTTCAATCACTTCCTTCATATATGGTACCCCTACTTCTGAAAACAATGTTGATTTTTAGATCTATATAGAACATTTAGCTGTACCATATATGAAGCAAGTAATTTTTTCTGAAAATAATAAGGGTTCATTGAGGTTCTATATAGAACATTTAGCTGTGATATAACATGATGCATGCAAACCTCCTGGAGAGAAGTTCCCGTGAGTGTAGGACAACTCTACTAGTAAATCTACTGGAGAAAAGGCCATTTCCTGTGAGTGTAGGACAACTCTACTAGTAAATCTACTGGAGAGAAGGCCATTTCCTGTGAGTGTAGGACAACTTTACTAGTAAATATACTGGAGAGAAGGTCCTTTCCCAATCAAAATAAAAGATTAAGATGGGCAGTCTGAGATATGGCTTTTTCTTTGCAACTCTGCCTAGAAGGTCACCATCCCGGAGTCACCTCTTCACTGTTGACGTTGAGACTGGTGTTTTACGGATACTATTTAATGAAGCTGCCAGTTGAGCACCTGTGAGGCGCCTGTTTCTCAAACTAGCCACTCTAATGTATTTGTCCTCTTGCTCAGTTGTGCACCGGGGCCTCCCACTCCTCTTTCTATTCTGGTTAGAGCCAGTTTGCGCTGTTCTGTGAAGGGAGTAGTACACAGCATTGTACGAGATCTTCAGTTTCTTGGCAATTTCTCGCATGGAATAGCCTTAATTTCTCAGAACAAGAATAGACTGACGAGTTTCAGAAGAAAGTTATTTGTTTCTGGCCATTTTGAGCCTGTAATCGAATCCACAATTGCTGATGCTCCAGATACTCAACTAGTCTCAAGAAGGCCAGTTTTATTGCTTCTTTAATCAGCACAACAGTTTTCAGCTGGGCTAACATAATTGCAAAATGGTTTTTTAATGATCAATTAGCCTTTTAAAATGATAACCTTGGATTAGCAAACACAACGTGCCATTGGAACACAGGACTGATGGTTGCTGATAATGGGCCTCTGTACGCCTTTGTAGATATTCCATAAAAAATCAGCCGTTTCCAGCTACAATGGCCATTTACAACATTAACAATGTCTACACTGTATTTCTGATCAATTTGATGTTATTTTAATGGACAAACAAATTGCTTTTCTTCCGAAAACAAGGACATTTCTAAGTGACCCCAAACTTTTGAACGGTAGTGTATACAGTTGAAGTTGGACATTTACATACACCTTAGCCAAATACATTTAAACTCAGCTTTCACAATTCCTGACATTTAATCCTAGTACAAATTCCCTGTTTTAGGTCAGTTAGGATCACCACTTTATTTTAAGAATGTGAAATGTCAGAATAATAGTAGAGAGAATGATTTATTTCAGCTTTTATTTCTTTCATCACGTTCCCAGTGATTCAGAAGTTTACATACAATCAATTTTCTGAGGTCTTGGCTGATTTCTTTTGATTTTCCCATGATATCAAGCAAATAGGCACTGAGTTTGAAGGTAGGCCTTGAAATACATCCACAGGTACACCTCCAATTGACTCAAATTATGTCAATTAGCGTATCTGAAGCTTCTAAAGCCATGACATCATTTTCTGGAATTTTCAAGCTGTTTAAAGGCACAGTCAACTTAGTGTATGTAAACTTCTGACCCACTGGAATTGTGATACAGTGAATTATAAGTGAAATAATTTGTCTGTAAACATTTGTTTGAAAAATTACTTGTGTCATGCACAAAGTAGATGTCCTAACCGACTTGCCAAAACTATAGTTTGTTAACAAGAAATTTGTGGAGAGGTTGAAAAACAAGTTTTAATGACTCCAACCTAAGTGTATGTTTCCTTCCAACTTCATCTGTATATATATATATACAGTGCATTGGGAAAGTATTCAGACCCCTTCACTTTTTCCACTTTTTGTTACGGTACAGCCTTATTTTAAAATGGATTAAATACATTTTCTTCCTCATCAATCTAAACACAATACCCCATAATGACAAAGTGAAAACAGGTTTTTAGAAATGTTTGCAAAAAAAACAGAAATACCTTATTTACATAAGTATTCAGACCCTTTGCTATGAGACTCGAAATTGAGCTCAGGCGCATCCTGTTTCCATTGATCATCCTTGAGATGTTTCGACAACTTGATTGGAGTCCACCTGTGGTGAATGCAATTGATTGGACATGATTTGGAAAGACACACACCTGTCTATATAAGGTCCCACAGTTGACAGTGCATGTCAGAGCAAAATACAAGCCATGAGGTCGAAGGAATTGTCCGTAGAGCTCCGAGACAGAATTGTGTCGAGGCACAGATTTGGGGAAGGGTACATTTCTGCAGCATTGAAGGTCCCCAAGAATACAGTGGCCTCCATAATTCTTCAATGGAAGAAGTTTGAAACCACCAAGACTCTTTCTAGAGCTGGCCGCCTGGCCAAACTGAGCAATCGGGGGAGAAGGACCTTGGTCAGGGAGCTCTGACAGAGCTCCAGAGTTCCCTCTGGAGATGGGAGAACCTTCCTGAAGTACAACCATCTATTCAGTACTCAACCAATCAGGCCTTTATGGTAGAGTTGCCAGACGGAAGCCACTCCTCAGTAAAAGGCACATGACAGCCCGTTTGGAGTTTGCCAACAGGCACCTAAAGGACTCAGACCATGAGAAACAAGATTCTCTGGTCTGATGAAACCAAGATTGAACTCTTTGGCCTGAATGCCAAGCGTCACGTCTGGAGGACAGCTGGCACCATCCCTATGGTAAAGCATGGTGGTGGCAGCACCATGCTGTGGGGATGTTTTTCAGCGGCAGGGACTGGGGGGCTAGTCAGGATCGAGGGAAAAATGAACGGAGCAAAGTACAGAGAGGTTTTTGATGAAAACCTGATCTAGAGCGCTCTGGACCTCAGACTGGGGCGAAGGTTCATCTTCCAACAGGACATTGACCCTAAGCACACAGCCAAGACAACGCAGGATTGGCTTCGGGACAAGTCTCTGAATGTCCTTGAGTGGCGCAGCCAGAGTCCGGACTTGAACCTGATCGAACATCTCTGGAAAGACCTGAAAATAGCTGTGCAGCGACGCTCCCCATCCAACCTGACAGAGCTTGAGAGGATCTGCAGAGAAGAATGGGAGAAACTCCCCAAATACAGGTGTGCCAAGCTTGTAGCGTCATCCCCAAGAAAAATCAAGGCTGTAATCGCTGCCAAAGGCGCTTCAACAAAGTACTAAGTAAAGGGTCTGAATACTTATGTAAATGTGATATTTCCGTTTTTGTTTTTTTATACATTTGCAAACATTTCTAAACCTGTTTTTGCTTTTTCATTATGGGGTATTGTGTATAGATTGATGAGGGGGAAAAAACAATTTGATCCATTTTAGAATAAGGCTGTAACATAACAAAATGTGGGGTCTGAATACTCTCTGATTGCACTGTATATATAGTGTAGGCTACAGTAGGCTACAAAATCAACTTTCCAGTGACACTGACTCACCCAATGATGAAGATGCAGCATAGGCTACTCACCGGTGATGGCTGATGCACTGGTGCCAATATCTCAAGATAAACTACTTTTAAAAACATTGCTGTTTGCTCAGAATCGCTCAAAAGTAGTTGAGATTTTTTTGGGGCAGCTTCTACAGACAGATTAGTTTTCTCTTTTCAGCAGTAGGCATTTGCTTTCCAAACAGTAGGCCTAGGTTTCTCTCACGATTGTATTTTGAAATTTGAGAGAGGCAAACTGACAGCCACAACCAACCATATAAATATAATCCATAGATCGCAGTTCCCATTCAAGTCAGGACTGGCTGCCATTGCTAGCGTACCCATGAGTTTAAAAGTCAAAGTGCCAGAGTTAGAGGTTCCAAAATACTTCTATGGATTATCTATGGCCACAACGCAACAAGCTGTTCTATATTTGGCGTGCGTGCTGCCCAAATGTCGGTCTTCCTGACTGTAAATCCTTGTGATAAAACTTAATCCAGAAGCTATTGATCCTCTGTAGCTAAATGTTCAGACAGGAGTAAAACATGTTTGAAAAAAAAACAAAATATATAGCCTAATTTTTGCTAAATTATTTCAATTTATCCTGGGGTGCTGCAGCACCCCTACTTCCTGGTGAGAGGGAGAAGAGCATCTGTCTATAGACAAAGTAGAGGTAGAGATCTTCTCTGGTTGGGAATGAGACAGTAGATGGCAGTACTGCACAAAAAGTGTGTGTGTGTGTGTGTGTGTGTGTGTGAGAGAGAGAGAGAGAGAGAGATGTCAAATCACAAGGCATGACCATTGATCACGCACGCACACACGCACACACGCACACGCACACACACACACCCTGGTTAAGTGGTTAGGGCGGGACTGTGTGTGCGTATTAGGCTGGGGATGCAACATGGCTGAGTTGAGGACCATCGACAGATGATGATCAGCGACCCTGCACGCACTGTGTTTGGGGGCGTTAACCTCCACTTCACCAGACACGCCCGCTTCCCTTCTAGCTGAGTTCACTCGTATTCGGTTACCGGAGACTTTCAGAAGTGATTCCTTTGACAAGGAAAGACCAAGAGACCGCAAATCACTCCCGAAAGGACAGGAGCCAAGAACGGATCTATAGCCTGGAGGAGGTTCCTTGCTTCGGTCTCCTCACGCGCTCCTTTTATCTGAGAACTGAAAGAGATTTCTGAAAAAAATCAACAACAGTAGGCTAGATGAAGAAATAAAACTTGTTTGATTGGGGAATGCCTATTTGTCTTCTCTAAAATGTTGGCTCTTTCTTGAAGTGAAGTTTAATGATTTCTGGGAGCGCTCCTTGAACCAGAAGACACCCAGCTCCTCTCATCCTCTTGGCTCCCCCTCGTCACTTTCACTTGATGGTCTAGGAGGACTTTTCTTCTTCACAAGAGTTGTTGACGCAAAGGTCACTAACCCCTGGACGTTGACAGCTCCCTTTCTCCATCCACTAGCAGACCCTCATCTCGTTCATATTTCTCTTTCTCTCTCGCTCTCTCTAGTTTCTGAGAGAAAACGAAAAAAGAAGTGAGAAACATAACGCCACTTGTGCCCTAACCATCTCTATCGCCATCTGTGTGATCAAAAGTCACGGGGAAGGAAGGAAAAGGAAGCGAGAGAGAGGGGGAAATAGTGATTGACGGCAGGAGGAACAGTGTGTTTTGATGTTTGGGATCCAGGAGAACATCCAGAGGAGCGGGAGTGTTATGAAAGAAGAGCCCATGGTGGCCGGGATGAATGCGGCGCGGAGCTGGATGCAGGGCGCCGGGCTGCTGGACGCCAACACAGCCGCCCAGAGGTAAGCCCGACGTGGCTAGCAGGTCAGCACTGGCCCCTGCGAATGGAGAGGAGATAGATTGGAGGTCTCTATCCCAGCCCGGTTATCTGACACGGACCACATGTGTTTAGGGACAGCATTGTGCTCCCAATGGACTGTTGGTTTCCTTTTCTAGGCATATAGCCTAATATTGACATGGGAGATTTGATTATAGCTTTTGCATGCAGGCTTTATGTCTGTGATTGAAGCTAGACTATAGCATAGCCTACATAATGTTTTTATTTCTGTTTTTGTAGGCTCTTAGCTAGTAGCCTATCAAATCAATCAAAATAAACACTATATCCAAAGGATTTAAACATGTCAGACCCAGGCCTAGTTTTACAGCCTAGTTATTGGCACAGATTTATTTATAATGAAACGTCAATAATTATAACGCAGTAAAACAATAATACAACCACTATTTTTGATACATGTTGATGATTACAGTCCGTTCGACAAAAAGGTCCCCGAATATAGCATAGGATATCCATGTAGCGACCAAATCCAAACTATTCAAAAAGGCTAAGGCTATACTTTGACAATTTGTAAATATATTTTTTTGACCCTTAACTATTTTCAGACATTTGCAAATGACCCGATGAAAATATGACATTTCAGCCTGAATATATTTTCAAAATTGGTTAAAATGTACAATAAAAATCAAGATATATTGACAATTTCGGGGGCCAGTACTTTTGTGTTTTACTCTTTTACTTCTAGTTGTTGAAATCATTTGTGAACGAATTCAGTGGCATCCCATGTGAAAGTTGTGCTAACGGGGCTTGGTGCTACTTGTATCCGCAGCGGAGTGGCCCTGGCCCGGGCACATTTCGAGAAGCAACCGCCCTCAAACCTCCGCAAGTCCAACTTCTTCCACTTCGTGCTGGCTCTGTACGACAGACAAGGGCAGCCGGTGGAGATAGAGAGAACCAGCTTCGTTGGATTTGTTGAAAAGGAAAAGGTGAGTTTTCCCAAAACATTATATATTGATTTGACACCTGCAACAGTTTATTTACATACACGAGGCTTATTAATATATTGCTTAATTTATTACTACAATTAACAATACAAATGTTGTCTTACAATAATTTGTATAGATATGGTTTAGAGTTTTTTTTTACATTAGTTTGGACCACATGGAAGGAATCCGCTATCCAAGTTGTTATATTCGATGCTTTACGTTGTATTTATTATTCAAATCTCTGTGCGCTTCGATCATATGTTCATATTCCAGCGTTTTAACACAAAATTGTAGCATAACTTATTGCTATTGACAATATTATAGCATTAAACGTTTTGAATTATTTATGCAAGTCTGCAAGTGTCCCCAGCCAATCCTTTAGACATGCAATTTTATTTTAGTAGGCTATTGTTCCAGTATTAAAATCTAATCTATTTGATTAAATACAAATATAATTTATTAGTAGGGTATTATAAGCCGGAGTCCTGTAGCCTACCTAAAGTCATTTCACTTGTATATGGCACTAAGGCACTGAAGTCATTCCCATGAGTTCTATTTATCATGGGACGTTTTTTGAAAATGATTTACCTATCGTTTTTTAAAGTTATTATATCGTTTCTGATATTGATATTGAAATATGTATTTGGTACATTTAAAGATAATGTTTTGGCCTTTTGTAAATATGTGTGTGTAGTGGGTTTTGCTCTCTGTGACCTGACTGAGTGTGTGTGTGTTGGCAGGAAACGTCAGGGGAAAATACCAACAATGGGATACATTACAGGCTACAGCTCCTATACAGCAATGGTACGGTCAGCACACACACACACACACACACACACACACACACACACACACACACACACACACACACACACACACACACACACACACACACACACACACACACACACACACACACACACACACACAGAGAGATTTATTACATACCAATCCACCAGGGAATTCTAATGCAATACAATTCATTTGAATAAACCATATGGGATTTTAAAAAATGACAGTAAATGTAAATGTTTTATTGACATATGAAAATAACACTGATTGTTATTATTATTTAAAAAATTAATTTAATGTAAGTATTAGTATTAGCCAATTAATGTTATAATGTTTTTATATCTACTTTTTTTACAAAGAGTTTATTCAATAGTCTATATCAGGTATAGTTTGGACTTATGTCTGTGGCTCTACAAACAATGGCCTTCTATCTGTTTTAACATGAACCAATCCAGAAAATTATATTTGAATTTAATCTGAAACTGAAATGACCATTAGGTCTATGTTTCTGCGCACATTCGCGAACACTAACAGCATACATACATACATACATACATACATACATACATACATACATACATACATACATACATACATACATACATACAGTGCACACATTGAGTACAAAACATTAGGAACACCTGATCTTTCCTTGACATAGACTGACCAGGTGAATCCAGACGAAAGTTATTATCCCTTATTGATGTCACTTGTTAAATCCACTTCAATCAGTGTAGATGAAGGGGAGGAGACAGGTTAAAGAAGGATTTTCCTAATGTTTGGTATACTCAGTGTGTAGGCTAACTATCTTTGTCTCTCGATGTATATCTCTAACATCTCTCTTTACTGTATATCTCTCTCTCTCTTCACTGTATATCTCTCTCTCTTTACTGTATATCTCTCTCTTTACTGTATATCTCTCTCTTTACTGTATATCTCTCTCTTTACTGTATCTCTCTGTTTACTGTATCTCTCTCTCTCTCTCTCTTTACTGTATATCTCTCTCTCTTTACTGTATATCTCTCTCATTACTGTATATCTTTCTCTCTTTACTGTATTTCTCACTCTCTGTCTGTAGGTATCAGGACAGAACAGGAATTTTACGTGCGCCTCATCGATTCCATGACCAAACAGGTACCATCTCTTTCATGAAAGGCGATAGTGTGTGTGTGTGTGTGTGTGTGACACTCACAGGTCTGAGAGCATGTAGTGTGGTTGGCGAGAGGTGAAACTGGACTGAGGATGTTGGAAGAAGTGCTGGAAGGGCCAGATGCTGTACTATACTACAGTCTGGCAGACCAACTGCTCACACAGACACACACACACACACACGTTATATATCTCATGCTACCAGATGAAAACCACTTCGTGTGAGGTTGTAAAGAAGAATCACCACGAGACAAACTGTTTTACTAACAAACCAAACCTCTATTTTTCCTTCCTTCCTTCTCTCTCTCAATTTCTTTCTCTCACTCTCTCTCTCTCTCCAGGCGATCATCTATGAGGGACAGGATAAGAACCCTGAGATGTGTCGGGTTCTACTGACTCACGAGATTATGTGCAGGTAAGACAGATAATGTATGTTGAGAGAGAGAGAGGGAGACAGAAAAAAGAAAGAGAAAGAAGAAAAGAAAGAGAGAGAGGGATTATGCAAACATAAATTCTCAGCGTGTGTGTGTGTGTCTCCCTGGGTACAGTCAGATGATCGGTTTATTCAGAAACGGCTTGTCAGTCTGCTTCCCCCTCCTCTCTACCCAGAAAGCAACTCTCCCCAGGTCCAGTGGGACCACAGCATGACCCAGTTCTGAGAGAGTGAAAGAGAGAGAGAGAGATTGGGGGAGGGAGAGGCAGAGGAAGGGAGGGGGAGAGGAAAGAGAGAGAACGAGATGCACTATACAGTTGAAATCGGAAGTTTACATACACCTTAGCCAAATACATTTAAACTCAGTTTTTCACAATTCCTGACATTTAATCCTAGTAAACATTCCCTGTCTTACGTCAGTTAGGATCACCACTTTACTTTATGAATGTGAAATGTCAGAATAATAGTAGAGAGAATGATTTATCTCAGCTTTTATTTCTTTCATCACATTCCCAGTGGGTCAGAAGTTTACATACACTCAATTAGTATTTGGTAGCATTGCCTTTAAATTGTTTAACTTGGGTCAAACGTTTCGGGTAGCCTTTCACAAGCTTCCCACAATAAGTTGGGTGAATTCTGGCCTATTCCTCCTGACAGAGCTGGTGTAACTGAGTCAGGTTTGTAGGCCTCCTTGCTCACAAGCGCTTTTTCAGTTCTGCCCACACATTTTCTATAGGATTGAGGTCAGGGCTTTGTGATGGCCACCCCAATACCTTGACTTTGTTGTCCTTAAGCCATTTTGCCACAACATTGGAAGTATGTTTGGGGTCATTGTCCATTTGGAAGACACATTTGCGACCAAACTTTAACTTCCTGACTGATGTCTTGAGAAGTTGCTTCAATATATCCACATAATTTTCCTTCTCATGACGTCCCTCCTGCAGCAAAGCACCCCCACAGCATGATGCTGCCACCCCCGTACTTCACGGTTGGGATGGTCATTATGGCCAAACAGTTATATTTTTGTTTCATCAGACCAGAGGACATTTCTCCAAAAAGTACGATCTTGTCCCTACGGTTTGCAGTTGCAAACCGTAGTCTGGCTTTTTATGGCGGTTTTGGAGCAGTGGCTTCTTCCTTGCTGAGCAGCCTTTCAGGTTATGTTGATATAGGACTCATTTACTGTGGATATAGATACTTTTGTACCTGTTTCCTTCAGCATCTTCACAAGGTCCTTTGCTGTTGTCTGGGATTGATTTGCACTTTTCAAACCAAAGTACATTCATCTCTAGGAGACAGAACGCGTCTCCTTCCTGAGCGGTATGACGGCTGCGTGGTCCCATGGTGTTTATACTTGTGTACTATTGTTCGTACAGATGAACGTGGTACCTTCAGGCGTTTGGAAATTGCTCCCAAGGATGGACCAGACTTGTGGAGGTCTACAATTGTTTTTCTGAGGTCTTGCTGTGATTTCTTTGATTTTCTTTTGTTTTCCATGATGTCAAGCAAAGAGGCACTGAGTTTGAAGGTAGGCCTTGAAATACATCCACAGGTACACTTCCAATTGACTCAAATTATGTCAATTAGCCTATCAGAAGGGTTCTAAAGCCATGACATAATTTTTGGAATTTTCCAAGCTGTTTAAAGGCACAGTCAACTTAGTATATGTAAACGTTTGGCCCACTGGAATTGTGATACAGTGAAATATAAGATAAATAATCTGTCTGTTAACAATTGTTGGATAAATTACTTGTGTCATGCACAAAGTTGATGTCCTAACCGACTTGCCAAAACTATAGTTGTTAACAAGAAAATTTGTGGAGTGGTTGAAAAACAAGTTTTAATGACTCCAACCTAAGAACTTCCGACTTCAACTGTATATATGGACACCCTCTTCAAATGAGTGATTCAGCTATTTCAGCACACAGCCATGCAATCTCCGTTGACAAACATTGGCAGTAGAATGGCTTTACTGAAGAGCTCAGTGACTTTCAACGTGGCACCGTCATAGGATGCAACCTTTCCAACAAGTCAGTTTGTCAATTTTCTACCCTGCTAGAGCTGCCCCTGTCAACTCTAAGTGCTGTTATTGTGAAGTGGAAATGTCTAGGAGCACCAACGGCTCAGCTGTGAAGTGGTAGGACATACAAGCTCACAGAACGGGATCGCCGAGTGCTGAATCGCGTAGCGTGTACAAATCGCCTGTCCTCGGTTGCAACACTTACTACTGAGTTCCAAACTGCCTCTGGAAGCAACATCAGCACAATAACTGTTAGTCGGGAGCTTCATAAAATGGGTTTCCATGGCCGAGCAGCCTAAGATCACCATGCGCAATGCCAAGTGTCGGCTGGAGTGGTGTAAAGCTCGCCGCCATTGGATTCTGGAGCAGTGTTCTCTGGAGTGATGAATCACGCTTCACCATCTGGCAGCCCGATGGACAAATCTGTGTTTGGCGGATGCTACGCTACCTGCCCCAATGCCTAGTGCCGACTGAAAAATTTGGTGGAGAAGGAATAATGGTCTGGGACTGTTTTTCATGGTTCGGGCTAGGCCCCTTAGTTCCAGTGAAGGGAAATCTTAACGCTACAGCATACATTGACATTCTAGACGATTCTGTGCTTCCGACTTTGTGGCAACAGTTTGAGGAAGGCCCTTTCCTGTTTCAGCATAACAATGCCCCCGTGCACAAAGCGAGGCCCATACAGAAATGGTTTGTCGAGATCGGTATGGAAGAACTTGACTGGCCTGCACAACCCCATTGAATACCTTGAGTAATCTCTATCTCTCTCTCTCCCCTCTCCTTCTCTCTCTCTCTCTCTCTCTCTCTCTCTCTCTCTCTCTCTCTCTCTCTCTCTCGCTCTCTCTCTCTCTCTCTCTCTCTCTCTCTCTCTCTCTCTCTCTCTCTCTCTCTCTCTCTCTCTCTCTCTCTCGCTCTCTCTCCCCCTCCTTATCTCTTTATTTCTCTCTCCCCTCTCCCTATCTCTCTCTCTCCTCTCTCCCTGTCTCTCTCTCTCCCTATCTCTCTCTCTCCCCTCTCACTATCTCTCTCTCCCCTCTCCCTATATGTCTCTCCCTTCTCCCTATCTCTCCCTCTCCCCATCTCTCTCTATATCTCTCCCCCCTCTCTCTCTCTCGCTCTCCTTCCATCCCTCCGTCAGTCGGTGTTGTGATAAGAAGAGTTGTGGCAACAGAAACGAGACGCCATCTGACCCCGTCATCATTGACAGGTAAGCGGGCTCCACCCCTTTCACCTGTCCAGGTTGTCATGGTGATGTACCTGTGTATACCACTATGC
This sequence comes from Coregonus lavaretus, assembly GCF_964263955.1. Taxonomy (NCBI): domain Eukaryota; kingdom Metazoa; phylum Chordata; class Actinopteri; order Salmoniformes; family Salmonidae; genus Coregonus; species Coregonus lavaretus. The sequence continues at coordinate 8,849,717 of NC_140016.1, forward strand.
TGCTCAGGGTTGCTTCTGTCAAGTCTTGGTTGTTATGTTTAGTTGTCTCAGTGAAACAAGCTGAACCTCCAGCCCATACTGTACCTGTATCAGTCTCAGTGAAACAAGCTGAACCTCCAGCCCATACTGTACCTGTATCAGTCTCAGTGAAACAAGCTGAACCTCCAGTCCATACTGTACCTGTATCAGTCTCAGTGAAACAAGCTGAAACTCCAGTCCATACTGTACCTGTATCAGTCTCAGTGAAACAAGCTGAAACTCCAGTCCATACTGTACCTGTATCAGTCTCAGTGAAACAAGCTGAACCTCCAGCCCATACTGTGCCTGTATCAGTCCTCCTAACAACCCATGCTGTACCTGTATCAGTCCTCCTAACAACCCATGCTGTACCTGTATCAGTCCTCCTAAAAATCCTCCCTCATTAGTTGACTTTGCTTTACAACCTCCTTCCTGTGGTTTTGCTGCAGTGGCCTGTTTCTCAATAATGACTCTTAACGATACCACACTAATTAGCCAACCACTCCCATTACTCTTCCAGAAGTGTGTGTGTGTGTGTGTGTGCTTGCCTGGCTAATTATCCTGTAAAACATAATCATGTCCATTAATTATTGTTATTTATTGTTTTATTTATTGTTATTTATCGTTAAAGCGAATTATTGTTAGTTTATTGTGTTACTATTTCCTTTTTTTATTTAGCAAAATGTTAAAAACGTTTTAACTCTGCATTGTTGGGAAAGGGCTCATGAGTAAGGATTTCATGGTAAAGGGTACACCTGTTGTATTCGGCGGAAGTGACAAATACAATTTCATTTGATTTGATTTGAAACACGACCCCTTAACGAGCACTTATTTAACCTCTACGGGATCGGTGTCCCGTATACGGGACGGTTGAGCTAATGTGTGCTAATGTGATTAGCATGACTGTTGTAAGTAACAGCAAACTTTCCAGGACATAGACATGTCTTATATGGGCAGAAAACTTAAATTCCTGTTAATCTAACTGCACTGTCCAATTTACGGTAGCTATTACAGTGAAAAAATACCATGCTATTGTTTGAGGAGAGTGTACAACAACAAAAAACGTATCACGGCAACTGGTTTGATACATTCACCTCTGAAGGTAATTCAGTAATCTTGCTCTGATTTGTCATCCTAAGGGTCCCAGAGATAAAATGTAGCATAGTGTTGTTTGATAAAATCCATTTTTATATTCAAATGTAGGAACTGGGTTCTACAGTTTGAACCCCTGCTATCTCTGGCTCTACACCCACCCCGCCCGGCCATCTAGATGTGTGAAAGTTAGTGTATAAGCTAATGATCCATCATGTATGACATTCCTGGGAGTGTGTAAACTTACATTTTGTATTACCATATAATTTTTGAATGTTCTCTATAGTTATGTACTTGAAAATGTATCAATTGACCAATTCGGTACATTTGGGCAGACTTGATACAAAATAGTCCAGTATTGAATGCTTCACTGGATCAATCCGAAACTTTGTATTATCTTTTACCAGATCTAATGTGTTATATTCTCCTACATCAATGTCACATTTCCACAAACTTCAAAGTGTTACCTTTCAAATGGTATCAAGAATATGCATATCCTTGCTTCAGGTCCTGAGCTACAGGCAGTTAGATTTGGGTATGTCATTTTAGGCGAAAATGTAGTTTGTTTGCTTGTTTGTGGAAATGCTGAATAGGCTACTACAACTGCTAAGAATATAGTGGTGCAAAATGAGCAAGCAAGTATATCCTCCTCTCTCATTGTTTCTCTCTCTCCATCTCTCTCTATCTCTCCTGTCCTCTCTTTTCTCACCTGACCTATTTTCTAATCCAGGAGGTGTGATGGAGATGAAAGGAGGAAAGATTGTTTTACTGTGTCCTAATTTGATGTTAGCTATTGTTGCCCTCACACCTGAGCCTCAGCCCAGTGGGCCAACAGCACAGCACAGCCCAACACAGCCCAACGCAGCCCAACACAACACAGCCCAACACAGCACAACACAACACAGCCCAACACAGCCCAACACAACACAACACAGCCCAACACAA
>NC_140016.1:8856771-8894130 GCF_964263955.1 Coregonus lavaretus
ACCAAGATAGTTTTCATCTATATTTTTCGTAGCTGTCTATTTACCACCACAAACCGATGCTGGCACTAAGATTGCACTCAATGAGCTGTATAAGGCCATAAGTAAACAGGAAAATGCTCATCCAGAGGCAGCGCTCCTAGTGGCCGGGGACTTTAATGCAAGGAAACTTAAATCCATTCTACCTAATTTCTACCAGCATGTTAAATGTGCAACCAGAGGAAAAAAAACTCTAGACCACCTTTACTCCACACACAGCGACGCATACAAAGCTCTCCCTCGCCCTCCATTTGTCAAATCTGACCATAACTCTATCCTCCTGATTCCTGCTTATAAGCAAAAACTTAAGCAGGAAGCACCAGTGACTCGGTTAATAAGGAAGTGGACAGATGACGCAGATGCTAAGCTACAGGACTGTTTTGCTAGCACAGACTGGAATATGTTCCGGGATTCTTCCGATAGCATTGAGGAGTACACCACATCAGTCACTGGCGTCATCAATAAGTGCATCGATGACATCGTCCCCACAGTGACCGTACATACATACCCCAACCAGAAGCCATGGATTACAGGCAACATCCGCACTGAGTTAAAGGGTAGAGCTGCCGCTTTCAAGGAGCGGGACTCTAACCCGGACGCTTATAAGAACTCCCGCTATGCCCTCCGACGAACCATCAAACAGGCAAATAGTCAATACAGGACTAAGATTGAATCGTACTACACCGGCTCTGACGCTCGTCGGATGTGGCTTGAAAACTATTACAGACTACAAAGGGAAGCACAGCCGCGATCTGCCCAGAGACACAAGTTTACCAGATGAGCTAAATCACTTCTATGCTCGCTTCGATGCAAGCAACACTGAAACATGCATGAGAGCATCAGCTGTTCCGGATGTGATCACGTTCTCCGTAGCCAATGTGAGTACGACTTTTAAGCAAGTCAACATTCACAAGGCTGCAGGGCCAGACGGATTACCAGGACATGTACTCCGAGCATGCGCTGACCAACTGGCAAGTGTCTTCACTGACATTTTCAACATGTCCCTGACTGAGTCTGTAATACCAACATGTTTCAAGCAGACCACCATAATCCCTGTGCCCAAGAACACTAAGATAACCTGCCTAAATGACTACCGACCCTTGGCACTTACCATGAAGGGCTTTGAAAGGCTGGTCATTAGAGTTACCAGCCTCAGAAATTGCAGCCCAAATAAATGCTTCACAGAGTTCAAGTCACAGACACATCTCAACATCAACTGTTCAGAGGGGACTGTGTGAATCAGGCCTTCATTGTCGAATTGCTGCAAAGAAACCACCACCAATAAGAAGAAGAGACCTGTTTGGGCCAAGAAAATCGAGCAATGGACATTAGACCGGCTTGAAATGTGTCCTTTGGTCTGGAGTTCAAACCGCTGTGTCTTTGTGAGACGCGGTGTGAGTGAACGGATGATATCCGCATGTGTAGTTCCCACCGTAAAACATGGAGAAGGAGGTGTTATGATGTGGGGGTGCTTTGCTGGTGACACTGTCTGTGATTTATTTAGAATTCAAGGCACACTTAACCAGCATGGCTACCACAGCATTCTGCAGCGATACGCCATCCCATCTGGTTTGGGCTTAGTGGGACTATCATTTGTTTTTCAAAAGGACAATGACCCAACACACCTCCAGGCTGTGTAAGGGCTATTTTACCAAGAAGGAGAGTGATGGAGTGCTGCATCAGATGACCTGACCTCCACAATCTCCCGACCTCAACCCAATTTATATGGTTGGGATGAGTCGGATGGCAGAGTAAAGGAAAACCAGCCAACAAGTGCTCAGCATATGTGGGAACTCCTTCAAGACTGTTGGAAAAGCATTCCAGGTGATGCTGGTTGAGAGAATGCCAAGAGTGTGCAAAGCTGTCATCAAGGCAAAGGGTGGCTATTTGAAGAATCTCAAATATAAAATATATTTTGATTTGTTTAACACTTTTTTGGTTAATACATGATTCCATATGTGTTATTTCATAGTTTTGATGTCTTCACTATTAGAAACTATAGAAAATAGTAAAACTAAAGACAATGAGAAGGTGTGTCCAAACTTTTGACTGGTAGTGTGTGTGTGTATGTGTATGTGTATGTTTGTGTGTGTGTGTGTGTGTGTGTGTGTGTGTGTGTGTGTGTGTGTGTGTGTGTGTGTACAGGAGATAGTGGTAGATAATTGCATAGGCTGGTTCTATTACTTAAGTATGGTAATGGAGCCTCACTCATTACCTACACACACACACACACACAAACACACACACACACACACACACACACATATATACGCACACACCCTTTCCCCCTGCAGCAGGAGTCTGCGCTAATGCGAAATTGAAATGACTCAAACCCCTCCAAGACACACACACACACAACCCCCACAGTGCTTTACTAGAGAGCAGAGAGGTATTACAATAGTGTTATCACACGCTAAACAACCTAAGGAAATGACTGTGACTGTATCACTGTGATCATAGTATCCATTGTAATGGAGAGCTATAGCTGGTCCTACAGCTGCCCCATGGTGTTGACTCAGTCAACACAACACATGGTCATTTAGCAGACCATTATAGTCTAATCAACTCAGTCAACACAACACATGGTCATTTAGCAGACCATTATAGTCTAATCAACTTACAGTGGTGAGGTGTTACTGAAAACACTCTGACACACATGCACAAATACACACACACACACACACACTAGAAGTGAGTCTGGCGCAAGCCCCATTCTGGCTCTGTAAGTGGCACTTGAGAGTAGAGGACTGGTGTTTGAGACGACTGAGGAGAGAGAGAGAAAGGGAGAGGGAGGTAGAGAGAGAGAGAGGGAAGGGGAGGGAGAGAGAGAGAGCGAGAGGAACTTGTGTTAACTTGCTTTGGCAATGTTAACACACGTTTCCCATGCCAATAAAGCCCTTAAATTGAAATTGAATTGAATTGAAATTGAAATTGAATTGAATTGGAAGGGGGAGGGAGAGAGAGGGGGAGAGAAATAGAGAGAGAGAGTTCCCCCTTTCACGCCATGCTTCTCCTATAGCTGGTAGCTCCTAGTAGAGTAGCATTACTGGCCTGAAAACCTGAGCTAAAACCCAACAACATGTAATTAGTGTCGTAGCAGTTGATTGGCTTACAGCGTTGATCAACACAGGTACCACTAATTAGCTCCCTTTAGACCAGTGTGTGTGTGTGTGTGTGTGTGTGTGTGTGTGTGTGTGTGTGTGTGTGTGTGTGTGTGTGTGTTTGTGTGTGTGTGAGAGTGTGTGGAGTGTGAGTGAGCATGAGTGTGTGAGACTGTTTGTGTGGAAGATGTTGATGTACAGGGTTGGGTCCCCAGTAAGTTGAGAATGCATAGAGTTTTAGAATCAAGCTCATATGCCGAGTCGGTATTCATGTCATAAGAAGGAATTCCCCTCGAGCACACCCACAAATTGGGGGGAACAAACATTATTTCCCATTGACACCCACTGTAAAAGAGCCAACTTCATTGTCGATTTTTTGTTATACAGAAATATCAAAACATGCCGAAAAGCTGCTGTGTTGTTCAATGTAACCAGGTAAAAAATCCCAACGTACGATTTGCCTCCACGTAGGGAAATAGAGCCTGCGAGAAGAGCCCTGTGGCTTCAGGCTATTCAGCGTGTGAGAGTGTGAAATTGTGGGAACCCGATGTCCAAGTAGGGAAAACATTTAATAACAGGTAAGACATTTAACTTGTTTAGTATAGTCCGTTTGTAACGCCACTCACTACTTGTAGCTTTATAGTCTGTTTGTTTGTGTTGTTGGTCTTGGCTAGCTTAATGTTCTGGTTGGTAGCTAGCTAGCACTCACATAGCTAATGTTAGCGCTGTCAAAAGGGCATATATTACGTTTTTCTAAGTAGTGAGAATGCTCGGGAGCAGGCAATGTTGAAAAGTAATCTTTAGACATGTACTTTTCTTAAATTGAGTTATGTAATTGACTAACACAAGAAGAAAACAAGACAATGGTGTTTGAAAAGAGCCAATTGGGTAACCAAGGTAACCATGGGTTGTTTTCCCCACAGGCTGGCGGGGCCGCAACGTTCTGGGACTATTAAGAAACCAGGCCAACCTGAGATAGTTAGATGTTCTGTTCTGCTCCTCTTCATCACAAATTAGTATATACAGTTTAAGTCGGAAGTTTACATACACCTTAGCCAAATACATTTAAACTCAGTTTTTCACAATTCCTGACATTTAATCCTAGTAAAAATTACCTGTTTTAGGTCAGCTAGGATCACCACTTTATTTTAAGAATGTGAAATGTCAGAATAATAGTAGAGAGAATGATTTATTTCAGCTTTTATTTCTTTCATCACATTCCCAGTGGGTCAGAAGTATACATACACTCAATTAGTATTTGGTAGCATTGCTTTTAAATTGTTTAACTTGGGTCAAAAGTTTCGGGTAGCCTTCCACAAGCTTCCCACAATAAGTTGGGTGAAATTTGGCTCATTCCTCCTGACAGAGCAGGTGTAACTGAGTCAGGTTTGTAGGCCTCCTTGCTCGCACACGCTTTTTCAGTTCTGCCCACACATTTTCTATAGGATTGAGGTCAGGGCTTTGTGATGGCCACTCCAGTACCTTGACTTTGTTGTCCTTAAGCCATTTTGCCACAACTTTGGAAGTATGCTTGGGGTCATTGTCCATTTGGAAGACACATTTGCGACCAAGCTTTAACTTCCTGACTAATGTCTTGAGATGTTGCTTCAATACATCCACATAATTTTCCTTCCTCATGATGCCATCTATTTTGTGGACCAGTCCCTCCTGCAGCAAAGCACCCCCACAGCATGATGCTGCCACCCCCCTGCTTCACGGTTGGGATGGTGTTCTTCGGCTTGCAAGCGACCCCCTTTTTCCTCCAAACATAACGATGGTCATTATGGCCAAACAGTTCTATTTCTGTTTCATCCGACCAGAGGACATTTCTCCAAAAAGTACGATCTTTGTCCTCATGTGCAGTTGCAAACCGTAGTCTGGCTTTTTTATGGCGGTTTTGGAGCAGTGGCTTCTTCCTTGCTGAGCGGCCTTTCAGGTTATGTCGATATAGGACTCGTTTTACTGTGGATATAGATACTTTTGTACCTGTTTCCTCCAGCATCTTCACAAGGTCCTTTGCTGTTGTTCTGGGATTGATTTGCACTTTTCAAACCAAAGCACGTTCATCTCTAGGAGACAGAACGTGTCTCCTTCCTGAGCGGTATGATGGCTACGTGGTCCCATGGTGTTTATACTTTCGTACTATTGTTTGTACAGATGAACGTGGTACCTTCAGGCGTTTGGAAATTGCTCCCAATGATGAACCAGACTTGTGGAGGTCTACAATTGTTTTTCTGAGGTCTTGGCTGATTTCTTTTGATTTTCCCATGATGTCAAGCAGAGAGTCACTGAGTTTGAAGGTAGTCCTTGAAATACATCCACAGGTACACCTCCAATTGACTCAAATGATGTAAATTAGCCTATCAGAAGCTTCTAAAGCCATGACATAATTTTCTGGAATTTCCCAAGCTGTTTAAAGGCACAGTCAACTTAATGTATGTAAACTTCTGACCAGCTAGAATTGTGATACAGTGAATTATAAGTGAAATAATCTGTCTGTATACAATTGTTGGAAAAATTACATGCACAAAGTAGATGTCCTAACCGACTTGCCAAAACTATAGTTTGTTAACAATACATTTGTGGAGTGGTTGAAAAATGAGTTTTAATGACTCCAACCAAAGTGTATGTAAACTTCCGACTTCAACTGTACATCTTCTCCTTCTTCTCCCCCTCTCCTCCCTCTCTCTCTTTCTACCTTCTCCTTCTCTCTCCTCCTTTCTACCATAACCCTAACCCTCCCTCTCTCTTTAGTTCTGTCCTAGACTGGTGGTCAGTAGTCTTCTTGCTGAAACAGAATGCTGTCTCTGTCGCATGGTGTTTTTTTAGTTCAACATCACAGAGCAAGAAACAAGTGATGGGTTCTCTCTAAGACACGGGTAATGGTAAGACATGGGAGAGTGATGGGTTCTCTCTAAGACACGGGTAATGGTAAGACATGGGAGAGTGATGGGTTCTCTCTAAGACACGGGTAACGGTAAGACATGGGAGAGTGATGGGTTCTCTCTAAGACACGGGTAACGGTAAGACATGGGAGAGTGATGGGTTCTCTCTAAGACACGGGTAACGGTAAGACATGGGAGAGTGATGGGTTCTCTCTAAGACACGGGTAACGGTAAGACATGGGAGAGTGATGGGTTCTCTCTAAGACACGGGTAACGGTAAGACATGGGAGAGTGATGGGTTCTCTCTAAGACACGGGTAAGAAAGGGTAAGACATGGGAGAGTGATGGGTTCTCTCTTCCTCTGTTTTTAGAAATAGGTCCATGAAAGCTCCTATCCTTTCCATATCAATCCTTGGAGGATTACTATAGGTCAAACTGATGACTTATCATGTCATAGGGAAAGAGGTCATACTGATGGCTTATCATGTCATAGGGAAAGTGGTCATACTGATGGCTTATCATGTCATAGGGAAAGTGGTCATACTGATGGCTTATCATGTCATAGGGAAAGTGGTCATACTGATGGCTTATCATGTCATAGGGAAAGTGGTCATACTGATGGCTTATCATGTCATAGGGAAAGTGGTCATACTGATGACTTATCATGTCATAGGGAAAGTGGTCATACTGATGGCTTATCATGTCATAGGGAAAGTGGTCATACTGATGGCTTATCATGTCATAGGGAAAGTGGTCATACTGATGGCTTATCATGTCATAGGGAAAGTGGTCATACTGATGGCTTATCATGTCATAGGGAAAGTGGTCATACTGATGGCTTATCATGTCATAGGGAAAGTGGTCATACTGATGGCTTATCATGTCATAGGGAAAGTGGTCATACTGATGGCTTATCATGTCATAGGGAAAGTGGTCATACTGATGGCTTATCATGTCATAGGGAAAGTGGTCATACTGATGGCTTATCATGTCATAGGGAAAGTGGTCATACTGATGGCTTATCATGTCATAGGGAAAGTGGTCATACTGATGGCTTATCATGTCATAGGGAAAGTGGTCATACTGATGGCTTATCATGTCATAGGGAAAGTGGTCATACTGATGGCTTTTCTGTACAGTAGTTTGTCAGCTTTAATGCAGAGTAAGGAGACACAAACCCTTCAGGCATGTGTGTGTTAACTAAATAAAGAGTTGCTGTGTAAATTGGTGTTCCTGGAGAGTGTGTGTGTGAGGGTGTGTGTGTGTGACTGTGTGTGTGTGAGGGTGTGTGTGTGACAGTGTTGTATGACAGAGTGTGTGTGAGGGTGTGTGTGTGACAGTGTGTGTGTGTGTGTGTGTGTGGGGGGGGGTGACAGTGTGTGTGTGAGGGTGTGTGTGTGTGTGTGTGTGTGTGTGTGTGTGTGTGTGTGTGTGTGTGTGTGTGTGTGTGTGTGTGTGTGTGTGTGTGTGTGTGTGTGTGTGTGTGTGTGTGTGTGTGTGTGTGAGCCAGTGTGTGTGTGTGTGTGTGTGTGTGAGCCAGTGTGTGTGTGAGGGTGTGTGTTTGACAAAGTGTGTGTGTGTGTGTGTGTGTGTGTGTGTGTGTGTGTGTGTGTGTGTGTGTGTGTGTGACAGTGTGTGTGTGAGGGTGTGTGTGTGACAGTGTGTGTGTGAGGGTGTGTGTGTGTGTGTGTGAGACAGTGTGTGTGTGTGGGTGTGTGTGTGACAGAGTATGTGTGAGGGTGTGTGTGTGACAGTGTGTGTGTGACAGTGTGTGTGTAACACTGTGTGTGTGTGTGACAGTGTGTGTGTGACAGTGTGTGTGTGACAGTGTGTTTGTGTGAGAGTGTGTTAGTGACAGTGTGTGTGAGAGTGTGTGTGAAAGAGTATGTGAGATGGAGATGTATATTTAATGTATGGGTGTGTGGGAGTGTTTAAAGAACCCTTGAAAGGAAGGATGGGAAATGTAACCTCGAAATGGGTACACGCGCGCATGCACACGCAAACACACACACCCACACGCACACACAAACACCCGCACGTACACACACACACAGAGCTCTTTGTGTGTGTGTGGCCATTTACATTTCTCTGCTTGGATAACCGTCTTCACCTCTCCTCCCCCTTCTCCTCCTCTGTCCAGTCAGACCTCACCCCTCTACACCTCCTCCCCCTGTCTTCACCTCTACTCTACCTTTTCTCTATTCTATTCTCTCTCCATCTCCCCCCTCCTCCCTCTCCCCCTTCTCCCCTCCTCCAGCTCCCCTCCCTTTCAGATCTCCCCCTCTCTCCTTCTCTCCCTCTCCCACAGTCATCAGAAAAACATACAGGAATGGACTCCTATTGTAGCTGATGTGTGATGTCTGGTTCTGATCACCTAGTGTGTTATATGGGAGAGTAATTGACTAGAACTGCTCTGTTAACATTAACCAGGTGTCTTAGCTGTGTGTCAGATTAGACCTAAGGACTTACTGACCTGTGTGTGTGTGTGTGTGCTTACTGGCGTCAGTGTGTGTGTGTGTGTTTGTGTACCTGAATGTTGTTGACATATTTATGTCAAGCTTCCCACAAATACAGAATCCCATGGCATTACTATTGTGTGTTTATGGGTGTGTGTGAGTGTTTTCCAGCGAGAGAGAAAGCCACTCTCTCTTAGAGACCAGAATCCAGAACCAGTCGCTCCACGGGGGTCTGACTTTATGAGGTGTTCCAGTAAGAATGGACCCACTAACCTGACACAGAAAGAGAGGAGGGGGACAGAAGAGGAGAGAGAGAGAGAGAGAGAGAGAGAGAGAGAGAGAGAGAGAGAGAGAGAGAGAGAGAGAGAGAGAGAGAGAGAGAGAGAGAGAGAGAGAGAGAGAGAGAGAGAGAGAGAGAGAGAGAGAGAGAGAGAGAGAGAGAGAGAGAGAGAGAGAGAGAGAGAGAGAGAGAGAGAGAAATATTGGGGATGAGGACAGGAGGTGATGGATCACATTATTTGCTAATGGACTGAAATAAAAGCTTTTTTTCTTACAACTGGAACAATATTATTTCTCGCTATTTGTCAGATACCAAATGATTCACAGGTTGTTGTTGGTAGTGTACAGTAATCACGCGCTAATCATTAGTTCTAATGTGCTCTCTGGCTGTTTTACAGGAAGGTAGTTAGCAAGGTCAAGGTAGGGTGGGAGAGATTTCCTTTTAGTGTGTGTGTGTATGTGTGGGTGGGTACATCCATGTGTACATCCGTTCGTGCATGCATGGGAACGTGTGCGTGAATGAGCGAGTGTCTGTGTGGCTGTGTGGCTGTGTGCGTGAATACGCGTGTGTGTGTGAGTGTATCCCTCCAGTCCACCATGCTAATGAACTTACTAAGTGTCCCATCATAACGTTAATCAAATTACTCCTGAACCAAAATTGACAGTTTTCATTAATTATAAAGGATTACTCTAATTGCCATTCAAATGTATTCATTTAGAACAGACGGCATTCACTAATGTCTCTGGGAATCTGCATATTAAATAGAGAAGGTCGTTCATTAGGTATGCTAATGTATGCATGGTTCCTTATTTTGTGATTGGTGGACCATATGTGTCTGGGCAGGAGAGGACAGAGTCTAGAAGGAAGTTATTCATGTGTTTAATAAACAGGGAGACGTAGAGGCACAACACTACTGACCCAACACTACTGACACAACACTACTGACACAACACTACTGACACAACACTACTGACACAACACTACTGACCCAACATTACTGACACAATGCTACTGACCCAACACTACTGACACAACATTACTGACTCAACACTACTGACACAACACTACTGACACAACACTACTGACACAACACTACTGACCCAACATTACTGACACAATGCTACTGACACAACGCTACTGACACAACACTACTGACACAACACTACTGACCCAACACTACTGACCCAACACTACTGACACAACACTACTGACCCAACACTACTGACCCAACACTACTGACCCAACACTACTGACCCAACACTACTGACCCAACACTACTGACCCAACACTACTGACCCAACGCTACTGACCCAACGCTACTGACACAACACTACTGACACAACACTACTGACCCAACACTACTGACACAACACTACTGACACAACACTACTGACCCAACACTACTGACACAACGCTACTGACACAACACTACTGACACAACACTACTGACACAACACTACTGACCCAACACTACTGACAACACTACTGACACAACACTACTGACCCAACACTACTGACCCAACACTACTGACAGAACACTACTGGCACAACACTACTGACACAACACTACTGACACAATACTACTGACACAACACTACTGACACAACACTACTGACACAACACAACACTACTGACAAGCTCATTGGCCTTCCTTTACCCCAGTAAAGTAGTTAAGTGAGTTCATAGACTGTCCTCTTAAGCAATCCCACTACAATGAAATCCCAGAAGGAATGGTTACTCAGGACATTTAAGACGTTTCAGAAAGATGAAAATGTCTGAATTGAATTTTGAATGATTAAATGTAGGAAACTGAATGGGCTAGTCTTTGGGACCTACAGCCCAGGGGGAGACAGGGACTCCTTTTCCCCAGGCAGGACTCTCCCTGGGCGGGTAGGAGAACAGAGCAGTCCCCCTGACCCATGACTCACACATGGGTCCATTTGTACTGAGAAATATTTAATGATGAGGCAAAACCACTAGACACACAGACACAAACACACACATACTGAGGGAGAGATGATGCAGGGAGCGAACAGAGGATGAATGTTTCAGTGCAGTGAGATGCTGTGGTTGAATAAATCATGACACTAGATAGACATGATGGGAGCAACATTACAGACTACTCTAACAGCATCCGCCTGATGGAACAAGTGGCTTACAAATGCGTGTGTGTGCGTATGACAGGTTGAGGGGTCACCACGGAAACAAGCCAGTCAGACTCCTAGATGACAAAGGCAAAGTCTTCTCATGCTTTGTTGATTTCAAAAAAGCTTTTGACTCAATTTGGGGATTAGGGTCTGCTATACAAATTGATGGAAAGTGGTGTTGGGGGAAAACATACGACATAATAAAATCCATGTACACAAACAACAAGGGTGCAGTTAAAATTGGCCAAAAAAAAGACACACATTTATTTCCAAAGGGCCGTGGGGTGAGACAGGGATGCAGCTTGAGCCCCACCCTCTTCAACATAAACTACCATTCAAAAGTTTGGGGTCACTTAGAAATGTCCTTGTTGTCGAAAGAAAAGCAATTTTTTGTCAATTAAAAAAACATCACATTGATCAGAAATACAGTGTAGATATTGTTAATGTTGTAAATGGCTATTGTAACTGGAAACGGCTACAGAGGCCCATTATCAGCAACCATCAGTCCTGTGTTCCAGTGGCACATTGTGATTAGTAATCCAAGTTTATCATTTTAAAAGGCTTATTGATCATTAGAAAACCCATTTGCAATTATGTTAGCACAGGTGAAAACTGTTGTGCTGATTAAATAAGCAATAAAACTGGCCTTCTTGAGACTAGTTGAGCATCTGGAGCATCAGCAATTGTGGGTTCGATTACAGGATCAAAATGGCCAGAAGCAAATAACTTTCTTCTGAAACTCGTCAGTCTATTCTTGTTCTGAGAAATGAAGGCTATTCCATGCGAGAAATTGCCAAGAAACTCTCATACAACGATCTCATACAACGATGTGTACTACTCCCTTCACAGAACAGCGCAAACTGACTCTAACCAGAGTAGAAAGAGGAGTGGGAGGCCCCAGTGCACAACTGAGCAAGAGGACAAATACATTAGAGTGTCTAGTTTGAGAAACAGATGCCTAACAGGTCCTCAACTGGCAGCTTCATTAAATAGTACTCGCAAAACAGCAATCTCAACGTCAACAGTGAAGAGGCGACTCCGGGATGCTGACCTACTAGGCAGAGTTGCAAAGAAAAAGCCATATCTCAGACTGCCCATCTTAATCTTTTATCTTTATTGGCCAGTCTGAGATATGGTTTTTTCTTTGCAACTCTGCCAAGAAGGTCAGAAGGAGAAGGCCTAGAAGGGGAAAGACAGGAGGGGAATAGAGAGAGAGAGACAGTATGAGAATAGAGGAGAGAGACAGTAGAATAGAGGAGAGAGACAGTAGAATAGAGAAGAGGGACAGTAGATAAGAGGAGAGAGACAGTAGGAGAATAGAGGAGAGACAGTAGAATAGAGGAGAGAGACAGTAGATAAGAGGAGAGAGACAGTAGGAGAATAGAGGAGAGAGACAGTAGAATAGAGGAGAGAGACAGTAGGAGAATAGAGGAGAGAGACAGTAGGAGAATAGAGGAGAGAGACAGTAGAATAGAGGAGAGAGACAGTAGAATAGAGGAGAGAGACAGTAGAATAGAGGAGAGAGACAGTAGAATAGAGGAGAGAGACAGTAGATAAGAGGAGAGAGACAGTAGGAGAATAGAGGAGAGAGACAGTAGAATAGAGGAGAGAGACAGTAGATAAGAGGAGAGAGACAGTAGGAGAATAGAGGAGAGAGACAGTAGAATAGAGGAGAGAGACAGTAGAATAGAGGAGAGAGACAGTAGAATAGAGGAGAGAGACAGTAGAATAGAGGAGAGAGACAGTAGGAGAATAGAGGAGAGAGACACAAGGAGAATAGAGGAGAGAGACACAAGGAGAATAGAGGAGAGAGACAGTAGAATAGAGGAGAGAGACAGTAGAATAGAGGAGAGAGACAGTAGAATAGAGGAGAGAGACAGTAGAATAGAGGAGAGAGACAGTAGAATAGAGGAGAGAGACAGTAGAATAGTGGAGAGAGACAGTAGAATAGAGGAGAGAGACAGTAGGAGAATAGAGGAGAGAGACACAAGGAGAATAGAGGAGAGAGACACAAGGAGAATAGAGGAGAGAGACACAAGGAGAATAGAGGAGAGAGACAGTAGAATAGAGGAGAGAGACAGTAGAATAGAGGAGAGAGACAGTAGAATAGAGGAGAGAGACAGTATGAGAATAGAGGAGAGAGACAGTAGAATAGAGGAGAGAGACAGTAGGAGAATAGAGGAGAGAGACAGTGGGAGAATAGAGGAGAGAGACAGTAGGAGAATAGAGGAGAGATACAGTAGGAGAATAGAGGAGAGAGACAGTAGAATAGAGGAGAGAGACAGTAGAATAGAGGAGAGAGACAGTAGAATAGTGGAGAGAGACAGTAGAATAGAGGAGAGAGACAGTAGGAGAATAGAGGAGAGAGACACAAGGAGAATAGAGGAGAGAGACACAAGGAGAATAGAGGAGAGAGACAGTAGAATAGAGGAGAGAGACAGTAGAATAGAGGAGAGGGACAGTAGGAGAATAGAGGAGAGAGACAGTAGAATAGAGGAGAGAGACAGTAGAATAGAGGAGAGAGACAGTAGGAGAATAGAGGAGAGAGACAGTAGAATAGAGGAGAGAGACAGTAGAATAGAGGAGAGAGACAGTAGAATAGAGGAGAGAGACACAAGGAGAATAGAGGAGAGAGACAGTAGAATAGAGGAGAGAGACAGTATGAGAATAGAGGAGAGAGACAGTAGGAGAATAGAGGAGAGAGACAGTAGAATAGAGGAGAGAGACAGTAGAATAGAGGAGAGAGACAGTAGAATAGAGGAGAGAGACACAAGGAGAATAGAGGAGAGAGACAGTGGGAGAATAGAGGAGAGAGACAGTAGGAGAATAGAGGAGAGATACAGTAGGAGAATAGAGGAGAGAGACAGTAGAATAGAGGAGAGAGACAGTAGAATAGAGGAGAGAGACAGTAGGAGAATAGAGGAGAGAGACAGTAGATAAGAGGAGAGAGACAGTAGAATAGAGGAGAGAGACAGTAGAATAGAGGAGAGAGACAGTATGAGAATAGAGGAGAGAGAAAATAAGTGTTGAAGAGGTAAAGTTTAGAAAGTATGATTAAGACAAAAGAGACACAAAAGAGAATGATAAAGTGCGTTTAGATGTTCTCATCAGACACTCAAACTCACAGTTCTGACATGATCAGTGGATCGGAGGATTGACCCTTTGAAGCTTCCGTACTGTTGGAAATTCACTCTGTAAGGTGGTGTGAAGTTTTCTTTTTAGCTGAAGTAGTTGTGGTTGTAATAATATTTTGGTCGCTACAGGGATTACTTAAAAGTTGCGTTATTATTGCTTTGCTGCTTTTTATTGGTTTATTTTTTAACTTAGTGGGAGGATGATTGTGTGTTTAATTGTACTAAAGTGACAAACAATCCCCCTCATAATTTGATGAAAGCGTGTTATCATTCAATTAGATAGATATGCCGTCTGTGTTTGTAATTATGTACACCTATTTTCAGCCGCCGGGCTCGGAGTGTGTGTGCGTGCGCGTGCTCGTGTATTCCACCGTCAGGCTCGAAGAGGCCATGCAGCCATTTTACAGAAATTCACTTCCACAGTAATTTGTGTTGCTCTGGGTAATTACGAGAGATAGAGAGAGAGAGAGATAGATGTTTTTATTTCATGAAACCAAAAAGGAAAAATGTGTAGGCCTTGTAATTTTCTGTGTGTTTAATATGTGCAGCTTTGTTGTCTAATGGTAGCAGACTAGCAGCTCTAAACTGCCTGGAACAAGTGAATATGGGCCCTGGTCAATTATAGTACACTATAAAGGGAATAATGTGCCATTTGGGACAACATATAATAATGAACAGAGTCAGGGCCACAGAATCATAAATGCAGAGTTATCAACACAGTTATATTTGTTGAGTACAGGGAGAGTGGTGATGAATATGTGAATCAGATCAGACAGGTGAAAGCAGAAGCTTAGAGGTCCGGCTGCTGTCAGGCTGCTGTCCAGCTGCTGTCAGGCTGCTGTCAGGCTGCTGTCCGGCTGCTGTCAGGCTGCTGTCCTGCTGCTGTCCGGCTGCTGTCCTGCTGCTGTCAGGCTGCTGTCCGGCTGCTGTCAGGCTGCTGTCAGGCTGCTGTCAGGCTGCTGTCAGGCTGCTGTCAGGCTGCTGTCCGGCTGCTGTCCTGCTGCTGTCAGGCTGCTGTCAGGCTGCTGTCAGGCTGCTGTCCGGCTGCTGTCCTGCTGCTGTCAGGCTGCTGTCAGGCTGCTGTCCGGCTGCTGTCCTGCTGCTGTCAGGCTGCTGTCAGGCTGCTGTCCGGCTGCTGTCCTGCTGCTGTCAGGCTGCTGTCCGGCTGCTGTCAGGCTGCTGTCAGGCTGCTGTCCGGCTGCTGTCCTGCTGCTGTCAGGCTGCTGTCCGGCTGCTGTCCTGCTGCTGTCCGGCTGCTGTCAGGCTGCTGTCAGGCTGCTGTCAGGCTGCTGTCCGGCTGCTGTCCTGCTGCTGTCCTGCTGCTGTCCGGGTGCTGTCCTGCTGCTGTCAGGCTGCTGTCAGGCTGCTGTCCGGCTGCTGTCCTGCTGCTGTCAGGCTGCTGTCAGGCTGCTGTCCTGCTGCTGTCCTGCTGCTGTCAGGCTGCTGTCCTGCTGCTGTCAGGCTGCTGTCCAGCTGCTGTCAGGCTGCTGTCAGGCTGCTGTCCGGCTGCTGTCAGGCTGCTGTCCTGCTGCTGTCCGGCTGCTGTCCTGCTGCTGTCAGGCTGCTGTCCAGCTGATGTCAGGCTGCTGTCCGGCTGCTGTCAGGCTGCTGTCAGGCTGCTGTCCGGCTGCTGTCAGGCTGCTGTCCGGCTGCTGTCCTGCTGCTGTCAGGCTGCTGTCAGGCTGCTGTCCGGCTGCTGTCCTGCTGCTGTCAGGCTGCTGTCCGGCTGCTGTCCTGCTGCTGTCAGGCTGCTGTCAGGCTGCTGTCCGGCTGCTGTCCTGCTGCTGTCCGGCTGCTGTCAGGCTGCTGTCCGGCTGCTGTCCTGTTGCTGTCAGGCTGCTGTCAGGCTGCTGTCCTGCTGCTGTCCTGCTGCTGTCAGGCTGCTGTCCTGCTGCTGTCAGGCTGCTGTCCTGCTGCTGTCCTGCTGCTGTCAGGCTGCTGTCAGGCTGCTGTCCGGCTGCTGCCCGGCCGGTGTGTGACTGGTCTCACAGGGGAAATGTGTTTTGTTGTTCTTCAGTGACCTGATGGCGGCTCAGACCTCAGAAAAGGTGGGTGGGAGATCAAGGCTCTGTAGGGTTGGGAGCTCCTCCAGGACTGACTAGTCAACTGGGTTCGGCTGGTTTAAGAGGGCTTCAAAGTGTTCACCCCACCTCTGGACTATCTTAGTTTGGTCGTTTAAGGGAGTGGACCAATCTGCACTTCTGAGGGGACAGAGAGAGCAACTTGCTGGGCCATGGGTTGTCTTCAGGGCATCATAACAACATGTCATATCTCGCGTAATGAGGACATCCCTGATATCAGAGCGCCTGATGACAATCATGTAGTTATGAGGTGCCAGTGCTTTGATCGCGGGTGCATCCAGGAGGTTTTGAATTTGTTTTTCATTTGGAACATGGTGTTGGTGATGGTGAGTTCATGTTCAGCACAAAGGCTTAGTAATCTCAATCCATTTGCATTGGCATGACCAACGCAGTGCTGTCCTAAGACTCCACTCCATATCTCACAGTATCTCCCCACTCTTGCGTTGAAGTCACTCAATAACAAGATTTTGTCATTTTGGGGTACTCTGTGGAGGGCCTCGTCCAGCATCTCGTAAAAGCAGTCTTTTGCATATTTTTTCTGATGGTATAGTTGGTGCATAAGCACTGAAGAGTGGCATGCTGCTTTTCAACAAGGGGAATGCGGAGTGACATTAGTCTTTCGCTAATGCCAGTTGGTGTTTCTTTGAGATTTGGCAGTTCTTCACGGCAATGCCCACACCATGCAGATGTTGCCCTTCTGGGGGGTATCCCTTCCAGAAGGTGTAGCCCTCCCTTTCCTCCCTGAGCGACCCTTCACCCAGGAGTCTGGTCTCACTGAGAACAGCAATGTCGATGTTATATCACTTCAGCTCTGCTGCGATGAGTGCAGTCCTTCATTTGGGCCTTTCGGTGCCATGGCTTGAGTCCAAGAGAGTCCTTATGCTACATGTTGATACCGCTGAAACGGGATGTCCTGATAGGTGCGGTAGCCTATCTAGGAGAGTTAAAGCGGGCAATGTTTAGGACACCTTTTCTAGGCCTTTCCCCAACTGGGATGAGCAGTGTGGTTCCTAAAACGGCCTGCTCAGATGTACAGCGGTCTGTCGGGAGCAGCTGCCACTCAAATCCCAGCTGCTGATGACCAATAGCCCTGTGCTGTTACCGTGCAGGGGCCTGGCTAGGAGCTTCCTCATCATTCAGTCCTGCCCCCATTACCAAGCACCCTGTCGCCAGTAGACTTTCTTGGTGCAGGAAATCTAGGTGGAACTCGCTGAAGAGCAGTAGTGGATACCTGCGCACTGAAATTATTTAGAGGGACATGGGGGATGTGCTTGTCCCAACGTCACTTCTTCGCTGTTGGAATGGGCTCCGGTGACAAGGAAAAAAATCCAAGACACCCAACACCTCCCCACAGCTACAGGAGGCTGCCGGAGCTCCAGTCTGTCAAAGGACCACCTGTTGCACGTCGCCAGGACGTGTCCACTTAACGTGGGCCTGTGCACCGCACCTCTGGGGACCACTACAGCTCCGAGATCCCCTGCCGAGTGAGCCTGGGGCCACGGGGACGCCCAGTTAACGTGTCACGAGAAGAGGCTGTGTACTGGCAAGGGAAGGCTTATACACAGAGCTGCTTCCTGGTTTACCACAAGGGCTAGCCAGCGGCAGCAAGCTGTAAGCATATATACATTACCGTTCAAAAGTTTGGGGTCACTTAGAAATGTCCTTGTTTTCGAAAGAAAAGCAATTTTTTTGTCTATTAAAATAACATCAAATTGATCAGAAATACAGTGTAGACATTGTTAATGTTGTAAATGGCTATTGTAGCTGGAAACGGCTGATTTTTTTATGGAATATCTACATAGGTGTACAGAGGCCCATTATCAGCAACCATCAGTCTTGTGTTCCAATGGCACATTGTGTTTGTTAATCCAAGTTTATCATTTTAAAAGGCTAATTGATCATTAGAAAACCCTTTTGCAATTATGTTAGCAAAGGTGAAAACTGTTGTGCTGATTAAAGAAACAATAAAACTGGCCTTCTTGAGACTAGTTGAGTATCTGGAGCATCAGCAATTGTGGGTTCGATTACAGGCTCAAAATGGCCAGAAACAACGAACTTCCTTCTGAAACTCATCAGTCTATTCTTGTTCGGAGAAATGAAGGCTATTCCATGCGAGAAATTGCCAAGAAACTGAAGATCTCGTACAACACTGTGTACTACTCCCTTCACAGAACAGCGCAAACTGGCTCTAACCAGAATAGAAAGAGGAGTGGGAGGCCCCGGTGCACAACTGAGCAAGAGGACAAATACATTAGAGTGTCTAGTTTGAGAAACAGATGCCTAACAGTTCCTCAACTGGTAGATTCATTAAATAGTACCCGCAAAACACCAGTCTCAACGTCAACAGTGAAGAGGCGACTCTGGGATGCTGACCTTCTAGGCAGAGTTGCAAACAAGTCCAGTGTCTGTGTTCTTTTGCCCATCTTAATCTTTTATTTTTATTGGCCAGTCTGAGATATAGCTGTTTCTTTGCAACTCTGCCTAGAAGGTCAGCATCCCAGAGTCGCCTCTTCACTGATGACGTTGAGACTGGTGGGGCAAGACCATCAAGGCTTGCATCTACATACTGCTTAAAGCTATCCAGACTGAATAAATTATGTTTGTGAATGATGTGACAATGGTGGTAACTGTTTAAAAAAAAATCTAAACTCTTAAGTGTTTGTTTGTAGAGTGATTCAATTGGTTTCAGAATAGTAGCTCCTGCTTGTGACCAGCATGTGAGGCAATATCTCAGACGTGAGAAGATCACAGCATGCATGTATAGTTTGGTGGCCTCCAGAGGAAGGTAAGGTCTTATAAACCTAAAGTTGGATAATCCAAACTTGACCGTGTTTACCACCTTCTTCACAACTTGGAGTCCAAAATGACGCCGAGATACCTGAAGTTAGACACAACTTTCATTAACAAGAACAGCTCGTTGGGAAGAATCAATGAATTTTTTAGAGAAGTACATACAAACAGTCTTGTCGATATTTAAATTCAAACAAGAATCAGTCATCCATTTTAGAAATGTGCACCTTAGCTTCAGTTAACTTGGTAACTTGTTGTCTGTTTTTTGAGTGGACATGCAGGACTGTATCGTCTGCATACATCTGCATGTTAACTTGTGGGCAAACAGGTGGGAGATCATTTATATAGATGGTAAACAGAAGGGGGCCTAATATTGACCCTGTCACGCCCTGGCTCTGGGGACTCTAGTATGTTGAGCCAGGGTGTGAGTTTTCATTTGTTTTTCGTTTCTAGTTGTTGTATTTCTATGTTGGCCAGAATGGTTCTCAATCAGAGGCAACGAGTGTCAGCTGTTGCTGGTTGTCTCTGATTGGGAACCATATTTAGACAGCCTGTTTTCCCACAGTGGTTGTGGGATCTTGTTCCTGTGTGGTTTGTGTTAGACCGAGGACGTCACGTTATCGTTTGTTGTTTTTGTTCGTGTTATCATCATCATTATTTAATAAATATGTTAACTTTTCACGCTGCGCCTTGGTCCTCTGTACCCGACGATCGTGACAGACCCTTGTGGGACCACAATGTTATAGTAAAGAGAGTCCGACTGAGTGTCCCCCAAACGAACCCTTTGGCTTCTGTTTGTCAGATAGGAATACATCCAACTATTGGCTTCAATGGACACATTAAGGATAGTTTGGATAGGAGGACCTCATGATTCACAGTATCAAAGGCCTTTTTAAGATCCAAAAAGACGGCGCTGACTTCACCACCTATATCCAGTTTAGATTTAATGCACTCCAGAAAATAGCAGAATGGTCACCCTGATTGAGGTGATCAGTCAGATGATCAGCCACCCATCTTTCAGCTACTTTCGATAAGACTGGAAGAATGCTTATAGGTCGGGAGGGTTGAAGTAGGCATGCTGCTTCCCTCAAACCACTGCAGAACTGCACCAGACGCATCACAACACCCTGGGTGGTACACACACACACACACACACACACACACACACACATGCGAGTGCGCTGCTGCTCTCATTGCTATCTGATTAAACGCAGCTCTCTTCAGTCAGGAGCCAAAAGCACGGAGTCTTAGACTGTTTTCTGGTCTCCTATCTTTCCAGGTTTTTCCTCAAGTTCTTCCTGAAATGCAACCAGAACTGTCTGAAGAACGCAGGGAACCCACGAGACATGAGACGCTTTCAGGTGGGAGAGAGAGAACCGTAAAACCACATTTAACATAATTTCATTAGACACAACAGTAATGCTGTTTGATGGAAGCTTTCAGGTCCTGTCTCACATGTCCTTGTCTGTCCCCCTGCCCCCTTTTCCTCTGTCTTCTGTGTCTCTTGTCCCTGTCTGTCCCAGGTGGTGGTGTCTACCACGGTGAGTGTGGACGGTCATGTCCTCACTGTCTCTGACAACATATTTGTCCACAACAACTCTAAACACGGTCGCCGGGCCAGGAGACTAGACCCCTCAGAAGGAACACCCTCGTACCTGGAGCATGGTAAACACACACACTTTCTTTCTCATCTCTGGTACAGTTTATTAACCGCTAAGGATGATGACTGCATTACTGTAACGAATTACTCTCTCTCTTTTCTCTCTCTCTTTTCTCTCTCTCTCTCTCTCTCTCTCTCTCTCTCTCTCTCTCTCTCTCTCTCTCTCTCTCTCTGTCTCTGTCTCTGTCTCTCTCTCTCTCACTACTCACTCACTCACACTCTCTCTCTCTCTCTCTCTCTCTCTCTCGTCATTAACAGTCTCTCTTTCTTTAATTAGAACAGCTTCTCTCTCTCTCTCTCTCTCTCTCTCTCTCTCTCTCTCTCTCTCTCTCTCTCTCTCCTCTCTCTCTCCCTCTCTCTCACCCCCTCTCCTCTCCCTCCTTTTTCCCTCTGAGATTCTTAACTCTCAGTGAGAGAACAGAGAGAGGAGGAGAGGATGAGAGCAGCAGTGAATCCTGTATTCTCCCAGTGGCCGGCTCTTGTTAGAACTGCCATAGTGTTTTATGAGGACCATGTGTCGTAGCAGGACTATGGTGCTTATGAGGCCCCAGGAAGCTTAAAGACAACGCTGAGCTTATTTCCTATGAGACCTGGCTGGGTTTATCCTCCAGCCTCTATCGCTCTCTCTCTCTGCCTCTCTCCCTCTCTCTCCCCCCAAAGCTTTTCCCAGGTTAACACACACAAGCACACTCGCTCGCACACACAGACACACACACACACACAGACCCAGACCCCTAATACTTTGTAATGATTTAGAGCCTGCTCAGATTCCTCCAACTCAAAGTAATCCAGTTAGATTCTCATTAACTTTTCCCTGACGGTAAATAACAGGAACATATTTTTCCTGTGTGGAACGACCTCAACCCCAGGGACCATCATGATCAAACTACGAGTGGATTTGGGTGATAGCGCACACTAGATTACATTAAGATTCAGCGTTAAGGTTTAAGTCGCTGTGATGACTATTTTGTGTCCCAAATGTCCCAAATGGCATCCTGTTCCCTATATAGTGTAGTATTTTTGACCAGGGCCCATATGGAGAAGGAGGGAGGAGGAAAGAAGGAATAGAGCAGGGGGAGAACAGAAAATTACAGGGAAGAGAGTGGGGAGCGTGGGGGAGGATAGGTGTGAGAGTAGAGATGAAGGATAGAAGGGTGCATGGAGGGGAGAGGAGAGGAGAGGAGAGGAGAGGAGAGGAGAGGAGAGGAGAGGAGAGGAGAGGAGAGGAGAGGAGAGGAGAGGAGAGGAGAGGAGAGGAGAGGAGAGGAGAGGAGAGGAGAGGAGAGGAGAGGAGGACCTCTATGTGTTTTGTGAAGTATCAGGGTCTGTTTGAGGCAGTACTAGGAAATCAGCGCACAATGATATGTATTGAGGTATCAGGGCTTGTGACAGGCAGTACTAGATGAGCAATGAGCAACGAACACAACAGATGGCAGAGAGGAAGACCCCAAATGTGAATCATGGATTCATGTTTCACCATCTGGTTGACACACACACCATCAGTGTCTATGAAAAGACTCGCAGGATGAAGAGGAGGTGAGATGAAGAGGGAGAGAGTTAGAGGAGGGAGGGGAGAGAGAGGAGGGAGGGGAGAGAGAAGAGGGAGGGGAGAGAGGGGAGGGTGAAGAGAGAGAGGAGAGGGAAGGATGAGGGAGAGAGAGGAGGGTGAAGAAAGAGAGGAGAGAGAGGCAGGAGAGAGACAGGGAAAGAGCAGAAGTCATTTTGTAGTAAAGTGGATTACCCTGCTTTGGAGAATGACATCATGTCTGACAAGCTGAGGATCTGTAAAGTAGAGGAGATTAAGCCTTTATTTATTATTTATTTGTAATTCCACTGCTGTTCTTTTCTCCAATCTGATCCAGTAATCTAAAGCCTGTAAGGTCCAGGGGCCAGTATTACGCCTCACAGCAGGCCTAGTTATGAATTGGAGAATTTAGTTTTTCTCTTCATAGAATCAATCAGAATGGAGAAATTGTAGTGTAGGAGTTAAAGCTACATTTCTGATGTCTCTCTCTCTCCCCTCCCCCCATCCCCCCTCCCTCCACAGCCACCCCCTGTATTAAGGCGATCAGCCCCAGTGAGGGCTGGACTACAGGTGGGGCCACAGTCATTATCATAGGAGAAAACTTATTTGATGGACTCCAGGTCATATTTGGTACCATGCTGGTCTGGAGCGAGGTCAGTAACACATTAATCAGTGTGTGTGTGTGTGTGTGTTTGTGTGTATCTGTGTGTGTGTTTGTGTGTGTGTGTCTGTGTGTGTGTGTGACTGTGTTTGTGTATGTGTGTGTGTGTGTGTCTGTGTGTGTGTGTGTGTGTGTGTGTGTGTGTGTGTGTGTGTGTGTGTGTGTGTGTGTGTGTAACCAACAGATATATATTTTTGAAATCAGTGAGTCCATGGGGCTCAAGACTGTGTTAGCCCTCTGAGCTAAAAAAAATTGTGCATTTACAAACCACATACTGCCTTCCATGTCAACTGAACATTTTATATGGCTCTTAATAAGTCTATGTGTTTCACTTTGATACAGTGAATTTGGAAAGTATTCAGACACCTTCCCTTTTTCCACATTTTGTTACGTTACAGCGTTATTCTAAAATTGATTAAATAATGAATTTTCCTCATCAATCTACACACAATACCCCATAATAAAACATGTTTTTCATAATTTGTGAAAATTTATAAAAAATGTAAAACAGAAATACCTTATTTACATAAGTATTCAGACCCTTTGCTATGAGACTCGAAATTGAGCTCAGGTGCATCCTGTTTCCATGTATCATCCTTGAGATGTTTCTACAACTTGATTGGAGACCACCTGTGGTAAATTAAATTGATTGGACATGATTTAGAAAGGCACACACCAGTCTATAGTCCCACAGTTGACAGTGCATGTTAGAGCAAAAACCAAGCCATGAGTTCGAAGGAACTGTCCTTAGAGCTCCGAGACAGGATTGTGTCGAGGCACAGATCTGTGGAAGTGTACCAAAAAATATCTGCAGCATTGAAGATCCCCAAGAACACAGTGGCCTCCATTATTCTTAAATGGAAGAAGTTTGGAACCACCAAGACTCTTCCTAGAGCTGGCCGCCCGGCCAAACTGAGCAATCAGGGGAGAAGGGCCTTGGTCAGGGAGGTGAACAAGAACCCGATGGTCACTCTGACAGAGCTCCAGAGTTCCTCTGTGGAGATAGGAGAACCTTCCAGAAGGACAACCATTGTTGTAGAAAATTGTCGTTGTCCTCAGTCAAACACAAAGTATTTTCAGAGTTTTTGTAGAATTAAGATAGACTTTATTACAATCAATATAGCCGAGGGGGTCTGCAGAGCATCTCGGCTATATTGATTGTAATAAAGTCTATCTTAATTCTACAACAACTCTGAAAGTACTTTGTTTGTTTGATAATTCTCTACAACACAATCTCTGCAGCACTCCACCAATCAGGCCTTTATGGTAGAGTGGCCAGATGGAAGCCACTCCTCAGTAAAAGGTACATGACAGCCTGCTTGGAGTTTGCCAAAAGGCACCTAAAGGACTCTCAGACCATGAGAAACAGGATTCTCTGGTCTGATGAAACCAAGATTGAACTCTTAGGCCTGAATGTTTTTTTGTTTTGTTTTTTTAACCTTTATTTAACTAAGTAAGTCAGTTAAGAACAAATTCTTATTTACAATGACGGCCTACGCCGGCCAAACCCGGACGACGCTGGGCCAATTGTGCACCGCCCTATGGGACTCCCAATCACATCCGGTTGTGATACAGCCTGGAATCGAACCAGGGGGTCTGTAGTGACGCTTTAAGCACTGAGATGCAGTGCCTTAGACCACTGTGCCACTCGGGAGCCAGACCAGCATTGAATGCCAATCGTCATGTCTGTAGGAAACCTGGCACCATCCCTACAGTGAAGCATGGTGGTGGCAGCACCATGCTGTGGGGATGTTTTTCAGCGGCAGGGACTGGGAGACTAGACAGGGTTGAGGGAAAGATGAACGGAGTAAAGTACAGAGAGATCCTTGATGAAAACCTGCTCCAGAGCGCTCAGGACCTCAGACTGGGGCGAAGGTTCACCTTCCAACAGGACAACGACCCTAAGCACACAGCCAAGACAAGGCAGGAGTGGCTTCGGGACAAGTCTCTGAATGTCTTTGAGTGGCCCAGCCAGAGCCCGGACTTGAACCCGTTCTAACATCTCTGGAGAGACCTGAAAATAGCTGTGCAGCGACGCTCCCCATCCAACCTGACAGAACTTGAGAGGATCTGCAGAGAAGAATGGGAGAAACTCCCCAAATACAGCTGTGCCAAGCTTGTAGTGTCATACCCAAGAAGACTCTAGGCTGAAATCGCTGCCAAAGGTGCTTCAACAATGTACTGAGTAAAGGGTCTAAATACTTATGTAAATGTGTTATATCAGTATTTATTTTATTATTTTTAGCAAAAATGTCTGAAAACCTGTTTTTGCTTTGTCATTATGGGGTATTGTGTGTAGATTGATGAGGGGAAAAGAACTATTTAATACATTTTAGAATAAGGCTGTAACGTAACAAAATGTGGAAAAAGTCAAGGGGTCTGAATCCTTTCCGAGTGCACTGTATAGAACATGTTATGGGGTCTGTAATGACAAGTGAAGTAGATATGTAATAATATAACCTTTTTTGTCCCCTGTCCCCCTCCATAGCTGATCACAGCCCACGCCATCCGGGTGCAGACTCCCCCTAGACACATCCCCGGGGTCGTAGAGGTCACGCTGTCATACAAGTCTAAACAGTTCTGCAAGGGCACACCTGGACGCTTCATATACACAGGTAAATACACCTTCATTTAAAACACGTGGACACTTCATATACACAGGTAAATACACCTTCATTGAACATGCCTGGACACTTCATATACACAAGGGAGGAGAGGAGAGGAGAGGAGAGGAGAGGAGAGGAGAGGAGAGGAGAGGAGAGGAGAGGAGAGGAGAGGAGAGGAGAGGAGAGGAGAGGAGAGGAGAGGAGAGGAGAGGAGAGGAGAGGAGAGGAGAGGAGAGGAGAGGAGAGGAGAGGAGAGGAGAGGAGAGGAGAGGAGAGGAAATTGAGTGGAGAGAGGAGAGGAGAGGAGGGGAGAGATGGGAGGAGTGGAGAGAGGAGAGGAGAGATGAGAGAGGAGAGAGAGGAGAGGAGAGGAGAGGAGAGGAGAGGAGAGGAGAGGAGAGGAGAGGAGAGGAGAGGAGAGGAGAGGAGAGGAGAGGAGAGGAGAGGAGAGGAGAGGAGAGGAGAGAGGAGATGGGAGAAGGGTAGAAAGGACTATGGGATTACCATGGTCGGCCATCTTGGCCTTCTGCTTGGTGGTTGGCTCCAGTCTGTGTCCAGTTAAAAGTGGTAATCATAGAGGACTGACATGGTGTGGCCTGGCAGCCGGCAAGGGAATGGCACATAGACACACACACACACACACAACATACACAGATTCACACACACATACACACTCACACACACACTGGGGACAGCTGGTATCACTAATCAACTTGTGTTGGGGAGAGGAAACCACATGCTGCCTGCTCACAGACCTAATTAATTCAACACACACCCTGCTGCCACTACTGGAATATACACACATGCACACGCACACGCACGCACACGCACGCACGCACACACACACACACGCACGCACACGCACACACACACACACACACACACAGGACAGGTAAGTGGTTAGAGAAAAGGAAACTGTGCTTACACATCCCTATTCACGTGTAAAGCTGTTTTTATGGCATATTCTGGACAGCCTGCTTTTCTCTCCTTCCTTCCCTCCCCTCTCTCTCTCTCTCTCTCTCTCTCTCTCTCTCTCTCTCTCTCTCTCTCTCTCTCTTTTCTACAAATCCATTTCAGTGTATCACCATTCATCAAAGAGGCTACAAGCCCTTCCTCCTGTCTGTTAGGGGCTGTAAAAGCTGTGAGGTGCTGGCTGTAGATTGGGTTTGTTTCCCAAATGGCACCCTATTCCCTACATAGTGCACTACTTTTGACCAAAGCCCTATGGGTCCTGATTAAAAGTAGTCCTCTATGTAGGTAAAAGGATGCCATTTGGGACGCATCTTTGAGGTGCATGATGATGAACATCTCCTCTCGTTCAGAAGTCAATGCTTTCCTCTTCAGAATGTAGCCGCCACCGCTTAGCAACCTCTTAGAAACCGCGTATCACTACTGATATTAAAAGACCCTGCTACTGGAGCACATAAGAATAAAATAAAATGTTATTAGTCGCATGCACAAATTTTGTAGATATTATCGCAGGTGTATCAAAATACTTATGTTTCTAGCTCCAACAGTGATACTTAACAATACAAAACAGTACACACAAATCCCAAAAAAATACAAATAAAGAAATTACGAAATATCAGAATGAGCAATGTCAGAGTCCGGAATAAATATATACAGTGCCTTGCAAAAGTATTGTCTGGCGCAAACCCAACACCTCTCATCACCCCGAGAACACCATCCCCACAGTGAAGAATGGTGGTGGCAGCATCATGCTGTGGGGATGTTTTTCATCAGCAGGGACTGGGAAACTGGTCAGAATTGAAGGAATGATGGATGGCGCTAAATACAGGAAAATTCTTGAGGGAAACCTGTTTCAGTCTTCCAGAGATTTGAGACTGGGACGGAGGTTCACCTTCCAGCAGGACAATGACCCTAAGCATACTGCTAAAGCAACACTCGAGTGGTTTAAGGGAAACCATTTAAATGTCTTGGAATGGCCTAGTCAAAGCCCAGACCTCAATCCAATGGAGAATCTGTGGTGTGACTTAAAGATTGCTGTACACCAGCGGAACCCATCCAACTTGAAGGAGCTAGAGCAGTTTTGCCTTGAAGAATGGGCAAAGATCCCAGTGGCTAGATGTGCCAAGCTAATAGAGACATATCCCAAGAGACTTACAGCTGTAATTGCTGCAAAAGGTGGTTCTACAAAGTATTGACTTTGGGGGGGTGATTAGTTATGCACACTGTTTTTTTGTTTTATTTCTTGTTTGTTTCACAACAAAATATATTTTGCATCTTCAAAGTGGTAGGCATGCTGTATAAATCCAATGATATCAACCCCCAAAAAATCCATTTTAATTCCAGGTTGTATTCACCCCCCAAGGGGGGTGAATACTTTCGCAAGCCACTGTACACTACACTAGTGGATGTGGCTATTTCAGCCACACCCGTTGCTGACAGGTGTATAAATTGAGCACACAGCCATGCAATCTCCATGGACAAACATTGGCAGTAGAATGGCCCATACTGAAGAGCTCAGTGACTTTCAATGTGCCACCTTTCCAACAAGTCAGCTTGTCAGCTTTCTGCACTGCTAGAGCTGCCCCGAATCAGCCGCAAAGTGGTAGGCCACATAAGCTCACAGAATGGGACCACTGAGTGCTGAAGCGCGTAGCGCATAAAAATCCTCTGTCCTCGGTTGCAACACTCACTACCGAGTTCCAAACTGCCTCTGGAAGCAACGTCAGCATAAGAACTGTTAGTCGGGAGCTTTATGAAATGGGTTTCCATGGCCGAGCAGCCGCACACAAGCCTAAGATCACCATGCGCAATGCCAAGCATCGGCTGGAGTGGTGTAAAGCTCGCCGCCATTGGATCTGGAGCAGTCGAAACGCTTTCTCTGGAGTAATGAGTCTGGGTTTAGAGGATGCCAGGAGAACGCTACCTGCCCGAATGCATAGTGCCAACTGTAAAGTTTGGTGGAGGAGGAGTAATGGTCTGGGGCTGTTTTTCATGGTTCGTGCTAGGCCCCTTAGTTCCAATTAAGGGAAATCTTAACACTACAGCATACAATGACATTCTAGACAATTCTATGCTTCCAACCTTTGCGGAAGGCCCTTTGCTGTTTCAGCATGACAATGCCCCATGCATAAAGTGAGGTTCATACAGAAATGGTTTATTGAGATCGGTGTGGAAGAATTTGACTGACCTGCACAGAGCCCTGACCTCAACCCCATCAAACACCTTTGGGATGAATTGGAACGCCGACTGCGGGCCTAATCGTTCAACATCAGTGCCCAACCTCACTAATGCTGTTGTGGCTGAATGGAAGCAAGTCCCCGCAGCAATGTCCCAACATCTAGTGGAAAGCCAGAAGAGTGGAGGCTGTTATAACAACAAGGGGGGGGACCAACTCCATATTAATGCCCATGATTTTGGAATGAGATGTACTACAAGCAGTTGTCCACATACTTTTGGCCATGTAGTGTATATGTATATAATAGAGTGTATAGACAGTATGGACTGTATGTGAGTAGAAAAGGTGTGTACAGCAGTAGTTATATAGGATGAGCCTTGACTAGAAGTATATAAATATGAAATGGGTAAAACAGTAAACATTATTAAAGTGACCAGTGCTCCATTACTAAAGTGAACAGTGTTCCATGTACGTAGGGCAGCAGCCTCTAAGTTGTGGCCTACCACTGTTGTGTCGTCAGCAAACTTGATGATTAAGTTGGAGGCATGCATGGCCCCGCAGTCATGGGTGAACAGCGAATACAGGAGGGAGCTAAACACGCACCCTTGTGGATCAGTGTGGCGGAGGTGTTGTTGCCTACCTTCACTAACCTAGGGTCGGCACCGTCAGGTATTCCAGGACCCAGTTGCACAGGGCGTGGTTCAGACCCAAGGCCCTGAGCTTAGTGATGAGCTTGGAGGACACTATGGTGTTGAAGGCTGAGCTGGAGTCAATGAACAGCATTCTTCCATAGGTATTCCTCTTGTCCAGATGGGATAGGGCGGTGTGCCGTGCCATGGGGATAGTGCCATCCGTGGATCTGTTCGGGCAGTATGCAAATTGTAGTGGGTCCAGGGTGTCGGGTAACGCAGAGGTGATATGATCCTTAACTAGTCTCTCAAAGCACTTCATGATAACAGAAGTGAGTGCTACGGGGCAATAGTCAGTTCAGTTACCTTTGCTTTCTTTGGTACAGGAACAATGGTGGACATCTTGAAGCAAGTGGGGACAGCAGACTGGAATAGGGAGAGATTGAATATGTCCATAAACACTCCAGCCAGTTGGTCTGCACATGTTCTGAGGCCGTCTGGGCCGGCAGCCTTGCGAGAGTTAACACGCTTAAATGTCTTACTCACGTCGGCCATGGAGAACGAGAGCCCACAGTCCTTGTGAGCAGCGGTGGCCCGCGTTGGTGGCTCTGTGTTTTCATCGAAGTGGGGCGAAGAAGGTGTCTGGGAGTAAGACGTCGGAGCGAGGCCTCAGTGTCCGCGACGTGGCTGGTTTTCCCTTTATAATCCGTGATTGTCTGGAGTCCCTGCCACATACGTCTCGTGTCTGAGCCGTTAAATTGCGACTCCGCTTTGTCTCTGTACTGTTGTTTTGCCTGTTTGATTGCCTTACAGAGATCTGTTTGTACACGACCATGTTCCCATTCACCTTGCCGTGGTTAAATGTGGTGGTTCGCACTTTCAGTTTTGTGCAAATGCTGCCATCTATCCACCGTTTTTGGTTTGGATAAGTTCTAATTGTCGCAGTGGTAACAATATTCTCTATGCACTTCCTGATGAACTCAGTCACCGAGTCAGTGTATACGTCAATACTATTCTCATTAGGGGTAGTTGTTAAAATTTTTGGTGCGTATGCACACACTCGCCCACATGCACATACAAAGACCAATGCTCTCGCTCTGGCTTTCGCTCTCGCTCTTTCTCTGACAGACAGACAGACAGACAGACAGACAGACAGACAGACAGACAGACAGACAGACAGACAGACAGACAGACACATTAAGAGTAGTATTTCTGGGCCCAGTACTGATTAGGTGTGAAGCATCAGTCAGGAGGCTGGGGATGCTGTTAGAACAGGACAGGGACAGGAGAAGACTAAAATACAGCAACAGAATATTAACAAGCTGAAAGACTCTAACTATGTCCCAAATGGCTCCCTATATAAAGCCCATAGGGCCCTGGTCAAAAGTAGTGCACTACATATGGAATAGTGTGCCATTTAACTCCCATTCTCTCAAAGTTCTATCTGACTACAATTCCACAGGGGGGTGGAAAGAGCCAGAAGATGTTTGTCATTTTTATATCGGGAGGAACTGTGAAATGAAAGGACTTCAGTCTGTACCTGTATTACTGGCATTAGCGTCAATGTGTAGTAGATGGACCTTAGAAGCACACACACACAATCCCCCTCTCTCTCTCTCTCTCTCTCTCTCTCTCTCTCTCTCTCTCTCTCTCTCTCTCTCTCTCTCTCTCTCTCTCTCTCTCTCTCTCTCTCTCTCTCTCTCTCTCTCTCCATCTCTCTCTCTCTCGCCCTCTCTCTCCCTCTCCCTCTCCCTCTCCCTCTCCCTCTCCCTCTCCCTCTCCCTCTCTCTCTCTCTCGCTCTCACACACCAATACAATAACAGTAGAGTGCAGTAACGAGGTAGTCTATTTCTCTCTCTATTTCCCATTTGTGAATTCAGTATTTTATTGAGCTGCTGTGGAGTCTGCTGTTGATTAAAACTGGTGGATTCTCCTGGTAGAGATGGGGAGCACGCCACACACACATGCCCCCCCCCCCACACACACACACACTCACACACACATATATGCACACACACTCAGTGTACTCTCAGATACAGTACCTACAGTCAGTCACAGTTCCTAAACAACCTCCATATTGAGGGGATATTCAAATGAGATTCAGGGTTTAAACCGTCTCTCCTGCTAAATGGAATGGTAGGAAGGAATTGGAATGTCCAGATGGTGGAACACCTCATTCTAATCTACCCTGAAGAGCACTATTTGATTTACCGTATTGGTCCGAATATAAGACGACCCTGATTATAAGACGACCCCCCGTTTTTCAACACAAACATTTAGAAAAACAGATTTGCAGACTAGATTTGCCGAACAAAGAACTTCATTTTATTTTAAAATAACAATATTAAAAACACAGTGAATTAAACACAAAGGCAAACTATGTACAGTATGATTCAAAATTAATATCAAGCAATAATAAAGCAACATTTTTAAATAACAGAGAAAATACAGGCCACACATTTAACTAAACTTAACAAAAATTCGCCAAACTTCTCCTCCGATGTCTCTCTATCCCTCACACACGTCCTCTGCCCCGCTGTGTTCGCTCTCGCTGTCATCGCTCCCCAGCTGCTCCGCTTCCACCGGCTCCTCCCAAAGCACGTCGTCCTCGCTGCCGTCCAATGCATTTGAGATGCAACATTTTTTAAAGCCATCGATGATGCTCTGTGAGGGAATAGCATCCCATGCATGCAGGATCCATTCACACAGTAGACGGACTGACGGCTTCTGTATTTTCCCGGTCGGTGTGAGTGCGTGGTTGCCAGACAGGAGCCACTCTGTGTATTTTTTTCGCAGGTTATCCTTGAAAGGCTTGTTCACAACTACGTCCAACACCTGTAGCTGGCTTGTCATTCCCCCTGGTATGATCACAAGATCCCCGTTCATTGCTCGCACCTGACTTTTCACGGGCTCAGTCAGATGTCCGCGGAACGCATCCAGAACGAGCATGTTCCTCCTCTTCCTCAGTCCCCCGTAGCGTGCGCCCCACACAACCTTTAGCCAGTCCACTACAAGCCCCGACTCCATCCAGCCCTTCTCCTGGGCGCGCACAATAATGCCAGCTGGCATTGGGTCCTTTGGCACAGTCTTACGCTTAAGAATGACATACGGGGGGAGTTTGCTGCCACCAGCGAGACATGTCAACATGACAGTGACGCGGCTCTTCTCGTTGCCCGTTGATTTCACCAACACAGACTTTTCTCCCTTTCTATTGACAGTCACCGATGTTGGCATGTCGAAATAAACGGGTGTCTGATCAGCATTGCCGATCTGATCCAGCGGGTAGGAGTGCTTCTTCCTCAGGTTGATAATAAAGCGCTGAAACGAAAGCAGCTTCTCTCCGAAGTCTGACGGCAGGCGTTGGGCCAAACTCGTTCTCCGTCTAAGTGACAGTCCATTACGCCGCATCATCCTACGACACCAGCCGAGGCTGGCTTTAAATCCAGTGATGTTGAGCTCTCTGGCGATTTCCAGGGCCTTAACCTGGATGACAGCTCTGGTAATGGGCATTCCCTCAACTCTTTTTTCCCTGACATATTCAAAAACCCTCCGGTCAACCTCAATGAAACGACCACTTTGAGGACCACGGAAGGATTTTCGCTGACTGTTAGCATCTTTTAGACGTTGTTTTTCTGCTCGCCATCTTCTTACATTACACTCAGTGACCCCGAATGTCTTGGCAGCTTGGCAGTTGTTAGATGACTCTGCCTTATTGACAACCATTATTTTGAAATTGGCATCATAGCTCCTCCGCTGTTGTTTATTGACCTGGCCCACTTTTGAGCCACTTGTCTCTAAATGGTCAGCCTGTCTTTCCATCTTTAAACACCGGTAACGGGCTGGTTGTTAAGGACGCCTCTTCCCTCCGTCCGGAACGAATTTTTGGCGCCATCTGTGCCCGCGAATGTGTATTGACATTTAAAGGGAGCGCCGAAGAAGAGAAACTGCGCTCTGAATACTAGACCCCGAATATAAGACGACCCGACTTTTTTGGACCTATTTCGAGGGGAAAAAAGGCCGTCTTATATTCGGACCAATACGGTATGTTGATTATAGGATTTTCCATTTTGCACTTTTATGATGGGGTAGATTATGAAATATTGTTTGCTATAGGCCTAGTAATCTTACTGTAATCTTAATTCCTAGATTAGTTTAACTTTTGGTATTATCATAGGGAAATGTTATATTTACATACATTCATTCATAAAATTCTCAAGCATCTGTTTCAAAATAAAATAGGCAGGCTTTCCTCTATAAAAAATAAGTCATACATTCTATGGGTCTGAATTTCCTGCTGTTTTATCCTCTTAACATGTTCAAGTGATGTGTAATTTAGTCTGTCTGATCCTCCAAATAAACACAATCACCAGTTTATGGAGAAATTGATCAAAAACAAGATTGTATGGTAATGATTTAGGTTGGGGGAAGGGTCAGTGTGTACAATTTGTAAGTCGCTCTGGATAAGAGCATCTGCTAAATGACTTAAATGTAAAAAAAATGTAAATGTGTGTGTGTGTGAGTGTGTGTGTGTGTGTGTGTGTGTGTGAAGAATGAAGCAGTAATTCAATGGTATTGAACCTCCTGCCAGTTTCTGAATCGATCCATAGCTATCTCTCATGAGATCCCACCAGAACACTGGAGAACAGAGGGAGAGAGGGAGGGTCAGAGAAAGATGGAGGGAGAGAGGGACAGAGAGAGACGGAGGGAGAGAGGGACAGAGAAAGATGGAGGGAGAGAGGGACAGAGAAAGACAGAGGGACAGAGAAAGACGCAGGGAGAGAGAGACAGAGAAAGACGGAGGGAGAGAGGGACAGAGAAAGACGCAGGGAGAGAGAGACAGAGAAAGATGGAGTGAGAGAGGGACAGAGAAAGACGGAGGGAGAGAGGGACAGAGAGAGACAGAGGGAGAGAGGGACAGAGAGAGACGGAAGGAGAGAGGGACAGAGAAAGACAGAGGGAGAGAGGGACAGAGAAAGACAGAGGGACAGAGAAAGACGCAGGGAGAGAGAGACAGAGAAAGACGGAGGGAGAGAGGGAAGAAAATAAAGAATGAAGCATAAATATTACACAGAATGAGAGAGGAGGGGGTCAATCACAGAGACAGAGAGACAGAGAGAGAGAGAGAGAGAGAGAGAGAGAGAGACAGAGAGAGAGAGAGAGAGAGAGAGAGAGAAGGGAAGCATGGGTGAGAGCATCAAAGGTGATGGAACCAGTATTCTTACAGGAGGTTTCTTACAAAGTGTCCCTGTTCCTCATTCATACTACAGGGAGACAGATCACTGTCCTTTCGACCTCTCATCCATCTGTCTTCTTCCTCTCCTTCTCTCCTCCTCCCCTCCTTTCCTCCTCCTTCCCTCCTCCTTCTCCTCCTCCCTCCCTCCCTAACTCATACATACTCTCCCCTCTCCTCCTCCTCCCTCCCTCCCTAACTCATACATACTCTCCCCTCTCCTCCTCCTCCCTCCCTCCCTAACTCATACATACTCTCCCCTCTCCTCCTCCTCCCTCCCTCCCTAACTCATACATACTCTCCCCTCTCCTCCTCCCTCCCTCCCTCCCTAACTCATACTCTCCCCTCTCCTCCTCCTCCTCCCTCCCTCCCTAACTCATACATACTCTCCCCTCTCCTCCTCCCTCCCTCCCTAACTCATACATACTCTCCCCTCTCCTCCTCCTCCCTCCCTCCCTAACTCATACATACTCTCCCCTCTCCTCCTCCTCCTCCCTCCCTCCCTAACTCATACTCTCCCCTCTCCTCCTCCTCCCTCCCTCCCTAACTCATACATACTCTCCCCTCTCCTCCTCCTCCCTCCCTCCCTAACTCATACTCTCCCCTCTCCTCCTACGGCCCTCCCTCCCTAACTCATACATACTCTCCCCTCTCCTCCTCCTCCTCCCTCCCTCCCTAACTCATACATACTCTCCCCTCTCCTCCTCCTCCCTCCCTCCCTAACTCATACATACTCTCCCCTCTCCTCCTCCTCCCTCCCTCCCTAACTCATACATACTCTCCCCTCTCCTCCTCCTCCCTCCCTCCCTAACTCATACATACTCTCCCCTCTCCTCCTCCTCCTCCTTAACTCATGCATACTCTCCCCTCTCCTCCTCCTCCTCCCTCCCTAACTCATACTCTCCCCTCTCCTCCTCCTCCCTCCCTCCCTAACTCATGCATACTCTCCCATCTCCTCCTACGGCCCTCCCTCCCTAACTCATACATACTCTCCCCTCTCCTCCTCCTCCTCCCTCCCTCCCTAACTCATACTCTCCCCCTCTCCTCCTCCTCCCTCCCTCCCTAACTCATACATACTCTCCCCTCTCCTCCTCCTCCCTCCCTCCCTAACTCATACATACTCTCCCCTCTCCTCCTCCTCCCTCCTTAACTCATGCATACTCTCCCCTCTCCTCCTCCTCCTCCCTCCCTAACTCATACTCTCCCCTCTCCTCCTCCTCCCTCCCTCCCTAACTCATACATACTCTCCCCTCTCCTCCTCCTCCCTCCCTCCCTAACTCATACATACTCTCCCCTCTCCTCCTCCCTCCCTCCCTAACTCATACTCTCCCCTCTCCTCCTCCTCCCTCCCTCCCTAACTCATACATACTCTCCCCTCTCCTCCTCCTCCCTCCCTAACTCATACATACTCTCCCCTCTCCTCCTCCTCCCTCCCTCCCTAACTCATACATACTCTCCCCTCTCCTCCTCCTCCCTCCCTCCCTAACTCATACTCTCCCCTCTCCTCCTACGGCCCTCCCTCCCTAACTCATACATACTCTCCCCTCTCCTCCTCCTCCTCCCTCCCTCCCTAACTCATACATACTCTCCCCTCTCCTCCTCCTCCCTCCCTCCCTAACTCATACATACTCTCCCCTCTCCTCCTCCTCCCTCCCTCCCTAACTCATACATACTCTCCCCTCTCCTCCTCCTCCCTCCCTCCCTAACTCATACATACTCTCCCCTCTCCTCCTCCTCCCTCCTTAACTCATGCATACTCTCCCCTCTCCTCCTCCTCCTCCCTCCCTAACTCATACTCTCCCCTCTCCTCCTCCTCCCTCCCTCCCTAACTCATGCATACTCTCCCATCTCCTCCTCGGCCCTCCCTCCCTAACTCATACATACTCTCCCCTCTCCTCCTCCTCCTCCCTCCCTCCCTAACTCATACTCTCCCCTCTCCTCCTCCTCCCTCCCTCCCTACTCATACATACTCTCCCCTCTCCTCCTCCTCCCTCCCTCCCTAACTCATACATACTCTCCCCTCTCCTCCTCCTCCCTCCTTAACTCATGCATACTCTCCCCTCTCCTCCTCCTCCTCCCTCCCTAACTCATACTCTCCCCTCTCCTCCTCCTCCCTCCCTCCCTAACTCATACATACTCTCCCCTCTCCTCCTCCTCCCTCCCTCCCTAACTCATACATACTCTCCCCTCTCTCCTCCTCCCTCCCTCCCTAACTCATACTCTCCCCTCTCCTCCTCCTCCCTCCCTCCCTAACTCATACATACTCTCCCCTCTCCTCCTCCTCCCTCCCTAACTCATACATACTCTCCCTCTCTCCTCCTCCTCCCTCCCTCCCTAACTCATACATACTCTCCCCTCTCCTCCTCCTCCCTCCATCCCTAACTCATACATACTCTCTCCTCTCCTCCTCCTCCCTCCCTCCCTAACTCATACACACTCTCCCTCTCCTCCTCGGCCTCCCTAACTCATACTCTCCCCTCTCCTCCTCCTCCTCCCTCCCTCCCTAACTCATACTCTCCCCTCTCCTCCTCCTCCCTCCCTCCCTAACTCATGCATACTCTCCCCTCTCCTCCTCCTCCCTCCCTCCCTCCCTAACTCATACTCTCCCCTCTCCTCCTCCTCCTCCCTCCCTCCCTAACTCATACTCTCCCTCTCCTCCTCCTCCCTCCCTCCCTCCCTAACTCATACATACTCTCCCCTCTCCTCCTCCTCCCTCCCTCCCTCCTTAACTCATACATACTCTCCCCTCTCCTCCTCCTCCTCTCCCTCCCCTCCCTAACTCATACTCTCCCCTCTCCTCCTCCTCCCTCCCTCCCTAACTCATACTCTCCCCTCTCCTCCTCCCTCCCTCCCTAACTCATACATACTCTCCCCTCTCCTCCTCCTCCTCCCTCCCTCCCTAACTCATACTCTCCCCTCTCTCCTACGGCCCTCCCTCCCTAACTCATACATACTCTCCCCTCTCCTCCTCCCTCCCCTCCCTAACTCATACA
>NC_140016.1:8894330-9014330 GCF_964263955.1 Coregonus lavaretus
CTCTCTCTCTATCTCATCACTCTTCTCTCTTCTCCCTCTCCTCTCTCTCTATATATTTCTCTCTAGGTCTTCCATCTCTCTCTCTCTCTCTAGTCTTCCATCTTTCTCTCTCTCTCTAAGTCTTCCATCTCACTCTCTCTCGCTCTAGGTCTTCCATCTCTCTCTCTCTCTCTCTGTCTAGGTCTTTCATCTCTATCTCTCTTTCTAGGTCTTCCATCTCTCTCTCTCTCTCTCTCTCTCTCTCTCTCTCTCTCTCTCTCTCTCTCTCTCTCTCTCTCTCTCTCCTCTCTCTCTCTCTCTCTCTCTCTCTCTCCCTCTCTAGGTCTTCCATCTTTCTTTCTCTCTAGGTCTTCCATCTCTCTCTCTCTATCTCTCTCTCTCTATGTCTTCCATCTCCCTCCTCTCTCCTAGGTCTTCCATCTCCCTCTCTCTCTCTCTAGGTCTTCCATCTCCCTCTCTCTCTCTTCAGGTCTTACATCTCTCGCTCTCTCTCTCTCTTTCCATCTCTCTCTCTCTCTCTTCCATCCCCTCTCTCTCTCTCTCTCTCTCTCTCTCTCTCTCTCTCTCTCTCTAGGTCTTCCATCTCTCCTCCTCTCTCTCTCTCTCTCTTCCATCTCTCTCTCTCTCTCTCTCTCTCTCTCTCTCTCTCCTCTCTCTCTCTCTCTCTCTCTCTCTCTCTCTCTCGGCAGCGCCTCTTCCCCCTCAGGAGACTGAACAGATTTGGCTAAATGTCTACAGCTGCACCATCGAGAGCATCTTGAGTGGCAGCATTACCGCTTGGTATGGCAAATGCTCTGCCCTTGACCGCAAAGTACTACAGAGGGTGGTGCGGACAGCACAGTACATCACTGGGGCCGAGCTCCCTGCCATCCAGGACCTCTATATCAGGCGGTGTCAATTTTTTAACTCTGCGTCATTGGGAAGGGCTCGTAAGCAAACATTTCACGGTAAAGTCTACACTAGTTGTATTAGGCAAATACGACAAATAGAATTGTATTTTATTTGTGTGTATGCGAGCATGTGTGTGTGTGTGTGTCTGTGTCTGAACGTGTACAAGCACGCACATAAAGCCTTCCCACTGGCCACAGACTGGATGAACAAACATTATCTCAACGGAATATGTCGACGTGTTGTGATGTGGAATCTACGTGGAAAATACATTGGATTTGAAAAAAGTAATCAACTGTTATTTTGAGGGTGAAATTTCAACCACAGGATTATGTCATTATGGTAACCAAATTTCAACATAGACAAACCTTGTATAAAATATGTTGAATTTGTACCTTTAATAAAACGTCAGATCTTCCACGTTATATACACTATCCGGTAAAAATCTATAGACTGGGCAGCACCTCCTACTGGAGAGTTGATCTATCTACAGCTATCCCTTTGGTCTCCCATCCAGGGTTTTAACCAAGCCCAGCCCTGCTTAGGTATTTGTCACTGACTATAACCAATGTGCTATCCTGAGAATGATTGTTGAGAGATCTCCACTTAAAAACTAAATAGATTCACTGTTGCTATCAGATGTAATTCCAAAGGGTAGATTTATTTAATGACAAAATTAAATGTGACCATACTCGATCATTCATATATCATCAATGATGCTATTTAGGCCCATGTAGCATTTGCAACAACTATTGTTTAAATTCAACCCAGAATTAAATTAAAAATAGACAGTACATAGGCCTAGGGTTTCAAGCTCTGGTTGATTTAAAATGTAATTATATTTAGTTATATTGAAATGTGTTTGGTTGTCAATGCAACCAAATATCAACATTTGAAAAATGAAAAAAAATAAAAGTTAAAGAATTGGACTAAATCAAATCAAACTTTATTTAAAGCTGCATTTAAAGTTTGATTTGATTTGATTTAGTCTTTAACTTGGAATTTCGGTTGAGATGGAGACGTTAATGAAACAAACAAGACAAACTGGAATGAAAGCAAGACTAAGTCAGTGGCACAGATGTAACTATCCAAGCAGAATATAAATCTCCTTCAAATGTTGATATTTGGTTGTGTTGACAACCAAACACAATTCAAGATCACTTGTGAAAATACAATAAATAGCCTATTAACTTGTCGACAAGTTAACAAATGATATGTTGGATTCATGTCTCAAGCTCAACCACAAATAAAAGTTAAAGAACAGGATTAAGCAAATGGTTCAGATGGAACTATCCAAGCAGTAGATACATCACGTTTAAACTGGTGATACTTGGTTGCGTTGACAACCAAACACAATTCTATATTACTTTTGTAATACAGTAAATAGCCTAAAGTTAATGCTATCTTACAAAATAATGTAACATTCAACTTTAAAATGAGTAACACATCCATGGACGCATTTTGAGGTTACTGTAACTATACATTTCTTCTTATGTAATTATATAAAGCATGCATGTTCGAGATAGCATGCATAGGTCATCGCAGGTCTATGGAGATCTTCACAATTAACAGTACCCCCTCTCAGTCTAAATCTGGCTCTGTCTCTTCCCACTCAGTCTGTGCAGGGAACTAATATGATGCTATGCCAAAAAGAACATAAAGGGACAAAAATGTACAACTAAAAGTGGTCTGCCCAGTGCTGTGCCCAGTGCTGTGCCCAGTGGTGTGCCCAGTGGTGTGCCCAGTGGTGTGCCCAGTGGTGTGCCCAGTGGTGTGCCCAGTGCTGTGCCCAGTGGTGTGCCCAGTGCTGTGCCCAGTGGTGTGCCCAATGGTGTGCCCAGTGGTGTGCCCAGTGCTGTGCCCAGTGGTGTGCCCAATGGTGTGCCCAGTGGTGTGCCCAGTGGTGTGCCCAGTGGTGTGCCCAGTGCTGTGCCCAGTGGTGTGCCCAGTGGTGTGCCCAGTGCTGTGCCCAGTGCTGTGCCCAGTGGTGTGCCCAGTGGTGTGCCCAATGGTGTGCCCAGTGGTGTGCCCAGTGGTGTGCCCAGTGCTGTGCCCAGTGGTGTGCCCAGTGGTGTGCCCAGTGCTGTGCCCAGTGCTGTGCCCAGTGCTGTGCCCAGTGGTGTGCCCAGTGGTGTGCCCAGTGCTATGCCCAGTGGTGTGCCCAGTGGTGTGCCCAGTGGTGTGCCCAGTGCTATGCCCAGTGGTGTGCCCAGTGGTGTGCCCAGTGCTATGCCCAGTGGTGTGCCCAGTGGTGTGCCCAGTGGTGTGCCCAGTGCTATGCCCAGTGGTGTGCCCAGTGGTGTGCCCAGTGGTGTGCCCAGTGCTGTGCCCAGTGGTGTGCCCAGTGGTGTGCCCAGTGCTATGCCCAGTGGTGTGCCCAGTGGTGTGCCCAGTGGTGTGCCCAGTGCTATGCCCAGTGGTGTGCCCAGTGGTGTGCCCAGTGGTGTGCCCAGTGCTGTGCCCAGTGCTGTGCTCAGTGCTGTGCCCAGTGGTGTGCCCAGTGGTGTGCCCAGTGGTGTGCCCAGTGGTGTGCCCAGTGGGTTAGCACTAAAAGTCCAAGAAGCACTAGAAAAGAGTAAGTAGGGGAAAATAAATATTGGATTTAAGGATTAGCTCTCAATGCCACCTATTAACAGACCAACAGCTACTGCACTTGTGCCAACCTTGACCACTTGTTCCGACGTTACACTGGACCGTTCCTGCCAAGCTTAGAGAAAGAGAAGGTTAAATGGAGGAAGTTAGAGAAACAAACAAACACGCACACACACACAAACACACACACACACAAACGCACGAACACACACACACACAAACACACACGAACACACACACACACAAACACACACACACGAACACACACACACACA
Organism: Coregonus lavaretus; assembly: GCF_964263955.1. Lineage (NCBI taxonomy): Eukaryota > Metazoa > Chordata > Actinopteri > Salmoniformes > Salmonidae > Coregonus > Coregonus lavaretus. Next base: position 8,898,086 of record NC_140016.1, read on the forward strand.
AACGAACACACACACGAACACACACACACACACGAACACACAGACAGACACACACACACACGAACACACACACACACACGAACACACACACACACATATACACATCAACACACACACACACATCAACACACACACACACACACACATACACACACGAACGAACACACACACACACACACAAACACACGTTGTCCATTAGAATGGTAGTGTTCTGCTCTGCTGATGATGAGGTGCAAATGGACTGAACAGGCCTCCATGCATCAATAACCCCACACTCCTCTTTCACCGCTCTCTCTCTCTCATTCTCTCTCTCCACTCCTCTTTCCGTACTCCACCTGTTCCACCTCTCTCTCCTCTGTGTGTTCTCGCTCTCTCTCTCTACCCTCTCTACCCCCTCTCTCTCTACCCCTCTATCTCTGTCTCTCTCTCTCTCTGTCTCTCTCTTCCCTCTCTCTCTCTGCCCCTCTATCTCTGTCTCTCTCTCAATTCAATTCAATTCAATTTGCTTTATTGGCATGACATAACAATGTACATTTTGCCAAAGCTTACTTTGGATATTTACACTATTAACATTATTATTATTTTAATTATCAATATTGTCAACGGGACAACAGTAACAACAATAACCAAGGGTCAAAATTACCATACATTTTTACTATAACAATAAGCATAGAGGACATGTGCAGGTTGGTTGGTCTGTCAGACACTGTCCCTCATCTTATGGCAGGCAGCAATGTAGTGCGCTGCCAACCCACAGCTCTCTGTGTCCTCCCCCAACAGGACGGGTAGCCTATTCTCATCAGAGAGGTCTTTGAAGCCAAATTTGGGGAAATGACACTCTCTAATTGTTTTATATTTTTGACATTTTGTCAGGAAATGCAGCTCTGTCTCAGGTTCTGCTGTGGTGCAGTGGTTGCACACCCTTTCCTCTACAGGGAGCCAGGTTTTCCTGTGTCTACCCTTCTCAATGGCAAGGCTGTGCTGTCTGTCTCTCTCCCCTCTCTCCTGTGTCCATACTCTCTCCTCTCTGTGGTCCATCCAAGGTGAGTGGACATGTTTTACACTGTCCTTGTTGCTACTATATAGGAAAAGAGAAAAGACAATAGTATTGATATCATAGTCTGAGGAAGATGAATCTACACCTTTATGATATCATAGTCTGAGGAAGATGAATCTACACCTTTATGATATCATAGTCTGAGGAAGATGAATCTACACCTTTATGATATCATAGTCTGAGGAAGATGAATCTACACCTTTCTGGTAACCATCACAATCATATATCTCTTCTAGCATGGGGTTAAAAACACACACCCCTCTGTCCAGCTATGTCACCCGTGATACAAGTCAGTATTCGAAGTCCATCCATGTCTGAGGACATCGGGAGATGATGTGGAAACTGGCTTTCAGACATCGGGAGATGATGTGGAAAAAGATTTCAGAGTTAATGCCTAACCTTAAGATTTCAGAGTTAATGCCTAACCTTAAGATTTCAGTGTTAATGCCTAACCTGCCTACACTTAACACTTCTAAATGTGACATTTGCAACAACTTTGAAATTTGACTTTTGAGAAACATAGACGAACGTCTAATTCTGACGTGAGACTGTGAGAGCTAGTTGCGTCTGTCCGTGCATGTGGGCTTGTGTGTGTGTGTGTGTGTGTGTGTGTGATGTGGTCTGAGTGGGTTGTGTATTCCCTCAGGGTCGGTTGGGTAACACCGATCAGAGAGCGAGATGGAGGTTAAATGACCAGACCTGAGAGAAACACACACACACACACACACACACACACACACACACACACACAAAAACACACAAACACACACATTTGCCCAGGTTGCAGTGGACAGCATTTTAAGGATGCTAGGGGAAGTAAGGGACTTGTGAGAGCCAAACTAACTTTGTCAGTCCACTCTAAGACCCATACCTCTCACACCAGACCCATTACCTGGATGTGTTCAGTCTACAACATCAAATAGCTTCCATCCACAGAGAATTAAACTAAGGTCAAGGATTTAACGGACTGATACTGAAAACACAGAATTAAACTACACTCTTAGAAAGAAAATTGCTATCTAGAACCTTAAATGGTTATTCGCCTGTCCCCATAGGAGAACCCTTTGAAGAACCCTTTTTGGTTCCAGGTAGAACATTTTTGGTTTTAGGTAGAACCCTTTTGGGTTCCATGTAGAACCCTTTCCACAGACGGTTCTACCTGGAAACAAAAAGTGTTCTCCTATGGGGACAGCCGAAGAAACCCTTTTGGAACCCTTTTTCCAAAGAATGTAGGGTCAAACAGTATTAAACTAGGGTCGAACACCTAACGGACTGCTACTGAAAACACAGAATTAAACTAGGGTCTAACACCTAACGGACTGCTACTGAAAACACAGAATTAAACTAGGGTCTAACACCTAACGGACTGCTACTGAAAACACAGATTTAAACTAGGGTCTAACACCTAACGGACTGCTACTGAAAACACAGAATTAAACTAGGGTCTAACACCTAACGGACTGCTACTGAAAACACAGATTTAAACTAGGGTCTAACACCTAACGGACTGCTACTGAAAACACAGAATTAAACTAGGGTCTAACACCTAACGGACTGCTACTGAAAACACAGAATTAAACTAGGGTCTAACTAGGGACAACCTCAGTTTACAGGACTTCACTATGGGTGTTAGACTGTCTTACACCCATAGTGAAGTCCTGTAAACTGAGGTTGTGTCCCAAATGGAAACCTATTCCCTTCATAGTGCACTGCGCCATGGTCAAAAGTAGTGCACTATATAAGGAATAGGGTGCCATTTGGGACGTGCCTGAGTGGACTAAACTCTGTACCACTGTGAGAATGAGAGGTGGTCCCCAGGTGGATGACAGGTTTTAAACTCCAAAGTTAAACTATAGTGTTTTAGAGTAACTCTGAGAGGTAACTGGAGAGGGGTGAACTGAATCAGTACTATGGCTTCTGGGTAATGTCTTTGTCAGGCCAGTTTAACTCCGTCAACACCCCTGACACACACACACACTCCATCAGCGCCCTCTCAGAGATAGTCAGTAGCAGTGCAGCACATGTGGCTGGGGTATTCCAAACAGAGCTTTATAGAGAGATCCGTTAAGGCTGGGATATTCCAAAACAGAGCTTTATAGAGAGATCCGTTAAGGCTGGGATATTCCAAAACAGAGCTTTATAGAGAGATCCGTTAAGGCTGGGTATTCCAAAACAGAGCTTTATAGAGAGATCCGTTAAGGCTGGGGTATTCCAAAACAGAGCTTTATAGAGAGATCCGTTAAGGCTGGGATATTCCAAAACAGAGCTTTATAGAGAGATCCGTTAAGGCTGGGATATTCCAAAACAGAGCTTTATAGAGAGATCAGTTAAGGCTGGTATATTTCAAAACAGAGCTTTATAGAGAGATCAGTTGAGCCTGGGGTATTCCAAAACAGAGCTTTATAGAGAGATCAGTTAAGGCTGGGGTATTCCAAACAGAGCTTTATAGAGAGATCAGTTAAGGCTTGGGTATTCCAAAACAGAGCTTTGTAGAGAGATCAGTTAAGGCTGGGGTATTCCAATAAGAGCTTTATAGATAGATCAGCTAAGGCTGGGGTATTCCAAATAGAGCTTTTTAGAGATATCAGTTAAGGCTGGGGTATTCCAAACAGAGCTTTATAGATAGATCAGTTAAGGCTGGGGTATTCCAAACAGAGCTTTATAGAGAGATCAGTTAAGGCTTGGGTATTCCAAAACAGAGCTTTATAGATAGATCAGTTAAGGCTGGGGTATTCCAAAACAGAGCTTTATAGAGAGATCAGCTAAGGCTGGGGTATTCCAAATAGAGCTTTTTAGAGATATCAGTTAAGGCTGGGGTATTCCAAACAGAGCTTTATAGATAGATCAGTTAAGGCTGGGGTATTCCAAAACAGAGCTTTATAAATAGATCAGTTAAGGCTGGGTTATTCCAAAACAGAGCTTTATAGATAGATCAGTTAAGGCTGGGGTATTCCAAAACAGAGCTTTATAGATAGATCAGTTAAGGCTGGGGTATTCCAAAACAGAGCTTTATAAATAGATCAGTTAAGGCTGGGTTATTCCAAAACAGAGAAGTATAGAGAGATCAGCTAAGGCTGGGGTATTCCAAACAGAGCTTTATAGAGAGATCAGCTAAGGCTGGGTGACAGGGGCTCTGATGACGGCTTGACGCTGCTCACCATGCACCTGACCTGTATGTAACACACACACACACACACACTAATGCAAGATGCCTGGGGAGAGCTATAGCCTCTCTCTCTCTCTCTCTCTCTCTCTCTCTCTCTCTCTCTCTCTCTCTCTCTCTCTCTCTCTCTCTCTCTCTCTCTCTCTCTCTCTCTCTCTCTCTCTCTCTCTCTCTCTCTCTCTCTCTCTCTCTCTCTCTCTCTCTCTCTCTCTCTCTCTCTCTCTCTCTCTCTCTCTCTCTCTCTCTCTCTCTCTCTCTCTCTCTCTCTCTCTCTCTCTCTCTCTCTCTCTCTCTCTCTCTCTCTCTCTCTCTCTCTCTCTCTCTCTCTCTCTCTCTCTCTCTCTCTCTCTCAGGACAGTGTTGATAGACAGTGTACACCAGCTGGTCTGGGGTTGATGTCTTTGTTTCTCCTCTGGTCACCCAGGAGACTGATGACTCAATCTAACAGCCTCACCAAACACACACACTTCCTCACACACATTAATGCACATTCTTTAACACAGACTTATACACACATACAAATGTGAGACACTCACACACATCCTCCACCAGAAGGCATGCTATAGATCTAGTGTAGCATAACTGCATCGGAACCCAATTCAGCCACACCCAAACTGAGTTGCTATAGTAGATATAAATCATGTCGTACAGTAGTAGTGGTGTTAATCTGTATTGTGTCAGGCCTCTTACATCACAATACACACATCGTCCAATGGGTGGTCCTGAATTATGTAACCCGGAAATGGGAGAGCGTTCCTCTCTGTGGCACCCCACATTCTACAACTCCATATCTACAACCCTTCCCTGCTACCACTGCTGCAGTACCAACAAAACATGACTTCCAGCAGGGATATCAACCATGGATCTACTAACAACACAGCTCATAACATCGTTAAGAATGTATTTATATTTATCATTAGGCATAGGAGTGGACACTAAACATCTGCCAGGGTGCTGGAATGCAGTTCAGCATGCCTGCGTATAGGCCTATTATTGGGACATTATTCAAAGGAAATGGCCCCTGTGCATTAACAAATACAGAAATGGCCCATCCGCCAAGGCAATGGAATTATAAAACTGTCACTCCGTAACCTAACAAGTGCTGCTCATGTTGATGCATGTCAGGCTGGGGAGAATAAGGGGGGAAATAGGACGGTTAATTCACGGGTCATTACATTTGTATGAAGGCATATTGGATGTACTTAGAATAGTAGAATATGGCTTCTCTCTGGTTAGCAGTGTAATACAGGATAAACAACAGCCTGGCTTCCACACAGAGTGGTCAGTTAAATTACCTTATTATAATGTTTATATGTGAGATAACATGTCTGGAGCTGGATCAACGTTTTAAAGATGGAATCTGTAGTAGGGGAAACAACGCCACTGTCCACCCCACGGCCATTCTTTTTTTTGTTTTGTTGACAAAGCGGAGGTGAGGAGCGGTGTGCAACAAAACAATAGCAGTATATTTTCTGCTGTTCTATCGCACACGCAATGATGTCCAAGGGGAAACAACTAACAGCGTTCGACATTTGCAATAACTTCTTTGTTGTTGTAATATCGCAAATGGACGTGGCAGTTTCACCATTAAGGATTCCAGCTTTAAGGGCTGCTTTAAGGGCACTGAGAACACTGAAGTGTGTCCCAAATGGCAGCCTATTCCCTATATAGTGCACAACTTTTGACTTGAGCCCTATGGGAATCCAGGCTCTGTCGTAGCCGGCCGCGACCGGGAGACCCATGGGGCGGCGCACAATTGGCCCAGCGTCATCCAGGGTAGGGGAGGGAATGGCCGGCAGGGATGTAGCTCAGTTGGTAGAGCATGGCGTTTGCAACGCCAGGGTTGTGGGTTTGATTCCCACGGGGGGCCAATATGAATTTTTTATTTTTTTAATGTGTATGCACTCACTAACTGTAAGTCGCTCTGGATAAGAGCGTCTGCTAAATGACTAAAATGTAATGTAAATGTAAAAATGGAATAGGGTGCATTTTGGGATGCAGACTAACAAAACTCCACTCAGTAGTTCTCTACTGTCCTCTACTGCTCAGCTGTCGTCACATAAAAAAATTATATATATAGTCAAAAGTTTTGAGAATGACACAAGTATTGGTCTTCACAAAGTTTGCTGCTTCAGTGTTTTTAGATATTTTTGTCAGATGTTACTATGGTATACTGAAGTGTAATTACAAGCATTCCATAAGTGTCAAAGGCTTTTATTGACAATTACATTAAGTTTATGCAGAGAGTCAATATTTGCAGTGTTGACCCTTCTTTTTCAAGACCTCTGCAATCCGCCCTGGCATGCTGTCAATGAACTTCTGGGCCACATCCTGACTGATGGCAGCCCATTCTTGCATAATCAATGCTTGGAGTTTGTCAGAATTTGTGGGTTTTTGTTTGTCCACCCGCCTCCTGAGGATTGACCACAAGTTCTCAATGGGATTAAGGTCTGGGGAGTTTCCTGGCCATGGACCCAAAATGTTGATGTTTTGTTCCCCGAGCCACTTAGTTATCACTTTTGCCTTATGGCAAGGTGCTCCATCATGCTGGAAAAGGCATTGTTTGTCACCAAACTGTTCTTGGATGGTTGGGAGAAGTTGCTCTCGGAGGATGTGTTGGTACCATTTTTTATTCATGGCTGTGTTCTTAGGCAAAATTGTGAGTGAGCCCACTCCCTTGGCTGAGAAGCAAACCCACACATGAATGGTCTCAGGATGCTTTACTTCTGGCATGACACAGGACTGATGGTAGCGCTCACCTTTTCTTTTCCAGACAAGCTTTTTTCCGGATGCCCCAAACAATCGGAAAGGGGATTCATCAGAGAAAATGACTTTACCCCAGTCCTCAGCAGTCCAATCCCTGTACCTTTTGCAGAATATCAGTCTGTCCCTGATGTTTTTCCTGGAGAGAAGTGGCTTCCTCGCTGCCCTTCTTGACACCAGGCCATCCTCCAAAAGTCTTTGCCTCAATGTGCGTGCAGATGCACTCACACCTGCCTGCTGCCATTCCTGAGCAAGCTCTGCACTGGTGGTGCCCCGATCCTGCAGCTGAATCAACTTTAGGAGACGGTCCTGGCGCTTGCTGGACTTTCTTGGGCGCCCTGAAGCCTTCTTCACAACAATTGAACCTCTCTCCTTGAAGTTCTTGATGATCCGTTAAATGGTTGATTTAGGTGCAATCTTACTAGCAGCAATATCCTTACCTGTGAAGCCCTTTTTGTGCAAAGCAATGATGACGGCACGTGTTTCCTTGCAGGTAACCATGGTTAACAGAGGAAGAACAATGATTTCAAGCTCCTTTTAAAGCTTAAGGTCTGTTATTCTAACTCAATCAGCATGACAGAGTGATCTCCAGCCTTGTCCTCATCAACACTCTCACCTGTGTTAACGAGAGAATCACTGACATGATGTCAGCTGGTCCTTTTGTGGCAGGGCTGAAATGCAGTGGAAATGTTTTTTGGGGATTAAGTTCATTTTCATGGCAAAGAGGACTTTGCAATTAATTGCAATTCATCTGATCACTCTTCATAACATTCTGGAGTATATGCAAATTGCCATCATAAAAGATTAATATTTGTGTCATTCTCAAAACTTTTGACCATGACTGTAGAAGCCGAACATGGTCATTTTGCCAGGGTGATTCAACTCCTCTAAAAAAGACTCATTAACGTTAGAGCTGCAAAGTCACTTTGTTTAGGCTCAGCTCTAAATGGGTAAAATATGAATGATTTAGTATATTCGTTAGCTTATTAGTATGCCTCTAACATATTAACCAACCCAAGGGGACCATATCTGCTCTTTTTGAATATGTACACATTTTCTTTTTTTTTGGTTCATTTTCAATGACTTTTGTGAACAGTGTTTGGATAATTGATAATATAATAATGAGTGTGTGCATGCAGATTCAGAGTCGCGGGCCCTCTTCATAAAAATATGATGATAAACTAGATTAGCATACAAATTAGGAACATTTCAGCTGGTAGTTAATCAACTAACTTTTTTTTCTCTTCCTCAACCTTGACCAGTTTGAACCAGCCTCTGTCTGTTCCCCTGGAGAAGGTAAACATTGTTCCAGCTTTTAATTGATATGACTCGATTGATATTGTCCTTCATTCTAAAACTGGTTCCTTTGTTACTTTTCAGTTAGTCCTGGGTACTTTAACAAAGCCTACTTTCTCCTCTTTGTTTTTCACTGTCATCCCTCCTTACTGACTACTCTCCAAGCCAGATAAAGTATCACCTTATTTATCTTATAAGATAGGAGAGAGAGAGAAAGAGAGAGAGATAATGAGTGAGAGTCAGACAGAGAGAGAGAGACAGAGAGAGACAAATAAAATAAAAAGAGAGAGAGAGAGAGAGAGAGAGAGAGAGAGAGAGAGAGAGAGAGAGCGCTGTAGGCCTAATGGCTTTGCTCTGATAATTAGAGGTAGTGTGTGTGTGTGTGTGTGTGTGTGTGTGTGTGTGTGTGTGTGTGTGTGTGTGTGTGTGTGTGTGTGTGTGTGTGTGTGTGTGTGTGTGTGTGTGTGTGTGTGTGTGTGTGTGTGTGTGTGTGTGTGTGTGTGTGTGTGTGTGTGTGTGTGTGTGTGTGTGTGTGTGTGCGCGCGCGTGTGTGTATGTGTCAGCTACAGTGGGAGAAAAAAGTATTTAGTCAGCCACCAATTGTGCAAGTTCTCCGACTTAAAAAGATGAGAGAGGCCTGTAATTTTCATCATAGGTACACGTCAACTATGAAAGACAAAATGAGAAAAAAAATTCAGAAAATCACATTGTAGGATTTTTTATGAATTTATTTGCAAATTATGGTGGAAAATAAGTATTTGGTCAATAACAAAAGTTTCTCAATACTTTGTTATATACCCTTTGTTGGCAATGACACAGGTCAAACGTTTTCTGTAAGTCTTCACAAGGTTTTCACACACTGTTGCTGGTATTTTGGCCCATTCCTCCATGCAGATCTCCTCTAGAGCAGTGATGTTTTGTGGCTGTTGCTGGGCAACACGGACTTTCAACTCCCTCCAAAGATTTTCTATGGGGTTGAGATCTGGAGACTGGCTAGGCCACTCCAGGACCTTGAAATGCTTCTTACGAAGCCACTCCTTCGTTGCCCGGGCGGTGTGTTTTGGATCATTGTCATGCTGAAAGACCCAGCCACGTTTCATCTTCAATGCCCTTGCTGATGGAAGGAGGTTTTCACTCAAAATCTCACGATACATGGCCCCATTCATTCTTTCCTTTACACGGATCAGTCGTCCTGGTCCCTTTGCAGAAAAACAGCCCCAAAGCATGATGTTTCCACCCCCATGCTTCACAGTAGGTATGGTGTTCTTTGGATGCAACTCAGCATTCTTTGTCCTCCAAACACGACGAGTTGAGTTTTTACCAAAAAGTTCTATTTTGGTTTCATCTGACCATATGACATTCTCCCAAACCTCTTCTGGATCATCCAAATGCACTCTAGCAAACTTCAGACGGGCCTGGACATGTACTGGCTTAAGCAGGGGGACACGTCTGGCACTGCAGGATTTGAGTCCCTGGCGTCCCACGTCCCACGTCCCACGTCCCTCTGCAGGTCATTCACTAGGTCCCCCCGTGTGGTTCTGGGATTTTTGCTCACCGTTCTTGTGATCATTTTGACCCCACGGGGTGAGATCTTGCGTGGAGCCCCAGATCGAGGGAGATTATCAGTGGTCTTGTATGTCTTCCATTTCCTAATAATTGCTCCCACAGTTGATTTCTTCAAACCAAGCTGCTTACCTATTGCAGATTCAGTCTTCCCAGCCTGGTGCAGGTCTACAATTTTGTTTCTGGTGTCCTTTGACAGCTCTTTGGTCTTGGCCATAGTGGAGCTTGGAGTGTGACTGTTTGAGGTTGTGGAAAGGTGTCTTTTATACTGATAACAAGTTCAAACAGGTGCCATTAATACAGGTAACGAGTGGAGGACAGAGGAGCCTCTTAAAGAAGAAGTTACAGGTCTGTGAGAGCCAGAAATCTTGCTTGTTTGTAGGTGACCAAATACTTATTTTCCACCATAATTTGCAAATAAATTCATCAAAAATCCTACAATGTGATTTTCTGGATTTTTTTTCCTCAATTTGTCTGTCATAGTTGACGTGTACCTATGATGAAAATTACAGGCCTCTCTCATCTTTTTAAGTGGGAGAACTTGCACAATTGGTGGCTGACTAAATACTTTTTTCCCCCACTGTATTTTCAGGTCTCTCCAGAGATGTTCGATTGGGTTCAAGTCTGGGCTCTGGCTGGGCCACTCAAGGACATTCAGAGACTTGTCCTGAAGCCACTCCTGCGTTGTCTTGGCTGTGTGCTCAGGGCCATTGTCATGTTGGAAGGTGAACCTTTGCCCCAGTCTGAGGTCCTGAGTGCTCTGGAGCAGGTTTTCATCAAGGATCTCTCTGTACTTTGTTCTGTTCATCTTTGCCTCGATCCTGACTAGTCTCCCAGTCCCTGCCGCTGAAAAACAACCCCACAGCATGATGCTGCCACCACCATACTTCACCATAAGGCTGGTGCCAGGTTTCCTACAGACATGACGCTTGGCATTAAGGCCAAAGAGTTCAATCTTGGTTTCTTCAGATCAGAGAATCTTGTTTCTCATGGTCTGAGAGTCATTAGGTGGCTTTTGGCAAACTCCAAGCAGGCTGTCATGTATTTTACTGAGGAGTGGCTTCCGTCTGGTCACTCTACCATAAAGGCCTGATGGGTGGAGTGCTGCAGAGATGGTTGTCCTTCTGGAAGGTTCTCCCATCTCCACAGAGGAACTCTAGAGATCTGTCAGAGTGACCATCGGGTTCTTGGTCACCTCCCTGACCAAGACCCTTCTCCCCCGATTGCTGTTTGGCTGGGTGGCCAGCTCTAGGAAGGGTCTTGGTGGTTCCAAACTTCTTCCATTTAAGGATGATGGAGGCCACTGTGTTCTTAGGACCTTCAATGGTGCAGAATTTGTTTGGTACCCTTCCCCAGATCTGTGCCTCGTCACAATCCTGTCTCGGAGCTCTACGGACAATTCCTTCGACCTCATGGCTTGCTTTTTGCTCTGACATGCACTGTCAACTGTGGGACCTTATATGGATAGGTGTGTGCCTTTCCAAATCATGTCCAATAAATTGAATTTAACACAGATGGACTCCAATCAAGTTGTAGAAACATCTCAAGGATGATCAATGGAAACAGGATGCACCTGAGCTCAATTTCGAGTCTCACATCAAAGGGTCTGAATACTTATGTAAATAAGGTATTGCTGTTTTCTATTTGTAATAAATTAGCACAATTTTCTAAAAACTTGTTTTCGCCTTGTCATTGTGGGGTATTGTGTGTAGATTGCTGAGGATAATTTAAAAAAAAATCCATTTTAGAATAAGGCTGTAACTTAACAAAATGTAGAAAACGTCAAGGGGTCTGAATGCTTTCCAAAGGCACTGTACGTGTGTGCATGTGTTCCTACAGTACTTTGCCAGTACCATGTTCCAAACAATTTAGTAATCTGGATGAAAGCACAGTCTACAATAAGACTGTGTTTACGCAGACAGCCCAATTCTGATATTTTCTCAATTATTGGCTGAAGAGCTGATTGGTGAAAATACCAATTAATGGGAAAATATTTGAATTGGGCTGCCTGTGTAAACGCAGCCAATTAACTCCTTCATTTTGTTTGAGACGGTGGGAATACATCCCAGTTTCTATAGGCCCGTATTGTTTAATGAAAAAGTTGCAGATGAGGTAACAGTGTCATAACAGCTTAGCACCCTATTCCCTATGTACTACTTTTGACCAGGCCCCATAGGGCTCTATATGAGGAGTAGGGTGTCTTTTGGGAAACAGCCTATGTTTCACTGTTCTACTGCCTCCATGCTTCACTGGCGGGGTTCTCTTGGTAAAGAATCATTTCCCTAACGCAAGGTATAATTGGATCCTATTACTCTAACCACAACACTAACTAATCACCTGGATCATTTCCGCTGCATTATAAACACACACACACACACACACATTCCTACTGCCTGCCTGTAATGGTCTAAACAGATGTGTTAACGCTAATGTGCCTGTCCAACCTCTCATTTTCTCACATGTGGATTGATCCCAAAAAGAATATAATGAATATGATGCATTTATGAGTAAAAACAATTATAACACATTTTTGTGGGTATTTTCTGTGTCCAGAATGGTGAAATTACAGTTTGGCATTTTATTGACACACACAAACACAAACACAAACACACTCACACACACACACACTCACACACTCTCTCACACACAAACACACAGTGCGCTTTAGTCTCCTCTGTTTCCTTCTGTCTCTCTTTACTTCACTCCCTCCCTCCATCCATCTCCTCCCTCCCTCCATCCATCTCCTCCCTCCATCCATCCATCTCCTCCCTCCCTCCATCCATCTCCTCCCTCCCTCCATCCATCTCCTCCCTCCCTCCATCCATCTCCTCCCTCCATCCATCTCCTCCCTCCCTCCATCCATCTCCTCCCTCCATCCATCCATCTCCTCCCTCCATCCATCCTTCTCCAGTTATCAAGAAATGTTCCACAGAAGCATTTCTCAGGACTTCAACAGTGTTGTCTTTACTGCTATTCATCTCTCCCTCTATCCTATCCTCTATTTATCTCTCCCTCTATCCAATCCTCTATTTATCTCTCCCTCTATCCTATCCCCTATTTATCTCTCCCTCTATCCTATCCTCTATTTATCTCTCCCTCTATCCTAACCTCTATCTCTCCCTCTATCCTATCCTCTATTTATCTCTCCCTCTATCTTATCATCTATTTATCTCTCCCTCTATCCTATCCTCTATTTATCTCTCCCTCTATCTTATCCTCTATTTATCTCTCCCTCTATCCTATCCTCTATTTATCTCTCCCTCTATCCTATCCTCTATTTATCTCTCCCTCTATCCTATCCTCTATTTATCTCTCCCTCTATCCTATCCTCTATTTATCTCTCCCTCTATCCTAACCTCTATTTATCTCTCCCTCTATCCTATCCCCTATTTATCTCTCCCTCTATCCTATCCTCTATTTATCTCTCCCTCTATCCTAACATCTATTTATCTCTCCCTCTATCCTATCCTCTATTTATCTCTCCCTCTATGTTATCCTCTATTTATCTCTCCCTCTATCCTATCCTCTATTTATCTCTCCCTCTATCTTATCCTCTATTTATCTCTCCCTCTATCCAATCCTCTATTTATCTCTCCCTCTATCCTATCCTCTATTTATCTATCCCTCTATCCTATCCTCTATTTATCTCTCCCTCTATCTTATCCTCTATTTATCTCTCCCTCTATCCAATCCTCTATTTATCTCTCCCTCTATCCTAACCTCTATTTATCTCTCCCTCTATCCTAACCTCTATTTATCTCTCCCTCTATCCTATCCTCTATTTATCTCTCCCTCTATCCTATCCTCTATTTATCTCTCCCTATATCCTATCCTCTATTTATCTCTCCCTCTATCCTATCCTCTATTTATCTCTCCCTCTATCCTATCCTCTATTTATCTCTCCCTATATCCTATCCTCTATTTATCTCTCCCTCTATCCTATCCTCTATTTATCTATCCCTGTCACGCCCTGGCCTATAGAACTCTAGCTAGTTTGGTCAGGGTGTGAATATAGTCTAGGTTTGTATTTCTATGTTTGGCCGGGTGTGGTTCCCAATCAGAGGCAGCTGTCGCTCGTTGTCTCTGATTGGGGATCATACTTATGCAACCAGTTTTCCTGCCTGCGTTGTGGGATTTTGTTATGTTCATGTTTAGGCTTGTGTGTTAGCCTTTGGACCTTCACCGTTAAGTTTGTTGTTTTGGTTACTGTTTCGTGTGTTTATTAGTTAATAAACATGTTCGCCGTTCACGCTGCACCTTGGTCCGTCCCGTTCCTTAACGTACGTGACACTCCCTCTATCCTATCCTCTATTTATCTCTCCCTCTATCCTATCCTCTATTTATCTCTCCCTCTATCCAATCCTCTATTTATCTCTCCCTCTATCCTATCCTCTATTTATCTCTCCCTCTATCCTAACCTCTATTTATCTCTCCCTCTATCCTATCCTCTATTTATCTCTCCCTCTATCTTATCATCTATTTATCTCTCCCTCTATCCTATCCTCTATTTATCTCTCCCTCTATCTTATCCTCTATTTATCTCTCCCTCTATCCTAACCTCTATTTATCTCTCCCTCTATCCTATCCTCTATTTATCTCTCCCTCTATCCTATCCTCTATTTATCTCTCCCTCTATCCTATCCTCTATTTATCTCTCCCTCTATCTAATCCTCTATTTATCTCTCCCTCTATCCTATCCCCTATTTCTCTCCCTCTATCCTATCCTCTATTTATCTCTCCCTCTATCCTAACCTCTATATATCTCTCCCTCTATCCTATCCTCTATTTATCTCTCCCTCTATGTTATCCTCTATTTATCTCTCCCTCTATCCTATCCTCTATTTATCTCTCCCTCTATCTTATCCTCTATTTATCTCTCCCTCTATCCAATCCTCTATTTATCTCTCCCTCTATCCTATCCTCTATTTATCTATCCCTCTATCCTATCCTCTATTTATCTCTCCCTCTATCTTATCCTCTATTTATCTCTCCCTCTATCCAATCCTCTATTTATCTCTCCCTCTATCCTAACCTCTATTTATCTCTCCCTCTATCCTAACCTCTATTTATCTCTCCCTCTATCCTATCCTCTATTTATCTCTCCCTGTCACGCCCTGGCCTATAGAACTCTAGCTAGTTTGGTCAGGGTGTGAATATAGTCTAGGTTTGTATTTCTATGTTTGGCCGGGTGTGGTTCCCAATCAGAGGCAGCTGTCGCTCGTTGTCTCTGATTGGGGATCATACTTATGCAACCAGTTTTCCTGCCTGCGTTGTGGGATTTTTTTATGTTCATGTTTAGGCTTGTGTGTTAGCCTTTGGACCTTCACCGTTAAGTTTGTTGTTTTGGTTACTGTTTCGTGTGTTTATTAGTTAATAAACATGTTCGCCGTTCACGCTGCACCTTGGTCCGTCCCGTTCCTTAACGTACGTGACACTCCCTCTATCCTATCCTCTATTTATCTCTCCCTCTATCCTATCCTCTATTTATCTCTCCCTCTATCCTATCCTCTATTTATCTCTCCCTCTATCTTATCCTCTATTTATCTCTCCCTCTATCCTATCCTCTATTTATCTCTCCCTCTATCCTATCCTCTATTTATCTCTCCCTCTATCTTATCCTCTATTTATCTCTCCCTCTATCCTATCCTCTATTTATCTCTCCCTCTATCCTATCCTCTATTTATCTCTCCCTCTATCTTATCCTCTATTTATCTCTCCCTCTATCCTATCCTATATTTATTTAAATGTTTTACATTTACATCATTTATCAGACGCTCTTATCCAGAGCGACTTACAAATTGGTGCATTCAACTTATGATAGCCAGTGAGACAACCACTTTTTTTTATGGGGGGGTGCGGGAGGAGGGGTGTAGAAGGATTACTTTATACTATTCCAGGTATTCCTTAAAGAGGTAGGGTTTCAAGTGTCTCCGGAAGGTGATCAGTGACTCCGCTGTCCTGGTGTCGTGGGGGAGCTTGTTCCACCATTGGGGTGCCAGAGCAGCGAATAGCTTTGACTGGGCTGAGCGGGAACTGTGCTTCCATAGAGGTAGGGGAGCTAGCAGGCCAGAGGGGGATGAATGTAGTGCCCTCGTTTGGGTGTAGGGTCTGATCAGAGCCTGAAGGTAAGGAGGTGCCATTCCCCTCACAGCTCCGTAGGCAAGCACCAGGGTCTTGTAGCAGATGCGAGCCTCAACTGGAAGCCAGTGGAGTGTGCGGAGGAGCGGGGTGACATGAGAGAACTTGGGAAGGTTGAACACCAGACGGGCTGCAGCATTCTGGATAAGTTGTAGGGGTTTAATGGCACAGGCAGGGAGCCCAGCCAACAGCGAGTTGCAGTAATCCAGACGGGAGATGACAAGTGCCTGGATTAGGGCGTGTGCCACTTTCTGTGTAAGGTAGGGTTGTACTCTGCGAATGTTGTACAGCATGAACCTGCAGGATCGGGTCACCGCTCTGATGTTAGCGGAGAACGACAGGGTGTTGTCCAGGGTCACGCCAAGGTTCTTTGCACTCTGGGAGGAGGACCCAATGGAGTTGTCAACCGTGATGGCGAGATCATGGAGCGGGCAGTCCTTCCCCGGGAGGAAGAGCAGCTCCGTCTTGCCGAGGTTCAGCTTGAGGTGGTGATCCGACATCCACACTGATATGTCTGCCAGACATGCAGAGATGCGATTCGCCACCTGGTTATCAGAAGGGGGAAAGGAGAAAATGAATTGTGTGTTGTCTGCGTAGCAATGATAGGAGAGACCATGTGAGGATATGACAGAGCCAAGTGACTTGGTGTATAGAGAGAATAGGAGAGGGCTAGAACTGAGCCCTGGGGGACACTAGTGGTGAGAGCACGTGGTGCGGAAACAGATTCTCGCCACGCCACCTGGTAGGAGCGACCTATCAGGTAGGATGCAATCCAAGAGTGAGCAGTGCCAGAGATGCCCAACTCGGAGAGGGTGGAGAGGAGGATCTGATGGTTCACAGTATCAAAGGCAGCGGATAGGTCTAGAAGGATAAGAGCAGAGGAGAGAGAGTTAGCTTTAGCAGTGCGGAGAGCCTCCGTGACACAGAGAAGAGCAGTCTCAGTTGAATGACCAGTCTTGAAACCTGACTGGTTTGGATCAAGAAGGTCATTCTGAGAGAGATAGCAGGAGAGTTGGCTAGAGACGGCACGCTCAAGAGTTTTGGAGAGAAAAGAAAGAAGGGATACTGGTCTGTAGTTGTTGACATCGGAGGGATCGAGTGTAGGTTTTTTGAGGAGGGGTGCAACTCTCGCTCTCTTGAAGACGGAAGGGACATGGCCAGCAGTCAAGGATGAGTTGATGAGCGAGGTGAGGTAAGGGAGAAGGTCTCCGGAAATGGTCTGGAGAAGAGAGAAGGGGATAGGGTCAAGCGGGCAGGTTGTTGGGCGTCCGGCCGTCACAAGTCGCAAGATTTCATCTGGAGAGAGAGGGGAGAAAGAAGTCCAAGCATAGGGTAGGGCAGTGTGAGCAGGACCAGCGGTGTCATTTGACTTAATAAATGAGGATCGGATGTCGTCAACCTTCTTTTCAAAATGGTTGACGAAGTCATCCACAGAGAGGGAGGAGGGAGGGGGAGGAGGAGGAGGATTCAGCAGGGAGGAGATGGTGGCAAAGAGCTCCTAGGGTTAGAGGCAGAGGCTTGAAATTTAGAGTGGTAGAAAGTGGCTTTGGCAGCGGAAACAGAGGAAGAGAATGTAGAGAGGAGGGAGTGAAAATATGACAGGTCCGCAGGGAGTCTAGTTTTCCTCCATTTCCGCTCGGCTGGCCGGAGCCCTCTTCTGTGAGCTCACAATGAGTCGTCAAGCCACGGAGCAGGAGGGGAGGACCGAGCCGGCCGGGAGGATAGGGGACATAGAGAGTCAAAACATGCAGAAAGGGAGGAGAGGAGGGTTGAGGAGGCAGAATAAGGAGATCGGAGGGAGAAGGATTTAGTAGAGGGAAGAGATGATAGGATGGAAGAGGAGAGAGTAGCGGGAGAGAGAGAGCGAAGGTTGCGACGGCACATTACCATCTGAGTAGGGGCAGAGTGAGTAGTGTTGGAGGAGAGCGAGAGAGAAAAGGATACAAAGTAGTGGTCGGAGAGACTTGGAGGGGAGTTGCAGTGAGATTAGTAGAAGAACAGCATCTAGTAAAGATGAGGTCAAGCGTATTGCCTGCCTTGTGAGTAGGGGGGGACGGTGAGAGGGTGAGGTCAAAAGAGGAAAGGAGTGGAAAGAAGGAGGCAGAGAGAAATGAGTCAAAGGCAGACGTAGGGAGGTTAAAGTCACCCAGAACTGTGAGGGGTGAGCCATCCTCAGGAAAGGAACTTTATCTCTCCCTCTATCCTATCCTCTATTTATCTCTCCCTCTATCCTATCCTCTATTTATCTCTCCCTCTATCCTAACCTCTATTTATCTCTCCCTCTATCCTATCCTCTATTTATCTCTCCCTCTATCCTATCCTCTATTTATCTCTCCCTCTATCCTATCCTCTATTTATCTCTCCCTCTATCCTATCCTCTAATTATCTCTCCCTCTATCCTATCCTCTATTTATCTCTCCCTCTATCCTATCCTCTATTTATCTCTCCCTCTATCCTATCCTCTATTTATCTCTCCCTCTATCCTATCCTCTATTTATCTCTCCCTCTATCCTAACCTCTATTTATCTCTCCCTCTATCCTAACCTCTATTTATCTCTCCCTCTATCCTATCCTCTATTTATCTCTCCCTCTATCCTATCCTCTATTTATCTCTCCCTCTATCCTATCCTCTATTTATCTCCCCCTCTATCCTATCCTCTATTTATCTCTCTCTCTATCCTATCCTCCTTGTTTCTCCATTTCCAATCATATGACTTGCTGGTCTAAAACCTCTGGCAAACCTTCACCCAATCAGCAGATCAGACACACTGTCCTGTCCTTGAGACTCTCCCTGTGGTTGATGTTCCTAGGGTGCTTCTCAAATGGCACAATATCCCCTATATGGTGCACTACTTTTGACCAGAGCCCTATGGGGGTAGTGCACCATATATAGGGTGCACTACCCCAGGGATAGGGTGCCATTTGGGACACAGGCCTATTTCCTCCTCTCTCTGATGGTCCAGTCCACTGGTTATGAGTCCAGATGTTCTTCTCTCTCTGGGTTTTACTGGCTGTAATTGATAATCGAATCTGCCTGTAAAGGAACAGATGCTTCCAGGGCCGGTGCAGACTGTCACTGGGTACACACACACACATAGGAAACACACACATAGGACACACACAAAAAACGTTTTGCACATGCATTCAAACAAACACACCCACACAAACATACCCAGGGACCTGTCAGGCAGACAGGTCAGAGAGTGTGTGGCATATGAGGGGTTATATCGCCTGGGAAAAGGACCAAGAGTCTCACTGTGGGCTGCATCGGGGCCAACAACAACATCCCTAAATATAACAGCGGAGACACACACACACACACACAGGGAGAGGGGCCCAGAAACTACATGGTGGACACAGAGAGAGTGTTAAGTAAGAGCTAATGTTCCAAACAGAGAACATTGTTTTCTAATGACATTGTAGAAGAAAGAAGAAACAACCACAGATTGTTGCTGTGGATTGGAAATATATGTCCTCAGTGAAAGAAGAATGCCAGAAAGAGAGAGAGAGCAAGAGAGAGAGAGAGTTGGATGCATTTATTTATTTCTGTATTTGTTTTTCCTTTTCAATTCCGGCACCCCTTTTAAAAACTCTGATGATGTTCTGACCACACTTGTCATGGAAACTTATGTGTCAACACACCCTCTCCCCTCCGTCGTCACAGAAACTCACACACACACACACACATAAGCATAAATGCACACGCACACACACAGCCTCACTGTTCCGTTTATCCTGTCTAGCTTTAGGCACGTCTTGGGCTTCGCAACCATAATGTCCGTCCACCTGAACAGTCACATTGCCCCCTAGTGGTAAAACTTCCCACTCCATCTCTTCACTATTCACTCTTTTAATCTATTTCCACATTTCAATGAAAATGTAATTCCTGAAAATGTCCCACACTTTAACAGGAATGTCAGATAAGATGTTTTAAACAATCTTAAAGCAGTTTTCATTCTCTGTGAAGTGTAAAAGTTTTTGTGGTGGGCATTCCTCGTGCTAACATATCAAAGGATGACACAGGGAGAATTGGCCACATGTCCAAAAGCAGTGTTTTGGGGACAAAGAGTATTTTCTGAAGGAGAAAGATTCTGAATGCAGACGGTCAGGCTATTTTTACAGTTTACATTTAGAACATGAGAGCTCTGACTTCATTCTCTCTGTACATCAAATGTGGAGTTCTGATTCATCCACTGCCAGGAATAATAGGAACTGGAGGGACATTAATGTCTTCAAATGTTTTACTTGCAATGTGACACAATGGTATATGGTATATTCCATTATTTTATAGAAATGTTCAGTGATATACTTTTTCTGCACAATTCTAGGATTCAATAGACCCAAAACATTAAGGCTTGGGCTGGGCTGGGCTGGACTGGGCTGGACTGGGCTGCCCCCCCCCCCAAAAAAACCTAATTCCCAACACATACACACACACTCATGGGTGTGCACACATTCACGCACACACACACCCTGAACAACATCCCTTCCCACTTAGACCCTCCCAGAGGAGTATAGCATGGTTTAGTGATGGTTGATCTCTCTGTCTCTTTCTCTATGTCTCTCTCTGTCTCTTTCTCTTACACACACATCTCCTCCCCAGCTGTCTCCATCTCAGCCATTATTTCTCCCCAGAGTTCTCCTCTTCGGACGTGAGGTGGTAATTGAGGTGGCTCCCTTGGGTGCAGTGCATTCTGGGTCGTTAAGTGCTGTCTCTTGTTTTCACTCCATTGTTTTTTTCCTCTTCTTTCGTTCTTTATTTATTTCGTCGAGAGAGAGAGAGAGAGAGAGAGAGAGAGAGAGAGAGAGAGAGAGAGAGAGAGAGAGAACAGAGAGAGAGAGAGAGAGAGAGAGAGAGAGAGAGAGAGAGAGAACAGAGAGAGAGAGAGAGAGAGAACAGAGAGAGAGAGAGAGAGAGAGAGAGCGAGAACAGAGAGAGAGAACAGAGAGAGAGAGAGAGCAAGAACAGAGAGAGAGAGAACAGAGAGAGAGAGAGCGAAAACAGAGAGAGAGAGAGAGAGAGCGAGAGAACAGACAGAGCGCGCGAGAGCGAGAGAGAGTGAGAGAGCGAGAGAGAACAGACAGAGAGAGAGAACAGAGAAAGCGAGAGAGAGAGTACAGACAGAGAGACAGCAAGAGAGAGAGAGAGGTGTAAGATGTTATCTGCTTTCCCAGGTGGAGGATGTCATGAAACACAGAGAGGCCTGCTGCTGCATTTTCACCCAGACAAACTTGACAGGGCAGTGCTCTCTCACAGTGTTCTCTCACAGACATGTGTGCACGCAATCACAAGGTTGAGGCTAGGGTTAGGGTTTAACCAGGATGTGGAAATGAAGCTAGGGTTAGGGTTGTGGTTGAGGGTTAGGGTTGAACCAGGATGTGGAAATGAAGCTAGGGTTAGGGTTGTGGTTGAGGGTTAGGGTTGAACCAGGATGTGGAAATGAAGCTAGGGTTAGGGTTGTGGTTGAGGCCAGGCACAGCCAGCCCCCTCTTTAGTCATTTTCTGAGCTAAACTGACCAAGATGCACCTCCAACAACAACACATCAAACCTCACATAATTCTGGCCAAAAACAATGACAACTTCTCTCAACCAGTGGCATATGGGTTTTTTTAGGTGAGCGCTGATGCCGCCCTGTGATAAGCAGTGGCCACTTTGTCAAAGGCAGGGGCGCAAAATATTTTGCTTGTCCATTCCTACCGCGCCTCTCCAGGGTGCTGTTGGAGGGATGCATCGCTGCGGCGCTCCACCAACGTTCCGTCAAAATAAATAATCGAACATAAATCATGTGGTACATACAGGATATAGTAGAAAGAGTATGTGGCCAAAGGCTGGAGACAAAATGTATGACAATGTATTGAGACTGACACTTTTTACATCATGCAGGTTTCTCCAATCAAATAGCCTAACCTAAATGGCACCCAATCAATTATTACAATGATTGTTTTGTTTTTTTGGCCAATCAAATATAAAATGCATTACAAGTTAACAAACATCATATCCTAAAAACAGCACTAGTCAAAGTAAAATTGACAATATGGAATGGACAATCACAACTGTTGCCCAGGAGTTTCATCCCATTGTAATGATCAGTGGTTTCAAGTTTGTATCCATAGATTTTTGACAAGCTGATCATAGCGAAAAATAAAATACTTCTGCATTTCCTGCTGTGTAAACACATTGCAAATAGTCTCACGATAACTCCTAAAAAGTTGGGTAGCTGGTATAGTCCGGCACAGTGGACGCATCATAATACCCATAAAACCTAGCGGTAAAACCCAGTATTGGTTCCAATCGTTTTTTCCACATTCATATTTGCGTCTGGGATTTTAGAACTACTTCATATAAGGTCTGTGTTTCGTGTAGGCTTACCCTGGCGTGACATTTTGATAGCCATCTAATTCTCTCTCGGACAAGGTGAGTTTTATCAATATATTAGCCTCAATTTACTCAAAAAAACGTGAGAGTTTTACTTAGCCTAGATAATTGGTTGTACATCATGACGACTTCGATGTCTATTTCAGACCTTATTTTTCAAGGATGAGCATCAGAGCATTTAAAGGGGAGAAGACCTCTAGAAGTCTGACCATGTGGAGAAGAGTAGCTACAGTTTGGTCAGGGCTACCATGAGGACAGGAACCGTCTCCAGGGCAGGTTCAGTGGAATGGCACGGCTCCTTGACACTGAGTCAGAACAACCGGCTACCCTCCCTGTCATCCCTGTCTGTACCGGACATTGTTAAAAAACAAGTGCAACATCATGAGAACCATACACAAACATACCGCCTCCGTGAAGACAATCCTTACTGGCACAAGGTCCAAGGTCAGCTCCACATCACTGGAAGGGACACCTGCTTCTTCATTGTGCGGACCACCAAAGCCTCCATCACCATCCCCATCCAGTGTGACGACCTCTGACGACCTCTGACAGACTCCTATTGCTCCTCCTGTCAGTACCTGTTTTCAGAGAAGCCAGTGGTCCAAATATATTCCAAATAGTTCATACACACAATAGGCTCCCAGAATAGGTTATATTACATACAAGTTTTGCTAAAAAAACTAAAGTAATGTACAATGAAAAAAAATGGAAACGCAACATATAACAATTTCAAAGACTTTACTGAGTTACAGTTCATATAAGGAAATCAGTCAATTGAAATAAATAAATTAGGACCTAATCTATGGATTTCGCATGACAGGGAACACAGACATCTTAAATACATACAGTACCAGGACACACCTACTCATTCAAGGGTTTTCTTTATTTTTACTATTTTCTACATTGTAGAATAATAGTGAAGACATCAAAACTATGAAATAACACATATGGAATCATGTAGTAACCAAAAAGTGTTAAACAAATCAAAATATATTTTATATTTGAGATTCTTAAAAGTAGCCACCCTTTGCCTTGATGACAGCTTTGCACACTCTTGGCATTCTCTCAACCAGCTTCCCCTGGAATGCTTTTCCAACAGTCTTGAAGGAGCTCCCACATATGCTGAGCACTTGTTGGCTGCTTTTCCTTCTGATGCAGCACTCCATCACTTTCCTTGGTCAAATAGCCCTTACACAGCCTGGAGGTGTGTTTTGGGTCATTGTCCTGTTGAAAAAGAAATTATAGTCCCACTAAGCGCAAACCAGATGGGATGGCGAATCGCTGCAGAATGCTGTGGTAGCCATGCTGGTTAAGTGTGCCTTGCATTCTAAATAAATCACAGACAGTGTCACCAGCAAAGCAACCCCACACCATCACACCTCCTCCTCCATGCTTCACGGTGGGAACCACACATGCGGATATCATCCGTTCACCTACTCTGCGTCTCAAAGACATGGCGGTTGGAACCAAAAATCTCAAATTTGGATTTATCAGACCAAAGGACAGATTTCCACCGGTCGAATGTCTATTGCTCGTGTTTCTTGGCCCAAGCAAGTCTCTTCTTCTTATTGTTGTCCTTTAGTAGTGGTTTCTTTGCAGCAATTGACCATGAAGGGCTGATTCACGCAGTCTCCTCTGAACAGTTGATGTTGAGATGTGTCTGCTACTTGAACTCTGTGAAGCATTTATTTGGGCTGCAATCTGAGGTGCAGTTAACTCTAAGGAACTTATCCTCTGCAGCAGAGATAACTCTGGCTCTTCCATTCCTGTGCCGGTCCTCATGAGAGCCAGTTTCATCATAGCGCTTGATGGTTTTTGCGACTGCACTTCAAGAAACTTTCAAAGTTCGTGAAATTTTCCAGATTGACTGACCTTCATGTCTTAAAGTAATGATGGACTGTCATTTCTCTTTGCTTATTTGAGCTGTTCTTGCCATAATATGGACTTGGTCTTTTATCAAATAGGGCTATCTTCTGTATACCACCCCTACCTTGTCACAACACAACTGGTTGGCTCAAATGCATTAAGAAGGAAAGAAATTCCACAAATTAACAAGGCACTCCTGTTAATTGAAATGCATTCCAGGTGACTACATCATAAAGCTGGTTGAGAGAATGCCAAGAGTGTGCAAAGCTGTGCAAAGGGTGGATACTTTGAAGAATCTCAAATATAAAATATTTTTTGATTTGTTTAACACCTTTTTGGTTACTACATGATTCCATATGTGTTATTTCATAGTTTTGATATCTTCAATATTATTCTACAATGTAGAAAATAGTAAAAATAAAGAAAAACCCTTGAATGAGTAGGTGTGTCCAAACTTTTGACTGGTACTGTATATATTGTTTTTAAAGGTTGTGGATCAGAAAACCTGTCAGTATCTGGTGTGCAGCACAACGCATCTCCTTCGCACATAGTTGATCAGGCTGTTGATTGTGGCCTGTGGAATGTTATCCCACTCCTCTTGAATGGCTGTGCGAAGTTGCTGGATATTGGGTGGAACTGGAACACGCTGTCGTACACGTCGATCCAGAGCATCCCAAACATGCTCAATGGGTGACATGTCTGGTGAGTAAGCAGGCCTGGAAGAAATTAGACATTTTCAGGTTCCAGGAATTGTGTACAGATCCTTGTGACATGGGGCCGTGCATTATCATGCTGAAACATGAGGTGATGGTGGAGAATGAATGGCACGACAATGGACCTCAGGATCTCATCACGGTATCTCTGTGCATTCAAATTTACATTTTAGTCATTTAGCAGACGCTCTTATCCAGAGCGACTTACAGTTAGTGAGTGCATACATTTTTCATACTGGCCCCCCATGTCACGGATTCAGCCAAGGCTGCTCCTCCTCCTTGCTCGGGCAGGCTTCGGCGTTCATCATCCCCGGAGTACTAGCTGCTGCCGATCGATGTTTCGATGTTTGTCTTGTTTAGTCTTTATTGTTTACACCTGTTTCCCATTATGTTTGATTGTGTTCCCTTTAATACCCTCTGTTTCTCATTGTGTATTGTGCGTTATTGTTTTTGGTCTTTGCGGCAGTTGCCCATGTGTGCGGGTCTTGTTATTTCCCTCGCTGTTCGAGGTTGCCAGTGTACTTTGTTTTGTTGCACTGTATCTAGTAAAGTTCTGCCAGTAGCTCGGTGTCCTGCTCTTGACTTCGCCTACCGCATACACGTCGCCTTGACACCCCGTGGGAATCAAACCCACAACCCTGGCGTTGCAGGCGCCATGCTCTACCAACTAAGCTACAGGAGGCTGAAATTGTCATCGATAAAATGCAAGTGTTCATTGTCAATAGCTTATGCCTGCCGATACCAGAACCCCACCGCCACCATGGGACGCTCTGTTCACAATGTTGACATCAGCAAACCACTCGCCCACACGACTCTATACACGTGGTCTGCGTTCGTGAGGCCGGTTGGACGCACTGCCAAATTCTCTAAAACGACGTTGGAGGCGGAAATACCTGCCCTGAATGACGGGTTGCCACTGGTAATGATCATGGTAATGATCATGCTGTTTAATCAGCTTCTTGATATGCCAGATCTGTCAGTTGGATGGATTATCTTGGCAAAGGAGAAATGCTCACTAACAGGGATGTAAACAAATATGTGCACAACATTTGAGAGAAATAAGCTTTTTGTGCATATGGAACATTTTGGGGATCATTTATTTCAGCTCATGAGACATGGGACCAAAACTTTACATGTTGCATTTCTTTTTTGGTTCGGTATAGTTAACTTTATCATGGACACAGTGGGAATTTATATCTGTGATGTTCAAATTATTTCTTACCCCCTGTGTCTTACTTGTTGAAGCCCCCAGTCATCCCTGCCTGTACCTGAAGTTATTGAAAAACAAGTGAACAATGAATAAAGATTACACACAAACAATAGGCTCCTAGAATAGGTTATATTACATTCAATCTCCTCAGTTTCATTCACTAGTACAACACAATTCACATTGCATTTTATCATGGGCACAGTGGGAATGTATATCTGATGTTTAAATGATGTCTTACCCCCAGTGAGACAGTACATCATTTCAGCAGATCTTCTTGCTGAGGATGGCTTTGATCATGCACTGCTTCTCGTGGGGTGAGCCTGATGTTCCGCATGTCACGCCTCATGTCTAAAACATGGGGGAAAGGGGGCATAAAGTCAATTTCGATGCATCTACAAATTCAATGTTTTACACAATATTGTGTCATATTTGCTGAGTTTGTTTTGTATGGGGAAAACATTGAGGTCACAAGTCCTTTGTGAGCTAGCTAGCCAACTTTAGCTAATGTAGCTAACTAGCCAACCAAGGTGCCTAACTAGCTAGCCCTCCAGGCGATATTTAGCTAGCTAGCTAGTTAACATTAGCTCACTGTTCGTGTAGTCAGACTTTTCTAAGTGGTGACATGCTAGCTAACCAACTATCCTTGCCATGGAGCCGGCCTAATGTTAGTTAGCAAGTCTGACTACACGAATGGTGAGGTAAAGTTAACTAGCTTACGTTAGATAAATATCCCTTCCCTGGTGGGCTAACGCTACCTAGCATGTCACCACGTGAAAAAGTATTACTACCAAACCGTGAGCTAACGTTAACTAACTGGCTAGCGCACTAAATACTTGTAAATAAAAAAGGTCACAACAGTCATTATGCTAGCCTATGCTGGTTTTCTTTTTACTTGTAAGGAAGGTAACGTGTGTTGTACACATAACTACAGTCGGTGGTTATCTAGCTAATTTTCATGAGCACCTAGCTAACCACAGATCTTTGACCTAACCACAACAGCTTAGCAAACAGGGCTTACCTTATCACACGGCTCCAGCGATGCCTCTCGAATTACAGAGGTCATAAAATGATAAAATGCACACAGAGTAGTGGTTACAATCCGGTACATAGCACAGAACCATCCTGGCAGCTGGCTTCAGATCGACAGAGAGACCTAAGGTTAGCTAATTCGCTACAAAGGCCAGAGGGTAATCCTAGTAATTAAATAATGCTAATGTAGCTAGCTAGGTAATTAGAAAAATGCTAAACAAGAATACAATAATATGATCTACTTGCTAGGTTACTACATGGAGAAATGTGCCTTGAGGGATGACGTCAAAGCTTGCGACAGGATGTGTAATTCTGTATGATAGCCACATTAGAGGCTAATTGGCATTTCATTTTGGGGGGGGTAATTACAGGGGAATATATTGATAAAAGTGACCTTGTCCGAGAGAGATTTGCACGGTTATCAAAACGTCACGGCAGGGTAAGCCTACACGAAACACAGACCTTATATGAAGTAGTTAGAAAATCCCCAATGCAAAAATGAATGGTGAAAAAATGGTTGGAACCACTTCCGGGTTTTACCGATAGGTTTTATGGGTATTATGACTGATACTGTGGTACTCAATTCAGAGCTTAAATAGCCAAATTGATTAGTCACAGGAATTAGGACTAATAAAGCCAATGCAACGGCCTGTTTTACAAATGGTGGGCCTAACACATGGATGGGCATTCATACAATTCCATTGCTGGCCTACATGGTAGGCTACACCCCAGTAAGCACGAGCCGACGTCTACAAACGGTAGGCTTACTACATAGATGGGTATTCATAAAGTTCAATTTCAGGCAACACTGTAGGCTACACCCCAGTAAGCACGAGCCGACGTCTACAAACGGTAGGCTT
Organism: Coregonus lavaretus; assembly: GCF_964263955.1. Lineage (NCBI taxonomy): Eukaryota > Metazoa > Chordata > Actinopteri > Salmoniformes > Salmonidae > Coregonus > Coregonus lavaretus. The sequence continues at coordinate 8,926,121 of NC_140016.1, forward strand.
ACCACATAGATGGGTATTCATAAAGTTCAACACTGTAGGCTACACCTCAGTAAGCACAGACCGATGCCGACACCTTTTGGATGTTTTTTTTGGTACAGTCCGGACCGGCCTTGATTTCCACATGCACAGATATTGGTTTTTGGTCCGGTCCGGACCAAATCTGAACCAATCATAGACGTCTATAAATTACGTATTTTCAACTTTCGTTCAGGCCAGGGTTGGGTTGAAATGGTGAGGCCAGGGTTGGGTTGAACCGTTATGTGGACATGATGATAGGGTTAGGGTTGTGGTTGAGTCTACGGATTAGGGTTGAAGTGGGATGTGGACATGAAGCTAGGGTTAGGGTCATGGTTGAGTCAACGGGTTAGGGTTGAACCGGGATGTGGACATGAAGCTAGTGTTAGGGTCGTGGTTGAGTCTATGGGTTAGGGTTGAACTGGTATGTGGACATGAAGCTAGGGTTAGGGTCGTGTTTGAGTCTACGGGTTAGGGTTGAAGTGGGATGTGGTCATGAAGCTAGGGTTAATGCCAGAAATATGGGAGAGAAAGGGTGCGATTGTTATTAGATTTGAGGAGTAATGAAGAGTCAGGATTAAGTGAACTGCTGGGGAAATCTTCAGGGGATGTAATATTTATGTATTTCGTTTCCTTAGGGAGACGAGAATATTGGTTAGGAGACCTACACTGTCTCTGGTCCACACTCCAGTCCAGTTGGTGGCGGTAATGCACCAAAAAATGGTTGCCAACCAACATATATACTCCACAGAAGAAGAAGAAGAAGAAGAAGAAGACATACTGTACACTGTCTTTGGTTGAAGGTTTGATTTCGGTGACAGCGCTCCGCACTATCGAGTTTTGAGAGCTTGGAATACGGGTTACTGAGGCGGATAGCCCCGCTGTAGAGAGCCAAGATGATGAACATGTGGAAAGTCCGGGAATTGGTTGATAAAGCGTAAGTATTCTCACTCTATCCGAGCTAAATTCTTGAGTTTACCTATTTGAAAGAGACACGTACCAAACACTTTGATGTCACGTAGCAGCAGGAAGCTAGTTAGCCAGCTAGCTTCAATACCAAGTTGTGGCAGTCAAACACAGGATAAATTCAACTTTTTTGCCTTTCGACTATTTTCCCATTTTAATCTCGTATTGAACTATCCGATGAGCGATCGATAACTCAACTTTCTAGCCACGTTATCTGTCTTAGAAAGTTGAGATGGCTAACGTTAGCTAGCTAATCAGCTACTGTAAATTGTGCTGCGTTAAAAACAACTGGGAACTCGGATATCTCTGAATTGTGTGTGTTAAAAACAACTGGGAACTGGGGAAAATTGATTTGAACGGGAACTCGATCCAACTCGGGCCTCATTCTAGAGCTCCGATTTACTGACCGGAAGATCACTGACTTCATGATTTGACCTCATATTTTTCCGAGTTCCTTTTTTTTCCTTATTTTGTTACGCGGCATTGTCTTTAGCCAATTTAACGTTGGCTTGGGTCAGTAGTTTTTTTTGCACAGCTTGACAGCCACTTGTCAGTTTGTTTGTTGGCTAGCTAGCTAGCTAGCTAGCAAACTGAGCTAGGTAGTTAGCCAGCTCAAAACCACACGAATGTACAGAGGGTACATCTGTCTGTAAAATGTAGCTACTGTTAGTTGTGGCAAAGTCCTTGAATGCTAACTGGATGTATTCTGATAAGCCAACTTCCGGGTGTGAAAGTACCTAGCATAACAACCAGAACATTTAGCTTTTCTCATGTCACAGGTCTATCAAAACTGCCACAGCTCAGTTGACTTGACTTTAATGTATTAGTCTTTTTTATTTTATTGTATTTTTAAGTATAGGATTATCCAAGTAAGCTTAGAACACCTGGATAACTCTCAAACTTCTGCCTGGCTACCTATATACTTCTGAGTATACTATAGGCTAAATTATCAAAACAACTACAATATATTTGACTGTAGTGTATATCTGATATGGCCATATGGGCCTTTTGCATTTGCAAATTGGAGGTGCTTTGCAGCCAGAAGAAGAAAGGTGGAGTCCAGACCACTATCAACCACAGACTGAGTATTGTAATGTGTAACTCTGTGATAAACAATGACTTGCTGAATGCAACAATAGATTGCACAATCAAGAGGCAATGTCACGCTGCATACAGTTGCGTTGTGAAGACATTGCTGTCACTACATTATTAGCTAGAGTATCTAGCCAGAGTTGGATGAAATATAAAGTTCTCCATGGTAGTGTAGTGTAGTGTAGTGTGTGTGTCCCAAATGTCTCCTTTTTCCCCTAAATAGTGCACTGCTTTTGACCAGGGCCCATAGGGAATAGGATGCCATTTGGGACTCAGCCTAAGAGTGGATTCCACGGTTGCATTGCATGGCATTCATAGGAATAAACAAGATTAGCCTAAGCCTGTACAGTCGCTGTCAGCAGAGATTGAAACTAAAGTCTTGAATGAATGGTTCCACCTCTGAGCGAGAGCCACACCTGGTTTAACCGGCTTGTTGTTGTCTTTTGTCCTCCTCTCTTATAGTTTACTGGCCCTGTCACTGCTGAGTAATGACCTGAGAGAGGCCATTTAACACACACACAGACACAGACACACACACACACACACACACACACAAGCCTACTGTAGCGCTCTGGGAAGTAGTGGGATTGCGCAATCTCCACTTCAAAGCTTTAACGGCTGGTTTGGCAAGCTGTGGCAACAGCAGGAGCGCACGGTTCCTGTCCAAGAATGCATTCCTGCTAAAAGTCAAGTCCCCTCTGCTAGTCTCCCCTACTGGGTGACCTCTTCAGAGAGAAGAGTGGAGAGAGAGAGAGGCAGAGGTACAGAGAGAGGGTCAGGAAGAGAGAGGGGTACTGAAAGAGAGAGAGGCAGAGGTACAGAGAGAGGATCAGGAAGAGAGAGGGGCCAATAATGAGAGAATGAGAAAGAGTAAGCAGGAAAAGGACTGGGCTTTGCACTGTAATGGGTGAAACAGCTGTCTGAATGCTGTCTCACTGTGAAGGATATCTAGAGGCCTAAACCTGAATTAAGAGACTGCCAATTCTTGTTTCTAAGTCCTCCCGGCGGTCACATGGAAAAATTGATACAATACTGAATAAATAGGCCTAAAGACTTTATTTGGACTAGTCACAGGATGAAGGAAATTGGTGTGTGTGCATTACAGACAGACTTGCAATGAAACGGAAGCCTTTGTCAAATTGTGTGATCACACACACACCTACATACACAGAGAAAATCAGAGGCTTCAGTTTGATCAGGTTGATAATGTGAGACAGAGGTAGCTAGCAAGTCTATTGAGAAGAGATAAGATAACTGTCTTGTGTAAGTGTTTGGCTATATCATTCCCTCTGTGTGGTACTGCCTGTGGCGTCACCCATGCAAACATTACATTAATAATGCCCTATCAATAATTACCCTATCAATAATTACCCTATCAATAATTACCCTATTAATAATGATCCTATCGATTCCCGGTCAGGGAACACACTTTTACTCATTGTATTTATTATAACTTTTATTATTACATGTTTTACTTTTCTATTATTTCTCTATTGTCTTTCTCTCTGCATTGTTGGGAAGGGCCCGTAAGTAAGCATTTCATGTGACGAATGACATTTTATTCATAAATTTGCACGCAAACATGGCATTATGGTAATAGTCACACAAAGCAGAGAGAGGGAAACCAATATTGTCTAACTACAGTATTGGGCTGGATAGTACACACAATGTAGTCTAAACTCTTTGAAATGTAGTGAAAAACCCGTATATAGGCCAGGCAGCCATGCTACAGTCTATTATTTAAGAACTCATAGGCTATTTGAATAGCCCTTCGCACCAACTAGCTGTTTCCCAGTCTTTTAGAGCGATGCTATTTATAACTTTGATTACAACCGTCACTGTCAACTACAGTACTTTAGGCTCTGACTCCAGAACCACGGAGGGTGTGTCCTCTCAGCTGTCTGTCAATGCTGCTCTGTCTGTCTGACAGTGAGGGGAAGGTGGGGGGGTGATGATGTGGCAGGGCCCAGTGAGAGGAGGGGCCAGTGAGGGGAGGTGCCCCTTTGCTTGCTCTATGCCTTCAGCCCACTGCAACGCTAAGTCTATGCCCCTTCTCCTAGCTGTGGGTAGAAATTGTAGGCACAGATCTAAGATCAGCTTATCCTCTCTAAATTCTAACTTTAGCCATAAAGGACGGACTTTACTGCCTTCTGAGTCCTACTCCATGGGGTTATGTCTGAGCGGAGAGCCGAGTCCTACTCCATGGGGTTATGTCTGAGCAGAGAGCCGAGTCCTACTCCATGGGGTTATGTCTGAGCAGAGAGCCGAGTCCTACTCCATGGGGTTATGTCTGAGCAGAGAGCCGAGTCCTACTCCATGGGGTTATGTCTGAGCAGAGAGCCGAGTCCTACTCCATGGGGTTATGTCTGAGCAGAGAGCCGAGTCCTACTCCATGGGGTTATGTCTGAGCAGAGAGCCGAGTCCTACTCCATGGGGTTATGTCTGAGCAGAGAGCCGAGTCCTACTCCATGGGGTTATGTCTGAGCAGAGAGGAAGTCAGTATATACTGTAGATAATCTTTGGTCTGGGTAGCTATAGGCCTACTGTAGCCAATGCTAGGCTGCAGCCTATGTGTTGAATGTCAGTGCTCGATCTAGGCCTGTTTCTATGTGGTTTTCTTTCACGGTTAGGCTAGAAAATGAACTGCATTCCATTGCTGCAGCTGTCCTTGATTGGTAATGCTCATGCTTAGTGGGGAGGTTTTTCAGGTCACCAAACCTGCTTGACCTTGTTAAGTTTCTTGCGCAATATTTGTTTCATTTGTTTCTGTAAGCTATCTTTTAATCTGACTAGCTAAATAGCCTAGTTTGAACCAAACTAGAGAAATACGCAGACATATTTCCCTGCTTAGGCTAGCTGCCAAATGTCAGTCTAGCTCCTAGTCTTGACCTTTTAAATCAAAGTTTATTGGTCACATACAGTTTAGCAGAGGGTATAGATGTTATAGAGGGTAGTAACTGATTCTGCTTGCTATTATTACGTTGCTGCTTCAGTGTGTGTGTGTTATCACCTTTACACAGAAGCCTGGAAAACTTGATAACCAGTGGAACTGTATGAAACTACTGTGATAGTGGGTCAATTATACACTATAGCCACTCTCTATGGACCATGGGTATAGCGGAGACATTGATACTACGTTGCTTGAGGCGACCCACCCTTCATTCACCAAGAAACAGCACAGCTTGTCTCTCACCACCACACCCAACACTCACTCCACCTGCGTTTTCTCTCTGTCTCGAGCTGTCTGTCTGTCTGTCTGCGGTTAAGAGCATTGGGCCAGTAACCGAAAGGTCGCTGGTTTGAATCCCCGAGCCAACTAGGTGAAAAATCTGTTGGTGCCCTTGAGCAAGGCACTGATCTCTTCTCTCCCCTCTGCTCTACCCTCTCATCTCTCCCCTCTGCTCTACCCTCTCTTCTCTCCCCTCTGCTCTCCCCTCTCTTCTCTCCCCTCTGCTCTACCCTCTCTTCTCTCCCCTCTGCTCTCCCCTCTCTTCTCTCCCCTCTCTTCTCTCCCCCCTCTTCTCTCCCCTCTCTTCTCTCCCCTCTGCTCTACCCTCTCTGCTCTACCCTCTCTGCTCTCCCCTCTCTTCTCTCCCTTTCTGTCTCTTTCTTTCTCTGTCCTCTCTCCTGCCAAACAGGTTTTCCCTGACTGTGGGATGACTTCCATAGTGTGTACACAAACACACCATGTCTTCAGAGTGCTTCTGACCTGTGTCAGAGTTGTGTTGACCTTTCAGTCTCTCCGAGAGATCGGCTATGTTTATAATAATTTCATATAATATATGCCGTTTAGAAGACAGTTTTACCCAGCGACTTAGTCATGCGTGCATACATTTTACGTATGGGTGGCCCCAGTGGGAATCGAACCCACTATCCTTGGAGTTGCAAGCGCCATGCTCTACCAACTGAGCCACACAGGACCACGTGATGTTCATGAGGGTTATTTGACTCTGTGTTCCTAGAGAAACAGGAGGACAGAATGGTTGAATGTAAATGTAGTCTGTGTGTCTTGACTGTTACCATGAATAGGCTGTCCAATGCTAGGTCTGGGCCTAGGTTGACCTTTTCTGTTAAGACAAAAGACAACTCAAGTGTTTTTACTCATAACCCCTTTTTGTCTCCTGTTTGACGTCATATTATTTTCATAAGAGCCAGTAAAATATCTCTTACCTTTTACCCTGTAGAACCAATGTGGTGATGAACTACTCTGAGGTGGAGACTAAGGTGAGGGAGGCCACCAACGATGACCCCTGGGGACCTTCAGGACAGCAGATGGCAGAGATTTCCAGGTAGGGGCGCTGTTCACACACACACACCAGTTAGATTGCACAACCTTTTATTCATTATCTGCGATGTCCTACTTCACAGGAAAAATACAGTTATTTGAATTGAATCCTGTTGCCATGTAGCCTAACCTCCACCTCTATCCGTCGCTCCCTCTGTGTCTCTTCCACCCCCCCCCCCCTTCAGATGTACGTTTATGTATGAGCAGTTTCCAGAGGTGATGAACATGCTGTGGATCAGGATGCTCAGGGACAACAAGAAGAACTGGAGAAGGGTCTATAAGGTCAGAGAGGAGCTATAACCTGTCATAAGCATGACAACCTGTCATCATCTAGTAAAAGGCATGAGCTGACGCACACCCAAAGATGTTTGTAGAGGTGCTGACTAACGGAGAGTAAATGGTAGAAAAAGAAAGTCGCTCACTCTATTTATACACTGAGTGTAGAAAACATTAGGAACACCGTCCTAATATTGAGTTACACCCCCTTCCCCCTTTGCCCTCAGAACAGCCTCAATTCGTTGGGGCATGGACTCAACAAGGTGTCGAAAGCGTTCCACAGGGATGCCGGCCCATTTAGACTCCAATGCTTCCCACAGTTGTGTCAAGTTGGTTGGATGTCCTTTGGGTGGTGGACCATTCTTGATACATACACGAAACTGTTGAGTGTGAAAAACCCAGCAGCGTTGCAGTTCTTGACACACTCAAACCGGTGCGCCTGCCACCAACTACCATAGCCCGTTCAAAGGCACTTAAATCTTTTGTCTTGCCCATTCACCCTCTGAATGGCACACATACACAATCCATGTCTCAATTGTCTCAAGGCTTAAAAATCCTTCATTAACCTGTCTCTTCTCCTTCATCTACACTGATTTGAAGTGGATTTAACAGGTGACATCAATAAGGGATCATAGCTTTCACCTGGATTCACCTGGTCAGTCTGTCATGGAAAGAGCAGGTGTTGCTAATGTTTTGTACTCAGTGTATGTCTCCCAACAACTGAATGGGTAAACCTTGGTTAGGTTGGAGCATACAGTGTGTGACTTTCTTTCTGTTTATAACCAAGACATAAGCCATGGCTATTCAACTCCTGACCTCGAGGGCCGAGGTCTGCTCTCCCAGTCTCTGTTGTTGCACCACATCACCAGAAACGGTTCAGAGGTATGACCATGACATCGAGGGGCCATCATAAGAAGTTATGACAATAGTTTTCCATCTCTTCTCCCCCAGTCTATGCTGTTGTTGTCCCACCTCATCAGGAACGGTTCAGAGAGAGTTGTCACCAGCGCCAGAGAACACATCTACGACCTACGATCTCTAGAGAGCTACCACTTCGTAGGCAAGTACTCTCTCTGGCTGACTCTCTGGCTGCTGTCTCTATAGAAATGGAATTCTGATTCAATGGCTGTCTCTCTCTCTCTTGACTGTAGTGTAGAATCCGTGTTAACTGTTAAGGTTTGTTGTCTGTCCTCGGTACACCTCTGTACACCAGTGTGAGAGTTTGTAATGAAATGTTAGTTTAGAACCAGACAAAGGGGCCAGTGTTCAGTCAGTGTTGTAGCATTCAGGAAGAGATGGAGCCCAAAGCACTGCTTAAACCACAACCAGCTACACCACACACTGCTATGCTCCAAAGCAGACAAAGTGAAAAGGTAAATCACTCCCCTCACCACCACAACCACTGTACAACCATTTTTTTATTCACACACTACTGTGGACACTTCTGCATTTTGTCTCCTCAAAACATGTTCTCCCACCTGACGTTCTGAATACACTGATCACCTTCCAACACATTGAAAAGGCATATCTGTTTATAGGGGAATGGAACAACTGCAGATAACCTGTAGCTTTGTTTCTTACCAAAAGCAACAACAGCTGTATTGAGGCATAATCCTAACAGCTTGTCAATAACCTTCATCTCCTCTCTCTCTTCTTCCTCTACCTCTGTGTAGATGAGAACGGTAAGGACCAGGGAGTGAACGTGCGTCAGAAGGTGAAGGAGATGGTGGATCTGATCCAGGATGATGATAGACTGAGAGAGGAGAGGAAGAAGGCAAAGAAGAACAAAGACAAATACATTGGAGTGTCCTCTGACAGTATTGGGGGAGGGTTCAGTAGATACAGTAAGTCCTCTGACAGTATGGGGGAGGGTTCAGTAGATACAGTAAGTCCTCTGACAGTATGGGGGGAGGGTTCAGTAGATACAGTAAGTCCTCTGACAGTATGGGGGAGGGTTCAGTAGATACAGTAAGTCCTCTGACAGTATTGGGGGAGGGTTCAGTAGATACAGTAAGTCCTCTGACAGTATGGGGGAGGGTTCAGTAGATACAGTAAGTCCTCTGACAGTATGGGGGGGAGGGTTCAGTAGATACAGTAAGTCCTCTGACAGTATTGGGGGAGGGTTCAGTAGATACAGTAAGTCCTCTGACAGTATTGGGGGAGGGTTCAGTAGATACAGTAAGTCCTCTGACAGTATGGGGGGAGGGTTCAGTAGATACAGTAAGTCCTCTGACAGTATGGGGGAGGGTTCAGTAGATACAGTAAGTCCTCTGACAGTATTGGGGGAGGGTTCAGTAGATACAGTAAGTCCTCTGACAGTTTTGGGGGAGGGTTCAGTAGATACAGTAAGTCCTCTGACAGTATGGGGGGAGGGTTCAGTAGATACAGTAAGTCCTCTGACAGTATTGGGGGAGGGTTCAGTAGATACAGTAAGTCCTCTGACAGTATTGGGGGAGGGTTCAGTAGATACAGTAAGTCCTCTGACAGTATTGGGGGAGGGTTCAGTAGATACAGTAAGTCCTCTGACAGTATGGGGGGAGGGTTCAGTAGAAACGGTAAGTCCTCTGACAGTATGGGGGGAGGGTTCAGTAGATACAGTAAGTCCTCTGACAGTATGGGGGGAGGGTTCAGTAGATACAGTAAGTCCTCTGACAGTATTGGGGGAGGGTTCAGTAGATACAGTAAGTCCTCTGACAGTTTTGGGGGAGGGTTCAGTAGAAACGGTAAGTCCTCTGACAGTATGGGGGGAGGGTTCAGTAGATACAGTAAGTCCTCTGACAGTATTGGGGGAGGGTTCAGTAGATACAGTAAGTCCTCTGACAGTTTTGGGGGAGGGTTCAGTAGAAACGGTAAGTCCTCTGACAGTATGGGGGGAGGGTTCAGTAGATACAGTAAGTCCTCTGACAGTATTGGGGGAGGGTTCAGTAGATACAGTAAGTCCTCTGACAGTATTGGGGGAGGGTTCAGTAGATACAGTAAGTCCTCTGACAGTATTGGGGGAGGGTTCAGTAGATACAGTAAGTCCTCTGACAGTATGGGGGGAGGGTTCAGTAGATACAGTAAGTCCTCTGACAGTATTGGGGGAGGGTTCAGTAGATACAGTAAGTCCTCTGACAGTATTGGGGGAGGGTTCAGTAGATACAGTAAGTCCTCTGACAGTATTGGGGGAGGGTTCAGTAGATACAGTAAGTCCTCTGACAGTATTGGGGGAGGGTTCAGTAGATACAGTAAGTCCTCTGACAGTATTGGGGGAGGGTTCAGTAGATACAGTAAGTCCTCTGACAGTATTGGGGGAGGGTTCAGTAGATACAGTAAGTCCTCTGACAGTATTGGGGGAGGGTTCAGTAGATACAGTAAGTCCTCTGACAGTATTGGGGGAGGGTTCAGTAGATACAGTAAATCCTCTGACAGTATTGGGGGAGGGTTCAGTAGATACAGTAAGTCCTCTGACAGTATTGGGGGAGGGTTCAGTAGATACAGTAAGTCCTCTGACAGTATTGGGGGAGGGTTCAGTAGATACAGTAAGTCCTCTGACAGTATGGGGGAGGGTTCAGTAGATACAGTAAGTCCTCTGACAGTATGGGGGGAGGGTTCAGTAGATACAGTAAGTCCTCTGACAGTATTGGGGGAGGGTTCAGTAGATACAGTAAGTCCTCTGACAGTATGGGGGGAGGGTTCAGTAGATACAGTAAGTCCTCTGACAGTATGGGGGGAGGGTTCAGTAGATACAGTAAGTCCTCTGACAGTATTGGGGGAGGGTTCAGTAGATACAGTAAGTCCTCTGACAGTATGGGGGGAGGGTTCAGTAGATACAGTAAGTCAATCTAGAACACACAAACACTCACTCACACATAAACAGTGCATTCGGAAAGTATTCAGACCCCTTGACTTTTTCCACATTTTGTTACGTTACAGCCTAATTCTAAAATTGACTAAATTGTTTGTTTTTTCTCATCAGTCTACATGCAATACCCCATAATGACAAAGCAAAAACAGGTTTTTAGAAATGTTTGCAAAAAAACGTAAATATAACATTTACATAAGTATTCAGACCCTTTACTCAGTACTTTGTTGAAGCACCTTTGGCAGCGATTACAGCCTCAAGTCTTCTTGGGTATGACGCTACAAGCTTGACACACCTGTATTTGAGGAGTTTCTCCTATTCTTCTCTGTAGATCCTCTGAAGCTCTGTCAGGTTGGATGGGGAGCGTCGCTGCACAGCAATTTTCTGGTCTTTCCAGAGATATTTGATTGGGTTCATGTTTGGATTCTGGCTGGCCACTCAAGGACATTCAGATGCTTGTCCCAAAGCCACTCCTGCGTTGTCTTGGCTTTGTGCTTAGGGTCGTTGTCCTGTTGGAAGGGGAACCTTCGCCCCCAGTCTGAGGTCCTGAGCACTCTGGAGCAGGTTTTCATTTAGGATCTCTCTGTGCTTTGCTCCATTCGTCTTTCCCTCGATCCCGACTAGTCTCCCAGTCCCTGCCGCTGAAAAACATCCCCACAGCATGATGCTGCCACCACCATGCTTCACCGTAGGGATGGTGCCAGGTTTCCTCCAGACGTGACGCTTGGTATTCAGGCCAAAGAGCTCAATCTTGGTTTAATCAGACCAGAGAATCTTGTTTCTCATTGTCTGAGAGTTCTTTAGGTGCCTTTTGGCAAACTCCAAGCGGGCTGTCATGTGCCTTTTACTGAGGAGTGGCTTCTGTCTGGCCACTCTACCATAAAGGCCTGATTGGTGGAGTGCTGCAGAGATGGTTGTCCTTCTGGAAGGTTCTCCCATCTCCACAGAGGAACTCTGGAGCTCTGTCAGAGTGACCATCGGGTTCTTGGTCACCTCCCTGACCCAAGGCCCTTCTCCCCCGATTACTCAGTTTGGCTGGGCGGCCAGCTCTAGGAAGAGTCTTGGTGGTTCCAAACTTCTTCCATTTAAGAATGATGGAGGCCACTGTGTTCTTGGGGACCTTCAATGCTGCAGAAATGTTTTGGTACCCTTTCCCAGATCTGTGCCTCGACACAATCCTGTCTTGGAGCTCTACGGACAATTCCTTCGACCTCATGGCTTGGTTTTTGCTCTGACATGCACTGTCAACTGTGGGACCTTATATAGACAGGTGTGTGCTTTTTACAGATCATGTCCAATCAATTGAATTTACCACAGGTGGACTCCAATGAAGTTGTAGAAACATCTCAAGGATGATCAATGGAAACAGGATGCACCTGAGCTCAATTTTCGAGTCTCATAGCAAAAGGTCTGAATACTTATGTAAATAAGGTATTTCTGTTATTTATTTTTAATACATTTGTAAAAAAAAATCTAAAAACCTGTTTTCACTTTGTCATTATGGGGTAGTGTGTGTAGATTGATGAGCAAAAAAAATTATTTAATCAATTTTAGAATAAGGCTGTAACAAAATGTGGAAAAAGTCAAGGGGTCTGAATACTTTCCAAAAGCTGTATACATTGGAGTGTCCTCTGATCTTATTGGCCTCTGACACAAACTCACTATTCTCTCGCTCTCTCTCTCTCTTTCTCTCTCTCTCTCTCTCTCGTTCTCTCTCTCCCCTTCGCTCTCTCTGTCTCTCTCTGTCTCTTCTCCCCCCAGCGGGTGATCGGTATGACTCCAGCAGCTCTGGCGGTAACGAGGGAAGCAGCAGACGGAAGTGGGATGAGGACTGGAAGAGAGACCAAGGCCAGTTCCCCTTCAGTGACAAACTGGGGGAGATCAGTGATAAGATCGGCAGCACCATCGACGACACCATCAACAAGTTCAGGAAGCAGAGCAGAGACGACTCACCAGAACGATTCAGGTTAGGAGAGAGACGACTCACCAGAACGATTCAGGTTAGGAGAGAGACGACTCACCAGAACGATTCAAGTTAGGAGAGAGACGACTCACCAGAACGATTCAGGTTAGGAGAGAGACGACTCACCAGACAGATGATTCAGGTTAGGAGAGAGACGACTCACCAGACAGATGATTCAGGTTAGCAGAGAGACTACTCACCAGACGGATGATTCAGGTTAGCAGAGAGACTACTCACCAGACGTATGATTCAGGTTAGGAGAGAGAAGTGTTCCCCTGGGTGAGATTGCGAGAAAGAAAATGGAGCGAGATGGAGAGCAATACTAACTGAGGTACAGGGAGAAGTTAGAGCTACCCTCTGTCCTCATCATATCATATTACAGTATGTTAGATCTACCCTCTGTCCTCATCATATCATATTACAGTATGTTAGAGCTACCCTCTGTCCTCATCATATTACAGTATGTTAGAGCTACCCTCTGTCCTCATCATATCATATTACAGTATGTTAGAGCTACCCTCTGTCCTCATCATATCATATTACAGTATGTTAGAGCTACCCTCTGTCCTCATCATATCATATTACAGTATGTTAGAGCTACCCTCTGTCCTCATCATATTACAGTACGTTAGAGCTACCCTCTGTCCTCATATTATTACGGTATGTTAGAGCTACCCTCTGTCCTCATCATATCATATTACAGTATGTTAGAGCTACCCTCTGTCCTCATCATATCATATTACAGTATGTTAGAGCTACCCTCTGTCCTCATCATATTACAGTATGTTAGAGCTGCCCTCATCATATTACGGTATGTTAGAGCTACCCTCTGTCCTCATCATATCATATTACAGTGTGTTAGAGCTACCCTCTGTCCTCATCATATCATATTACAGTATGTTAGAGCTACCCTCTGTCCTCATATCATATTACAGTATGTTAGAGCTACCCTCTGTCCTCATCTCATCATATTACAGTATGTTAGAGCTACCCTCTGTCCTCATCATATCATATTACAGTGTTAGAGCTACCCTCTGTCCTCATCATATCATATTACGGTATGTTAGAGCTACCCTCTGTCCATATCATATTACAGTATGTTAGAGCTACCCTCTGTCCTCATCATATTAGAGTATGTTAGAGCTGCCCTCTGTCCTCATCATATTACAGTATGTTAGAGCTACCCTCTGTCCTCATCATATTATAGTATGTTAGAGCTACCCTCTGTCCTCATCATATTACAGTATGTTAGAGCTACCCTCTGTCCTCATCATATCATATTACAGTATGTTAGAGCTACCCTCTGTCCTCATCATATCATATTACAGTATGTTAGAGCTACCCTCTGTCCTCATCATATCATATTACAGTGTTAGAGCTGCCCTCTGTCCTCATCATATCATATTACAGTATGTTAGAGCTATCCTCTGTCCTCATCATATCATATTACAGTATGTTAGAGCTACCCTCTGTCCTCATCATATTACGGTATGTTAGAGCTACCGTCTGTCCTCATATCATATTACGGTATGTTAGAGCTACCCTCTGTCCTCATCCTATCATATTACAGTATGTTAGAGCTACCTCCTGTCCTCATCATATCATATTACAGTATGTTAGAGCTACCCTCTGTCCTCATCATATTACAGTATGTTAGAGCTACCCTCTGTCCTCATCATATCATATTACAGTATGTTAGAGCTACCCTCTGTCCTCATCATATTACAGTATGTTAGAGCTACCCTCTGTCCTCATCATATTACAGTATGTTAGAGCTACCCTCTGTCCTCATCATATCATATTACAGTATGTTAGAGCTATCCTCTGTCCTCATCATATCATATTACAGTATGTTAGAGCTACCCTCTGTCCTCATTATATCATATTACAGTATGTTAGAGCTACCCTCTGTCCTCATCATATCATATTACAGTATGTTAGAGCTACCCTCTGTCCTCATCATATTACAGTATGTTAGAGCTACCCTCTTTCCTCATCATATTACAGTATGTTAGAGCTACCCTCTGTCCTCATCATATTACAGTATGTTAGAGCTACCCCCTGTCCTTATCATATCATATTACAGTATGTTAGAGCTACCCTCTGTCCTCATATCATATTACAGTATGTTAGAGCTACCCTCTGTCCTCATATCATATTACAGTATGTTAGAGCTACCCTCTGTCCTCATATCATATTACAGTATGTTAGAGCTACCTCCTGTCCTCATCATATCATATTACAGTATGTTAGAGCTATCCTCTGTCCTCATCATATTACAGAATGTTAGACCTACACTCTGTCCTCATCATATCATATTACAGTATGTTAGAGCTATCCTCTGTCCTCATCATATCATTTTACAGTATGTTAGAGCTATCCTCTGTCCTCATCATATCATATTACAGTATGTTAGAGCTATCTTCTGTCCTCCTCATATCATATTACAGTATGTTAGAGCTATCCTCTGTCCTCATCATATCATATTACAGTATGTTAGAGCTATCCTCTGTCCTCATCATATCATATTACAGTATGTTAGAGCTACCCTCTGTCCTCATCATATCATATTACAGTATGTTAGAGCTACCCTCTGTCCTCATCGTATTACAGTATGTTACAGCTACCCTCTGTCCTCATCATATCATATTACAGTATGTTAGAGCTACCCTCTGTCCTCATCATATTACAGTATGTTAGAGCTACCCTCTGTCCTCATCATATCATATTACAGTATGTTAGAGCTACCCTCTGTCCTCATCATATTACAGTATGTTAGAGCTACCCTCTGTCCTCATCATATTACAGTATGTTAGAGCTACCCTCTGTCCTCATCATATCATATTACAGTATGTTAGAGTTACCCTCTGTCCATATCATATTACAGTATGTTAGAGCTACCGTCTGTCCTCATATCATATTACAGTATGTTAGAGCTACCCTCTGTCCTCATATCATATTACAGTATGTTAGAGCTACCCTCTGTCCTCATCATATCATATTACAGTATGTTAGAGCTACCCTCTGTCCTCATCATATCATATTACAGTATGTTAGAGCTACCCTCTGTCCTCATCATATCATATTACAGTATATTAGAGCTACCCTCTGTCCTCATCATATCATATTACAGTATGTTAGAGCTATCCTCTGTCCTCATCATATCATATTACAGTATGTTAGAGATACCCTCTGTCCTCATCCTATCATATTACAGTATGTTAGAGCTACCTCCTGTCCTCATCATATTACAGTATGTTAGAGCTACCCTCTGTCCTCATCATATTACAGTATGTTAGAGCTACTCTCTGTCCTCATCATATTACAGTATTTTAGAGCTACCCTCTGTCTTCATATCATATTACAGTATGTTAGAGCTACCCTCTGTCCTCATATCATATTACAGTATGTTAGAGCTACCCTCTGTCCTCATCATATTACAGTATGTTAGAGCTACCCTCTGTCCTCATCATATCATATTACAGTATGTTAGAGCTACCCTCTGTCCTCATCATATTACAGTATGTTAGAGCTACCCTCTGTCCTCATCATATCATATTACAGTATTTTAGAGCTACCCTCTGTCCTCGTATCATATTACAGTATGTTAGAGCTACCCTCTGTCCTCATATCATATTACAGTATGTTAGAGCTACCCTCTGTCCTCATCATATCATATTACAGTATGTTAGAGCTACCCTCTGTCCTCATCATATCATATTACAGTATGTTAGAGCTACCCTCTGTCCTCATCATATTACAGTATGTTAGAGCTACCCTCTGTCCTCATCATATCATATTACAGTATTTTAGAGCTACCCTCTGTCCTCATCATATCATATTACAGTATTTTAGAGCTACCCTCTGTCCTCATCATCTTACAGTATGTTAGAGCTACGCTCTGTCTTCATATCATATTACGGTATGTTAGAGCTACCCTCTGTCCTCATCCTATCATATTACGGTATGTTAGAGCTACCTCCTGTCCTCATCATATCATATTACAGTATGTTAGAGCTCCCCTCTGTCCTCATCATATTACAGTATGTTAGAGCTACCCTCTGTCCTCCTCATATCATATTACGGTATGTTAGAGCTACCCTCTGTCCTCATCATATCATATTACAGTATATTAGAGCTATCCTCTGTCCTCATCATATTACAGTATGTTAGAGCTACCCTCTGTCCTCATATCATATTACATTATGTTAGAGCTACCCTCTGTCCTCATCCTATCATATTACGGTATGTTAGAGCTACCTCCTGTCCTCATCATATCATATTACAGTATGTTATAGCTCCCCTCTGTCCTCCTCATATCATATTACAGTATGTTAGAGCTACCCTCTGTCCTCATCATATTACAGTATGTTAGAGCTACCCTCTGTCCTCATCATATCATATTACAGTATGTTAGAGCTACCCTCTGTCCTCATCATATCATATTACAGTATGTTAGAGCTACCCTCTGTCCTCATCATATCATATTACAGTATGTTAGAGCTACCCTCTGTCCTCATCAAATCAAATCAAATTTTATTGGTCACATGCGCCGAATACAACAGGTGCAGACATCACAGTGAAATGCTTACTTACAGCCCTTAACCAACAGTGCATTTATTTTTAACAAAAAAGTAAAAATAAAACAACAACAAAAAAAAGTTTTGAGAAAAAAAAGAGCAGAAGTAAAATAAAATAACAGTAGGGAGGCTATATATACAGGGGGGTACCGTTGCAGAGTCAATGTGCGGGGGCACCGGCTAGTTGAGGTAATATGTACATGTGGGTAGAGTTAAAGTGACTATGCATAAATAATTAACAGAGTAGCAGCAGCGTAAAAAGGATGGGGGTGGGGGGGCAGTGCAAATAGTCCGGGTAGCCATGATTAGCTGTTCAGGAGTCTTATGGCTTGGGTGTAGAAGCTGTTGAGAAGTCTTTTGGACCTAGACTTGGCACTCCGGTACCGCTTGCCGTGCGGTAGCAGAGAGAACAGTCTATGACTAGGGTGGCTGGAGTCTTTTACAATTTTGAGGGCCTTCCTCTGACACCGCCTGGTATAGAGGTCCTGGATGGCAGGAAGCTTGGCCCCAGTGATGTACTGGGCCGTACGCACTACCCTCTGTAGTGCCTTGCGGTCGGAGGCCAAGCAGTTGCCATACCAGGCGGTGATGCAACCAGTCAGGATGCTCTCGATGGTGCAGCTGTAGAATTTTTTGAGGATCTGAGGACCCATGCCACATCTTTTCAGTCTCCTGAGGGGGAATAGGCTATGTCGTGCCCTCTTCACGACTGTCTTGGTGTGTTTGGACCATGATAGTTCGTTGGTGATGTGGACACCAAGGAACTTGAAGCTCTCAACCTGTTCCACTACAGCCCCGTCGATGAGAATGGGGGCATGCTCAGTCCTCTTTTTTTTTCCTGTAGTGCACAATCATCTCCTTCGTCTTGGTCACGTTGAGGGAGAGGTTGTTGTCTTGGCACCACACGGCCAGGTCTCTGACCTCCCTATAGGCTGTCTCATCGTTGTCGGTGATCAGGCCTACCACTGTTGTGTCGTCGGCAAACTTAATGATGGTGTTGGAGTCGTGCCTGGCCATGCAGTCATGGGTGAACAGAGAGTACAGGAGGGGACTGAGCACGCACCCCTGAGGGGTCCCCGTGTTGAGGATCAGTGTGGCAGATGTGTTGTTACCTACCCTTACCACCTGGGGGCAGCCCGTCAGGAAGTCCAGGATCCAGTTGCAGTTGGAGGTGTTTAGTCCCAGGATCCTTAGCTTAGTGATGAGCTTAGAGGGCACTATGGTGTTGAATGCTGAGCTGTAGTCAATGAATAGCATTCTCATGTAGGTGTTCCTCTTGTCCAGGTGGGAAAGGGCAGTGTGGAGTGCAATAGAGATTGCATCATCTGTGGATCTGTTGGGGCGGTATGCAAATTGGAGTGGGTCTAGGGTTTCTGGGATAATGCTGTTGATGTGAGCCATGACCAGCCTTTCAAAGCACTTCATGGCTACAGACGTCAGTGCTACGGGTCGGTAGTCATTTAGGCAGGTTATCTTAGAGTCCTTGGGCACGGGGACTATGGTGGTCTGCTTGAAACATGTTGGTATTACAGACTCAGTCAGGGACATGTTGAAAATGTCAGTGAAGACACTTGCCAGTTGGTCAGCACATGCTCGGAGTACACGTCCTGGTAATCCGTCTGGCCCTGCGGCCTTGTGAATGTTGACCTGCTTAAAAGTCTTACTCACATCGGCTACGGAGAGCGTGATCACATAGTCATCCGGAACAGCTGGTGCTCTCATGCATGCTTCAGTGTTGCTTGCCTCGAAGCGAGCATAGAAGTGGTTTAGCTCGTCTGGTAGGCTTGTCACTGGGCAGCTCACGGCTGTGCTTCCCTTTGTAGTCTGTAATAGTTTTCAAGCCCTGCCACATCCGACGAGCGTCAGAGCCAGTGTAGTACGATTCAATCTTAGTCCTGTATTGACTCTTTGCCTGTTTGATGGTTCGTCGGAGGGCATAGCGGGATTTCTTATAAGCGTCCGGGTTAGAGTCCCGTTCCTTGAAAGCGGCAGCTCTACCCTTTAGCTCAGTGCGGATGTTTCCTGTAATCCATGGCTTCTGGTTGGGGTATGTACGTACGGTCACTGTGGGGACGACATCATTGATGCACTTATTGATGAAGCCAGTGACTGATGTGGTGTACTCCTCAATGCTGTCTGAAGAATCCCGGAACATGTTCCAGTCTGTGCTAGCAAAACAGTCCTGTAGCTTAGCATCTGCGTCATCTGACCACTTTTTTATTAACCGAGTCACTGGTGCTTCCTGCTTTAGTTTTTGCTTATAAGCAGGAATCAGGAGGATAGAGTTATGGTCAGATTTGCCAAATGGAGGGCGAGGGAGAGCTTTGTATGCGTCTCTGTGTGTGGAGTAAAGGTGGTCTAGAGTTTTTTTTCCTCTGGTTGCACATTTAACATGCTGGTAGAAATTAGGTAGAACGGATTTAAGTTTCCCTGCATTAAAGTCCCCGGCCACTAGGAGCGCTGCATCTGGATGAGCGTTTTCCTGTTGATTTATGGCCTTGTACAACTCATTCAGTGCAATCTTAATGCCAGCATTGGTTTGTGGTGGTAAATAGACAGCTATGAAAAATATAGATGAAAACTCTCTTGGTAAATAGTGTGGTCTCAGCTTATCATAAGATACTCTACCTCAGGCGAGCAAAACCTCGAGACTTCCTTAGTATTTGATTTTGTGCACCAGCTGTTGTTTACAAATATACACAGACCGCCACCCCTTGTCTTACTGGAGTCAGCCGTTCTATCCTGCCGATGTAGTCTATAGCCCGCTAGCTGTATGTTATCAATGTCGTCGTTCAGCCACGACTCGGTGAAACATAAGATAATACAGTTTTTAATGTCCCGTTGGTAGGATAACCGTAGTCTTAAATCATCCAATTTATTTTCAAATGATTGAACGTTGGCTAATAGGATTGATGGAAGAGGCAGTTTACTCGCTCGCCGTCGGATCCTTACAAGGCACCCCGATCTACGTCCACGATATCTCTGTCTCTTCCTCACGCGAATGACGGGGATTTGGGCCTTGTCGGGTGTCTGTATGATATCCTTCGCGGCCGCCTCGTTGAAGAAAAAATCTTCGTCCAATACGAGGTGAGTAATCGCTGTCCTGATATCCAGAAGCTCTTTTTGGTTATAAGAGACAATGGCAGAAACATTATGTACAAAATAAATTACAAATAACGCGGAAAAACACACATAATAGTACAATTGGTTAGAGGGCTGTAAAACGGCAGCCATCTTCTCCGGCGCTGTTATCATATAATATTACAGTATGTTAGAGCTACCCTCTGTCCTCATCATATCATATTACAGTATGGTAGGGCTATCCTCTGTCCTCATCATATCATATTACTTTATGTTAAAGCTACCCTCTGTCCTCATCATATCATATTACAGTATGGTAGGGCTATCCTCTGTCCTCATCATATCATATTACAGTTTGTTAGAGCTATCCTCTGTCCTCATCATATTACAGTATGTTAGAGCTACCCTCTGTCCTCATATCATATTACGGTATGTTAGAGCTACCCTCTGTCCTCATCCTATCATATTACGGTATGTTAGAGCTACCTCCTGTCCTCATCATATCATATTACAGTATGTTAGAGCTACCCTCTGTCCTCATCATATCATATTACAGTATGTTAGAGCTACCCTCTGTCCTCATCATATTACAGTATTTAGAGCTACCCTCTGTCCTCATCATATCATATTACAGTATGTTAGAGCTACCCTCTGTCCTCATCATATCATATTACAGTATGTTAGAGCTACCCTCTGTCCTCATATCATATTACGGTATGTTAGAGCTACCCTCTGTCCTCATCA
This sequence comes from Coregonus lavaretus, assembly GCF_964263955.1. Lineage (NCBI taxonomy): Eukaryota > Metazoa > Chordata > Actinopteri > Salmoniformes > Salmonidae > Coregonus > Coregonus lavaretus. The sequence continues at coordinate 8,946,967 of NC_140016.1, forward strand.
TATCATATTACAGTATGGTAGGGCTATCTTCTGTCCTCATCATATCATATTACAGTTTGTTAGAGCTATCCTCTGTCCTCATCATATTACAGTATGTTAGAGCTACCCTCTGTCCTCATATCATATTACTGTATGGTAGGGCTATCCTCTGTCCTCATCATATCAAATTACAGTTTGTTAGAGCTACCCTCTGTCCTCATATCAGATTACGGTATGTTAGACCTACCCTCTGTCCTCATCATATTACAGTATGTTAGAGCTATCCTCTGTCCTCATCATATCATATTACAGTATGTTAGAGCTACCTTCTGTCCTCATATCATATTACAGTATGTTAGAGCTACCCTCTGTCCTCATATTATATTACTGTATGGTAGGGCTATCCTCTGTCCTCATCATATCAAATTACAGTTTGTTAGAGCTACCCTCTGTCCTCATATCAGATTACGGTATGTTAGACCTACCCTCTGTCCTCATCATATTACAGTATGTTAGAGCTATCCTCTGTCCTCATCATATCATATTACAGTATGTTAGAGCTACCTTCTGTCCTCATATCATATTACAGTATGTTAGAGCTACCCTCTGTCCTCATATTATATTACGGTATGTTAGAGATACCCTCTGTCCTCATCATATCATATTACAGTATGTTAGAGCTCCCCTCTGTCCTCCTCATATCATATTACAGTATTTTAGAGCTACCCTCTGTCCTCATATCATATTACGGTATGTTAGACCTACCCTCTGTCCTCATCATATCATATTACAGTATTTTAGAGCTACCCTCTGTCCTCATATCATATTACGGTATGTTAGACCTACCCTCTGTCCTCATCATATCATATTACAGTATTTTAGAGCTACCCTCTGTCCTCATATCATATTACGGTATGTTAGAGCTACCCTCTGTCCTCATCATATCATATTACAGTATGTTAGAGCTATCCTCTATCCTCATCATATCATATTACAGTATGTTAGAGCTACCCTCTGTCCTCATCATATCATATTACAGTATGTTAGAGCTACCCTCTGTCCTCATCATATCATATTACAGTATGTTAGAGCTACCCTCTGTCCTCATCATATCATATTACAGTATGTTAGAGCTATCCTCATCTTATCATATTACAGTATGTTAGAGCTACATCCTTTCCTCATCATATCATATTACAGTATGTTAGAGCTACCCTCTGTCCTCATAATATCATATTACAGTATGTTAGAGCTACCCTCTGTCCTCATATCATATTATGGTATGTTAGAGCTACCCTCTGTCCTCATCATACCATATTACAGTATGTTAGAGCTACCGTCTGTCCTCATCATATCATATTACAGTATGTTAGAGCTACCCTCTGTCCTCATCATATCATATTACAGTATGTTAGAGCTATCCTCTGTCCTCATCATATCATATTACAGTATGTTAGAGCTACCCTCTGTCCTCATATCATATTACGGTATGTTAGAGCTACCCTCTGTCCTCATCATATCATATTACAGTATGGTAGGGCTATCCTCTGTCCTCATCATATCAAATTACAGTTTGTTAGAGCTATCCTCTGTCCTCATCATATTACAGTATGTTAGAGCTACCCTCTGTCCTCATATCATATTACTGTATGGTAGGGCTATCCTCTGTCCTCATCATATCAAATTACAGTTTGTTAGAGCTATCCTCTGTCCTCATCATATTACAGTATGTTAGAGCTACGCTCTGTCCTCATATCATATTACGGTATGTTAGAGCTACCCTCTGTCCTCATCCTATCATATTACGGTATGTTAGAGCTACCTCCTGTCCTCATCATATCATATTACAGTATGTTAGAGCTCCCCTCTGTCATCATCATATTACAGTATGTTAGAGCTACCCTCTGTCCTCCTCATATCATATTACAGTATTTTAGAGCTACCCTCTGTCCTCATATCAGATTACGGTATGTTAGACCTACCCTCTGTCCTCATCATATTACAGTATGTTAGAGCTATCCTCTGTCCTCATCATATCATATTACAGTATGTTAGAGCTACCTTCTGTCCTCATATCATATTACAGTATGTTAGAGCTACCCTCTGTCCTCATATTATATTACGGTATGTTAGAGATACCCTCTGTCCTCATCATATCATATTACAGTATGTTAGAGCTCCCCTCTGTCCTCCTCATATCATATTACAGTATTTTAGAGCTACCCTCTGTCCTCATATCATATTACGGTATGTTAGACCTACCCTCTGTCCTCATCATATCATATTACAGTATTTTAGAGCTACCCTCTGTCCTCATATCATATTACGGTATGTTAGACCTACCCTCTGTCCTCATCATATCATATTACAGTATTTTAGAGCTACCCTCTGTCCTCATATCATATTACGGTATGTTAGAGCTACCCTCTGTCCTCATCATATCATATTACAGTATGTTAGAGCTATCCTCTATCCTCATCATATCATATTACAGTATGTTAGAGCTACCCTCTGTCCTCATCATATCATATTACAGTATGTTAGAGCTACCCTCTGTCCTCATCATATCATATTACAGTATGTTAGAGCTACCCTCTGTCCTCATCATATCATATTACAGTATGTTAGAGATATCCTCATCTTATCATATTACAGTATGTTAGAGCTACATCCTTTCCTCATCATATCATATTACAGTATGTTAGAGCTACCCTCTGTCCTCATAATATCATATTACAGTATTTTAGAGCTACCCTCTGTCCTCATATCATATTATGGTATGTTAGAGCTACCCTCTGTCCTCATCATACCATATTACAGTATGTTAGAGCTACCCTCTGTCCTCATCATATCATATTACAGTATGTTAGAGCTATCCTCTGTCCTCATCATATCATATTACAGTATGTTAGAGCTACCCTCTGTCCTCATCATATCATATTACAGTATGGTAGGGCTATCTTCTGTCCTCATCATATCATATTACAGTTTGTTAGAGCTATCCTCTGTCCTCATCATATTGCAGTATGTTAGAGCTACCCTCTGTCCTCATATCATATTACGGTATGTTAGAGCTACCCTCTGTCCTCATCCTATCATATTACGGTATGTTATAGCTACCTCCTGTCCTCATCATATCATATTACAGTATGTTAGAGCTATCCTCTGTCCTCATCATATCATATTACAGTATGTTAGAGCTACCTTCTGTCCTCATATCATATTACAGTATGTTAGAGCTACCCTCTGTCCTCATATTATATTACTGTATGGTAGGGCTATCCTCTGTCCTCATCATATCAAATTACAGTTTGTTAGAGCTACCCTCTGTCCTCATATCAGATTACGGTATGTTAGACCTACCCTCTGTCCTCATCATATTACAGTATGTTAGAGCTATCCTCTGTCCTCATCATATCATATTACAGTATGTTAGAGCTACCTTCTGTCCTCATATCATATTACAGTATGTTAGAGCTACCCTCTGTCCTCATATTATATTACGGTATGTTAGAGATACCCTCTGTCCTCATCATATCATATTACAGTATGTTAGAGCTCCCCTCTGTCCTCCTCATATCATATTACAGTATTTTAGAGCTACCCTCTGTCCTCATATCATATTACGGTATGTTAGACCTACCCTCTGTCCTCATCATATCATATTACAGTATTTTAGAGCTACCCTCTGTCCTCATATCATATTACGGTATGTTAGACCTACCCTCTGTCCTCATCATATCATATTACAGTATTTTAGAGCTACCCTCTGTCCTCATATCATATTACGGTATGTTAGAGCTACCCTCTGTCCTCATCATATCATATTACAGTATGTTAGAGCTATCCTCTATCCTCATCATATCATATTACAGTATGTTAGAGCTACCCTCTGTCCTCATCATATCATATTACAGTATGTTAGAGCTACCCTCTGTCCTCATCATATCATATTACAGTATGTTAGAGCTACCCTCTGTCCTCATCATATCATATTACAGTATGTTAGAGCTATCCTCATCTTATCATATTACAGTATGTTAGAGCTACATCCTTTCCTCATCATATCATATTACAGTATGTTAGAGCTACCCTCTGTCCTCATAATATCATATTACAGTATTTTAGAGCTACCCTCTGTCCTCATATCATATTATGGTATGTTAGAGCTACCCTCTGTCCTCATCATACCATATTACAGTATGTTAGAGCTACCGTCTGTCCTCATCATATCATATTACAGTATGTTAGAGCTACCCTCTGTCCTCATCATATCATATTACAGTATGTTAGAGCTATCCTCTGTCCTCATCATATCATATTACAGTATGTTAGAGCTACCCTCTGTCCTCATATCATATTACGGTATGTTAGAGCTACCCTCTGTCCTCATCATATCATATTACAGTATGGTAGGGCTATCTTCTGTCCTCATCATATCATATTACAGTTTGTTAGAGCTATCCTCTGTCCTCATCATATTGCAGTATGTTAGAGCTACCCTCTGTCCTCATATCATATTACGGTATGTTAGAGCTACCCTCTGTCCTCATCCTATCATATTACGGTATGTTATAGCTACCTCCTGTCCTCATCATATCATATTACAGTATGTTAGAGCTCCCCTCTGTCCTCCTCATATCATATTACAGTATTTTAGAGCTACCCTCTGTCCTCATATCAGATTACGGTATGTTAGACCTACCCTCTGTCCTCATCATATTACAGTATGTTAGAGTGGTCCTCTGTAGCTCAGGTGGTAGAGCACGGCGCTTGTAACGCCAAGGTAGTGGGTTCGATCCCCGGGACCACCTGTACACAAAAGAATGTATGCACGCATGACTGTAAGTCGCTTTGGATAAAAGCGTCTGCTAAATGGCATATTATTATTATATTAGCTATCCTCTGTCCTCATCATATCATATTACAGTATGTTAGAGCTACCCTCTGTCCTCATCATATCATATTACAGTATGTTAGAGCTACCTTCTGTCCTCATATCATGTTACAGTATGTTAGAGCTACCCTCTGTCCTCATATTATGGTATGTTAGAGCTACCCTCTGTCCTCATCATATCATATTACGGTATGTTAGAGCTACCGTCTGTCCTCATCATATCATATTACAGTATGTTAGAGCTACCCTCTGTCCTCATCATATCATATTACAGTATGTTAGAGCTACACTCTGTCCTCATCATATCATATTACAGTATGTTAGAGCTACCCTCTGTCCTTATCATATTACAGTATGTTAGAGCTACCCTCTGTCCTCATCATATCATATTACAGTATGTTAGAGCTATCCTCTGTCCTCATCATATCATATTACAGTATGTTAGAGCTACCCTTTGTCCTCATATCATATTACGGTATGTTAGAGCTACCCTCTGTCCTCATCATATCATATTACAGTATGGTAGGGCTATCTTCTGTCCTCATCATATCATATTACAGTTTGTTAGAGCTATCCTCTGTCCTCATCATATTGCAGTATGTTAGAGCTACCCTCTGTCCTCATATCATATTACGGTATGTTAGAGCTACCCTCTGTCCTCATCCTATCATATTACGGTATGTTATAGCTACCTCCTGTCCTCATCATATCATATTACAGTATGTTAGAGCTATCCTCTGTCCTCATCATATCATATTACAGTATGTTAGAGCTACCTTCTGTCCTCATATCATATTACAGTATGTTAGAGCTACCCTCTGTCCTCATATTATATTACTGTATGGTAGGGCTATCCTCTGTCCTCATCATATCAAATTACAGTTTGTTAGAGCTACCCTCTGTCCTCATATCAGATTACGGTATGTTAGACCTACCCTCTGTCCTCATCATATTACAGTATGTTAGAGCTATCCTCTGTCCTCATCATATCATATTACAGTATGTTAGAGCTACCTTCTGTCCTCATATCATATTACAGTATGTTAGAGCTACCCTCTGTCCTCATATTATATTACGGTATGTTAGAGATACCCTCTGTCCTCATCATATCATATTACAGTATGTTAGAGCTCCCCTCTGTCCTCCTCATATCATATTACAGTATTTTAGAGCTACCCTCTGTCCTCATATCATATTACGGTATGTTAGACCTACCCTCTGTCCTCATCATATCATATTACAGTATTTTAGAGCTACCCTCTGTCCTCATATCATATTACGGTATGTTAGACCTACCCTCTGTCCTCATCATATCATATTACAGTATTTTAGAGCTACCCTCTGTCCTCATATCATATTACGGTATGTTAGAGCTACCCTCTGTCCTCATCATATCATATTACAGTATGTTAGAGCTATCCTCTATCCTCATCATATCATATTACAGTATGTTAGAGCTACCCTCTGTCCTCATCATATCATATTACAGTATGTTAGAGCTACCCTCTGTCCTCATCATATCATATTACAGTATGTTAGAGCTACCCTCTGTCCTCATCATATCATATTACAGTATGTTAGAGCTATCCTCATCTTATCATATTACAGTATGTTAGAGCTACATCCTTTCCTCATCATATCATATTACAGTATGTTAGAGCTACCCTCTGTCCTCATAATATCATATTACAGTATTTTAGAGCTACCCTCTGTCCTCATATCATATTATGGTATGTTAGAGCTACCCTCTGTCCTCATCATACCATATTACAGTATGTTAGAGCTACCGTCTGTCCTCATCATATCATATTACAGTATGTTAGAGCTACCCTCTGTCCTCATCATATCATATTACAGTATGTTAGAGCTATCCTCTGTCCTCATCATATCATATTACAGTATGTTAGAGCTACCCTCTGTCCTCATATCATATTACGGTATGTTAGAGCTACCCTCTGTCCTCATCATATCATATTACAGTATGGTAGGGCTATCTTCTGTCCTCATCATATCATATTACAGTTTGTTAGAGCTATCCTCTGTCCTCATCATATTGCAGTATGTTAGAGCTACCCTCTGTCCTCATATCATATTACGGTATGTTAGAGCTACCCTCTGTCCTCATCCTATCATATTACGGTATGTTATAGCTACCTCCTGTCCTCATCATATCATATTACAGTATGTTAGAGCTCCCCTCTGTCCTCCTCATATCATATTACAGTATTTTAGAGCTACCCTCTGTCCTCATATCAGATTACGGTATGTTAGACCTACCCTCTGTCCTCATCATATTACAGTATGTTAGAGTGGTCCTCTGTAGCTCAGGTGGTAGAGCACGGCGCTTGTAACGCCAAGGTAGTGGGTTCGATCCCCGGGACCACCCGTACACAAAAGAATGTATGCACGCATGACTGTAAGTCGCTTTGGATAAAAGCGTCTGCTAAATGGCATATTATTATTATATTAGCTATCCTCTGTCCTCATCATATCATATTACAGTATGTTAGAGCTACCCTCTGTCCTCATCATATCATATTACAGTATGTTAGAGCTACCTTCTGTCCTCATATCATGTTACAGTATGTTAGAGCTACCCTCTGTCCTCATATTATGGTATGTTAGAGCTACCCTCTGTCCTCATCATATCATATTACGGTATGTTAGAGCTACCGTCTGTCCTCATCATATCATATTACAGTATGTTAGAGCTACCCTCTGTCCTCATCATATCATATTACAGTATGTTAGAGCTACACTCTGTCCTCATCATATCATATTACAGTATGTTAGAGCTACCCTCTGTCCTCATCATATTACAGTATGTTAGAGCTACCCTCTGTCCTCATCATATCATATTACAGTATGTTAGAGCTACCCTCTGTCCTCATATCATATTACAGTATGTTAGAGCTACCCTCTGTCCTCATCATATCATATTATGGTTTGTTAGAGCTACCCTCTGTCCTCATCATATCATATTACAGTATGTTAGAGCTACCCTCTGTCCTCATCATATCATATTACAGTATTTTAGAGCTACCCTCTGTCCTCATATCATATTATGGTATGTTAGAGCTACCCTCTGTCCTCATCATATCATATTACAGTATGTTAGAACTACCCTCTGTCCTCATCATATCATATTACAGTATGTTAGAGCTACCCTCTGTCCTCATCATATCATATTACAGTATGTTAGAGCTATCCTCTGTCCTCCTCATATCATATTACAGTATTTTAGAGCTATCCTCTGTCCTCATCATATTACAGTATGTTAGATGTACCCTCTGTCCTCATCATATTACGGTATGTTAGAGCTACCCTCTGTCATCATATCATATTACAGTATGTTAGAGCTACCCTCTGTCCTCATCATATCATATTACAGTATGTTAGAGCTACCCTCTGTCCTCATCATATCATATTACAGTATGTTAGAGCTACCCTCTGTCCTCATCATATCATATTACAGTATGTTAGAGCCACCCTCTGTCCTCATCATATTACAGTATGTTAGAGCTACCCTCTGTCCTCATATCATATTACAGTATGTTAGAGCTACCCTCTGTCCTCATCATATCAAATTACAGTATGTTAGAGCTACCCTCTGTCCTCATCATATCAAATTACAGTATGTTAGAGCTACCCTCTGTCCTCATCATATCATATTACAGTATGTTAGAGCTACCCTCTGTCCTCATCATATCATATTACAGTATGTTAGAGCTACCCTCTGTCCTCATCATATCATATTACAGTATGTTAGAGCTACCCTCTGTCCTTATCATATCATATTACAGTATGTTAGAGCCACCCTCTGTCCTCATCATATTACAGTATGTTAGAGCTATCCTCTGTCCTCATCATATTACAGTATGTTAGAGCTACCCTCTGTCCTCATATCATATTACAGTATGTTAGAGCTACCCTCTGTCCTCATCATATCAAATTACAGTATGTTAGAGCTACCCTCTGTCCTCATATCATATTACAGTATGTTAGAGCTACCCTCTGTCCTCATCATATCAAATTACAGTATGTTAGAGCTACCCTCTGTCCTCATCATATCAAATTACAGTATGTTAGAGCTACCCTCTGTCCTCATCATATTACAGTATGTCAACAACCTGATGTTCTGTCATACTTTAGTCACACAATATTTTAATTGAATTATCCCCAAAAGAAAATGTCCTCTTTTTCATCCGGTTTGCGTCCTCTCTGGTCTCCGTAGTGACAACGAGGAGGAGCGAGGTCGCCCGTCGCGGAACGGCCAGTCTGGGAGGTCAGTGTTCAAAGACGAGGAGGAAACCGTGACTACCAAGAGCGTCCAGATCGTCCAGGCAACAGAAACCACAGCAACCAGGAAGAGAGGCGGGGTTCCGTCCAAAACTGTGTCCCTGGGAGCCGCGGCCCACTACACAGGAGACAAGAGCCCCGATACCTCCGCCAAACAGGTGTGTGCCCGTGCGCATTCAGTCCATGCTGGTCCTCTCTAGCTTATTGCTGCCATCTGGTGGTAACAGCGGACAGTGCAGTGTCTCTCCTCTCATCTCTCCTCTCCTTCTCTCCGTTCCAGACTCCGTCCGCAGCAGCACCCCAGCCCTCCAGCAGTGGTCTAGCTGACCTATTGATGGTCGATTCAGGACCCAGCCAGCCTGCAGCAGCCACCGGTAACTACACACACTGAGAGGACATCATGGAGGGTTAGGGGGAGGTAGTGTAGTTACAGGACATCATGGAGGGTTAGGGGGAGGTAGTGTAGTTACAGGACATCATGGAGGGTTAGGGGGAGGTAGTGTAGTTACAGGACATCATGGAGGGTTAGGGGGAGGTAGTGTAGTTACAGGACATCATGGAGGGTTAGGGGGAGGTAGTGTAGTTACAGGACATCATGGAGGGTTAGGGGGAGGTAGTGTAGTTACAGGACATCATGGAGGGTTAGGGGGAGGTAGTGTAGTTACAGGACATCATGGAGGGTTAGGGGGAGGTAGTGTAGTTACAGGACATCATGGAGGGTTAGGGGGAGGTAGTGTAGTTACAGGACATCATGGGGGGTTAGGGGGAGGTAGTGTAGTTACAGGACATCATGGAGGGTTAGGGGGAGGTAGTGTAGTTACAGGACATCATGGAGGGTTAGGGGGAGGTAGTGTAGTTACAGGACATCATGGAGGGTTAGGGGGAGGTAGTGTAGTTACAGGACATCATGGAGGGTTAGGGGGAGGTAGTGTAGTTACAGGACATCACGGAGGGTTAGGGGGAGGTAGTGTAGTTACAGGACATCATGGAGGGTTAGGGGGAGGTAGTGTAGTTACAGGACATCATGGGGGGTTAGGGGGAGGTAGTGTAGTTACAGGACATCATGGAGGGTTAGGGGGAGGTAGTGTAGTTACAGGACATCATGGAGGGTTAGGGGGAGGTAGTGTAGTTACAGGACATCATGGAGGGTTAGGGGGAGGTAGTGTAGTTACAGGACATCATGGGGGTTAGGGGGAGGTAGTGTAGTTACAGGACATCATGGAGGGTTAGGGGGAGGTAGTGTAGTTACAGGACATCATGGGGGGTTAGGGGGAGGTAGTGTAGTTACAGGACATCATGGGGGGTTAGGGGGAGGTAGTGTAGTTACAGGACATCATGGGGGGTTAGGGGGAGGTAGTGTAGTTACAGGACATCATGGGGGGTTAGGGGGAGGTAGTGTAGTTACAGGACATCATGGGGGGTTAGGGGGAGGTAGTGTAGTTACAGGACATCATGGGGGGTTAGGGGGAGGTAGTGTAGTTACAGGACATCATGGAGGGTTAGGGGGAGGTAGTGTAGTTACAGGACATCATGGAGGGTTAGGGGGAGGTAGTGTAGTTACAGGACATCATGGAGGGTTAGGGGGAGGTAGTGTAGTTACAGGACATCATGGGGGGTTAGGGGGAGGTAGTGTAGTTACAGGACATCATGGAGGGTTAGGGGGAGGTAGTGTAGTTACAGGACATCATGGAGGGTTAGGGGGAGGTAGTGTAGTTACAGGACATCATGGAGGGTTAGGGGGAGGTAGTGTAGTTACAGGACATCATGGAGGGTTAGGGGGAGGTAGTGTAGTTACAGGACATCATGGAGGGTTAGGGGGAGGTAGTGTAGTTACAGGACATCATGGAGGGTTAGGGGGAGGTAGTGTAGTTACAGGACATCATGGAGGGTTAGGGGGAGGTAGTGTAGTTACAGGACATCATGGAGGGTTAGGGGGAGGTAGTGTAGAACCAGATGTCCCTGCAGTAGCAGTCCCTGGAAAGGAAGAGCTCAGCAGATGTTTGATAAGCTATAATTCTATGGGATACTTTTCCCTTACTTGAGCATCACATCTGGCCTCTCTGTCAGCTGGTCTCTGGGCCTGGGCAGGTCTCTGGGCCTGGGCAGGTCTCTGGGTCTGGGCAGGTCTCTGGGCCTGGGTAGGTCTCTGGGCCTGGGTAGGTCTCTGGGCCTGGGTAGGTCTCTGGGCCTGGGCGGGTCTCTGGGCCTGGGTGGGTCTCTGGGCCTGGGTGGGTCTCTGGGCCTGGGTAGGTCTCTGGGCCTGGGTAGGTCTCTGGGCCTGGTTAGGTCTCTGGGTAGGTCTCTGAGCCTGGGTAGGTCTCTGGGCCTGGTTAGGTCTCTGGGTAGGTCTCTGGGCCTGGGTAGGTCTCTGGGTCTGGGCAGGTCTCTGGGCAGGTCTCTGGGTAGGTCTCTGGGCCTGGGTAGGTCTCTGGGTAGGTCTCTGGGTAGGTCTCTGGGCAGGTCTCTGGGCAGGTCTCTGGGTCTGGGCAGGTCTCTGGGCAGGTCTCTGGGTAGGTCTCTGGGCCTGGGTAGGTCTCTGGGTAGGTCTCTGGGCAGGTCTCTGGGCAGGTCTCTGGGTCTGGGCAGGTTTCTGGGTCTGGGCCTGGGCAGGTCTCTGGGCCTGGGCAGGTCTCTGGGAACTGTCACATTTCAATCATTAAGTTTTGTATGGTCACTTGGTCCCTTTAATAATGTTTACATACTGTTTTACTCATCTCATATGTATATACTGTATTCTATACTATTGTATTTTAGTCAATGCCACTCTGACATTGCTCATCCTAATATTTTTATTTCTAAATTCCATTCTTTTACTTTTAGATTTGTGTATATTGTGAATTGTTAGATACTACTGCACTGTTGGAGCTAGGAACACAAGCATTTCGCTACACCCGCAATGACATCTGCTAAATATGTGTATGTGACCAATCACATTTGATTTGTATGTCTCTTTCCAGACCTGATAGGAGGATTTGCTGACTTTTCCTCACCTGCTGCCTCTGTCGGCCTCTCTACAGTACCTGGTGAGTTTAGAAAGCACTAGAATATTCCGAGAGATGGAGGGGAGGATGTCTGGCCAACAGGAACAGACACATCTCAACTCCTGTTAGATATGACAGAGAGTGTTAGATATGACAGAGAGAGCGAGGGAGGGAGAGGCAGGTAAAGAGATGTCCTGACATATTGAAGTCCATAGTTCTTTATAGTCTAGTTTATCCACTAGAACCCTTTTCCTCTCCCCTCTACTCTCCTTCTCTCCAGCCTCCAGTGACTTTGGGGACTGGAATGCTTTCCCTGACGGCCAGGCCCCCGTCCCCACCCCCTTCGCCCAGCCTCTGGCCCCCAGCAACACTGACCTGTTTGGGGCTCTGTCGGCCAGCTCTGCCTCGGCCCCGGCTCCAGCCTCAGCTGACCTGTTTGACCTGATGGGTCCGGTCCCGACCCAGTCTCTCTCTGCCTCTCAGAGCCTCACCTTCAATATGACCAGCACACAGACCATCAGCAGCACCATGCCACAGTCCAGATCACTGGTAAGAATACAGGACAGACATGGTGCACACAGTAAATGTATTCACATGGTAAATTGTCCTTATTGTGCCTGATGCACTGTTAATGAGAGGAGTGACAGTAACTGTCAGTGGTTTAGAGGAACACACACGACAGACACGACAGAGCAACGGCAGAGAGCCAAGGTTTGCAGATGCTCCTCCTTCCCTAGGGACAAACGCAAACACACACACACACACACACACACAGTGAGAAGGAATCAGTTTGAGTCAGAAAACCATTCAATCTAATACGAGGTTGTGTTTGCATAGATATTTGCATGTCAAAAACCTGACCTACTTAAAAAAGACAAGCTTAGTTTTGCAGATGAATCAAACCTGCCCCTTCCTATCCTGTTCATTCTGGTTAGATAAGATGATATGTGTTTTTATGTAGATTACTTTAAAGACAGCAGTTCACCCTTCATATGTCACCATTATATAGGTCACCTTAACATTACTATCTATTGTCTGTCGCTCTCTCTCTCTCTCTCTCTACCTCTACCTACCTCCCTCAGCCCTTCCAGGTGATGGGTGGTCCGTTGCAGCCCCAGCAGCAGCAGCAAGTCATGCTGGGTACCCAGGGTTCCATGGGGTCAGCGATCCCCTCCACCTGGTCTGACTCTTCGGTCAACATCAGTCTGGACTTCCTGGCACCCGGCATGCAGCCCCCCAAACCTGCCCAGCCCACCCTCAACACACTCCAAGGTGAGTACTGGGTTGTAGTTTAGACTGGGATAGAAATAGTACTGTGTTTATCTGGAGGGTGTTGAAAACGCTGCTGAATGTCTGTTGAACAAAATGTTGGTTTGAAATCCATTCAATTGTTCGTGGAGTATCCAAGATCCCCAGCGGGTGGGACTTCTTCCTTTTTATCAGGATGGTCACAAGATGATTCAAAAGGCTTTAGTTTCAGTCAGAATGGAAGAGTAGGATGCTTGGGACTACTTGTTCAGTATGGAATAGTAGGATGCTTGGGACTACTTGTTCAGTATGTAATAGTAGGATGCTTGGGACTACTTGTTCAGTATGGAATAGTAGGATGCTTGGGACTACTTGTTCAGTATGGAATAGTAGGATGCTTGGGACTACTTGTTCAGTATGTAATAGTAGGATGCTTGGGACTACTTGTTCAGTATGGAATAGTAGGATGCTTGGGACTACTTGTTCAGTATGGAATAGTAGGATGCTTGGGTCTACTTGTTCAGTATGGAATAGTAGGATGCTTGGCCCTACTTGTTCAGTATGTAATAGTAGGATGCTTGGCCCTACTTGTTCAGTATGGAGTGTGTGAGGGGAGTGTGTGAACATGTGTGTGATGTCATGCTGTCCTCTGACTCCACTTCTTCCTGTTTCTGTCTTCTAGGAAGCCAGCCCCTCCCACCCGTCAACATGCTCTCCCAGGGATTCGCCGGCATGGGCCTCGCCCCCATCAGAACGCCTACAACTCCCATGATGCACCCCGGTGCTGGCATGGGCATGGGCATGGCCCCCAGTCAGGGCATGATGGGAATGGGCATGAACATGGGCGCCATGCCCCAGGCTAACATGACCATGGGGATGGGCATGCCTGGTGCTATGGGAGTGGGGATGCCAGCCATGTCTATGGGCTCTGGCATGGTACAGCAGCAGCCCAAGCCAGGATTGGATGCCTTCGCGGATTTCGGCAACTTCAGGAAGTGAGGGAAGAGGAGGTGAAGTGAAAGAGAGGGCTGTTTCTATTTTACTCTCTATCCAACCGCCTGTCCTTGAAGGATTGTAAAGAGCTGCAAACAAAGAGTACTTGAATGTTGTCAAATATCAAATACTGACTGCCACCCCTCCATTTCCTGTTTCTTTCCTTTTTTAAGTGACGTTTAGAGATATGAATATACATGAATGTATGTATGTTTTAGTCAGTTGGAACTTGCAATCAAGTACCTTTTTTAGAGGGTATTCAGTACAGTAATGGTTGTGTGCTGTTCGGGTTTGAATCGGAGAGGGAGAACAACTAAGGGAGAGAGTGTGAGAGAGCGAAAAACACTGTAACAGAATGATGCTGAAACTCAGATTTTTCACTTTAAAATGTATGCCAAACAAAAACCAACGATTGCAAAGTTAAACAACCCATACAATTATCTGCACAAGGACGACTTTTAAACTTGTATGGTTTGTTTAACTTTGCAATAATTGTTTTTTGTTTGAATTACATTTTAAAGCATAATTCTGTTACCATGGAATTGTCTATATGAATCTTCAAGCGAATGTCACTGGGGGATTTGCTTTACTTAACCAATTAAATGTCCAGAGTAGCAAAAATAGTTTTATATGATAATCCCACCCCAATAACTCCCCATCCATCTCTTTTAGTGCCAGGTTACCTCGACCTGTCCCTTCTCTACAACTGTAAATATGACTTTGGTGTGACAGACAAATAAGTTATTGAGTACATGATTATGATATGATGAGGTGTGTGTCGATTGGACGGAATCAGATGTCAATTAAGATGTTGCTATGGCAAGCTACATTGCCATGGGGGTCGGCCTTTAATACTTACTTTATATAACAGCGTTCCACACTCCATATGTGGAATTTCTGTTCAATATTAGATTTAACAAATCAATCAATTGTATATTGATCGATGGATTTAATACGTGAATGAATGAGAAATGATTGAAAGCTGTTAAATGAAGAAGCTGTTGTGATCTCCTTTGTGGCCTTTCTTATGGGTATATATTTTTTAAAGAAATATACTATTTTTCCTTTCATCCAAACAAGATAATCAGTAGATCTAGGAGCAACCTCATGGTGGGTTGTGTTCTTTAAGTACTGCACATCGTGCCTGTAAGACAGAGGCCTTTTTCCTTCATTATAACTTACAGGAGACAGACGGAGACGATACAACTATAGTGTTCATGACAGTTACTGTTAGGAGTCTACAGCACAGTATGCATGTGTGGTTCTTACCGCTCCCTCTGGCCCCTGGGAGCCTCTGGGAGTAGGGGGACGTGGCCCCTAGACGCTGATCTTGGGGCAGTTTTGCATTTCCCTCCACTAATGGTTGGGATTGGGGGAGGGGAAGCTGATCCTTAGATGTGTACTTGGGGGAAACTTCACCCCGGAGTGTATCTCTGAAGGAGAGGTTTCTCAGACAGTCCAGGTCTAGGAGAGGATTTCTCAATTTTGTATTTTTTTTGGGGTAGCATCCCATATTGCACCCTATTCACTTTATAGTGCACTGCTTTTGACCAGGGCCCATAGGACTCTAGTCAAAAGTAGTGCACTATATAGGAAATGGGTGCCATTTGGGATGCACACTGTGTGTACATGTTGAAGTCAGGACGACCATCTCTACTAGGTCAGTGAGTACCTCACATGTACACTAGACTCCTTTGTCTCAGAGCTATGTCCTCTTCCAGGAGTTAGGGTCAAATCCATTTCAATTCTGGAAGTGATTTTCAATGAGTAAAATGTTGAATTTGGTTTACTTTCTAAATTGACTGAAATTGAATTGGAATTGACCCCAACCCTGCACAGATATACACACACACACACACAGTAGCCTTCTGTCTGAGCTGAGGCATTATCTGTTCGAAATGACCAAAATGTAGCGCCTCTTGTTTGTTTTTTCTAAGAGATGATATCCTTAGGGGGTTGTGTTTATTCTTTCGCTGGTATTTTTTTTCTTCTACTTATTACAATTGTTCTGAGATCTTCTGTAATGTGGGATTGTTACAGAAATAAAAACACTAGTTTATGCAAATGTATAAAAAGGAAAAAGCGACGCATCACCAACGAAAGGAGCCTTAAGAAAACAGTTTATTTTTGTTTGATTTGATTTGTCCCATTGTGATCCTTTTTATCTAGAGCATTAAAAAACCGTTGATTACAGTTTGCTAATGAAGTGTGTTTATTTCACTTAAAAGACCAACTTAGTTAATACTTTATTGGAGTAGAGGAACCTGCTGAAACCCACACACACAGTGCAGCCCTACAGACACACAGCCATCTGGCCAGTGCATCGGGATGCAAGCATGTGAAGGACCTTGGCTTGGGAATGAATAGATCAGATTCGGAGGTATACAGAGAGTAAGTAAACCCAGGTACTGTAGGACAATGGCTTGTCTCAGACAATGTTTGATCAATTAACAGATACTGTGCAACAGCTCCAAGATATTATGGAAAATGTGGAAATGAAGGTTTATTGTCCTTCAGTAACCGCTCTCTAGTTTAAAGACCGAAAGCAGCAGCGACACAAAACCAATGACATGCAGTTAAATCATGCTTTCTCTGTCTAATGTGGCCATTAAAGAATAAAACACAATCCGAAATGTCTAGACAAATAAGAGTTGCTGCTTATTGCCGTCTGCAATCTCAAGCTTCCCCATCTCCATTATTCATAACACACATATGTGGTCTTCTGAGACCAGACCACGCTGCCGTTTCTGCTCTAGCTGACGAGAGAAAAGCAAGATAATGGGACAAATAGTAGGCTTTCCTCTTTTCAGTGGCAATATGCCTCATATGTTATCTGGAGTTGGAAGTTGGCAGGCCAGGCATAGCATGGATGACATTTATATGGGTTTTCTGCATTGATGCAGTTGTGTTTGAGATTATAATCTGCATATTTATAAAGAAAAATGTAACAACATTTATTGGGTTAGGCTACTTTTATATTCTTACATTATTTTGATCCTCACTGGATCAGGATAAATTGAAATTAAAGTAGAGAAATTCCCATTTCTCTTTACAGTTCTGTCATATTAATTATTTACATACATCATCGTTTTTTCATTTCAAATGACTCAGTGAGGTGTCTTAGAATGAGTATACTGCCCTCTGGTGGTTATTTACAGTGGTGCACTCCATGCCTGCATTTCAATACTGTGCTTCATATTTCATATGACCCAGAGGCAAAGACCAGATGAGAAAGGACAGACAAGGGAAGAGAGCTTGGTAATTCATGTTTTATTTCTAATTCATTTCTGTCTGCGTAAAGCAGAGAACACATATCAATATGATATACAGTAGCAGGGAGACTTCATGGTTCACTACTAGTTGGTCTAACCCAGTGTAGATACTGTAGTAGGTCAGTCTTGGTAAAGCTTCAGCGTGTTGGATCTTCAGGTCAAGTAACTTTCCTGGAGGGTTGCCACTAGCCCGGGTGCCAGTCTGTCTGCTTCTGCTTATGTTTGGCATGGAAACTCCATTAGGAGTTGGCAAGAGAGCAGGAACAGACTGCCTTCCCGTTCCATGCTAGGTTGCCACGCCTGCTGGCTAAAATACACAATAGGTTCAGAGTGGTTGTAGGTTGACTAGAAGCACGTTCTCTCCCCGTATGAAGAGCTGGTTGACGTGGCGTGTGTGTACCTTCCCGTAGGGCTGGGGCACTTCTTTCTTCTGGGAACCTCTTCTCTGGGGCCCCTCGGTCCCTGACTCCTGACCTTTAACATCTGACCCCTGGGTCTTACCTGTGGCCCCTGGGGCTCCGGCGTCATCAGCCACTGGGGGCCCCACTGTGGCCCTCGCAAGTCGGGGATCCACTGCCCTAGGGTCCCCTCTCCTTCTGGGGTCCCCTCGTCTGTTGTCTCTGGTTTGAGTCTGGAGGGTCTGGGTCACAGGTGGGGGCTGGAGGGGTTCAGCTTTCCTCTTGTCTATCTGCTTCTTCTTCTCCTCACATTCTCTCAGCGCCGCACTCTCCTGGACTTTCAGCTTGTCAAAGAGCTACGGAAGGAGAGGGGGGACAAACAGGTTAAAAGATAGCT
The DNA here is from genome assembly GCF_964263955.1 of Coregonus lavaretus. NCBI lineage: Eukaryota > Metazoa > Chordata > Actinopteri > Salmoniformes > Salmonidae > Coregonus > Coregonus lavaretus. Next base: position 8,965,431 of record NC_140016.1, read on the forward strand.
AATGAGTTTGTTTTTGATTGCAGAGAATGATAATGGCTGTACCTTTTTTAGTGAGTGGCACATGATCTGGATATGTCATAGTCTGCATCCAAAACACCACCCTATTCTCTGGAATGCACCACTAGGCTAGAGGATCAGAGCCCTTCGGTGGCAGCCAGACCTACCCGTGTGACAGTGAGGGCCTTCTCGTGGTAGAGAGCTTCACCCAGCAGAGGTTCCCTGTAGGTTTCATCTACATCTACCATCGCCTGGCAGGGAGCGAGAGAGGAGAGGGAATAGAGGGTGAGAGAGAGGACAGCGATGTGTAAGGTTATGTGCATCAAACTACAGTCTAGTCTGTCGAGAGGCAGTGGAGGGCATGGGTAAGTGCGAGGGAAGGGGATGGAAGGAGGGTAGGGGTGAGGGAAGGGGGTGAGCTCTCACCATGTTCCAGAACTTGTCGAAGGCCACTATGAAGCCAGAACACACTCCACGGAGCCCCTTAAAGGTTCTGATGTGAACTTTCACCCTGATCCTCTCCTCCACGCAGCGGTGCAGCTCCCCCAGAGGACTTCCTGTATGGACTGTATAAACAGGAAGTAGACATGAAATAGAATTCACCTGGCTGTCAATCACAAGTTTGACATCAATAATGCCCCACATATCAATGAAGTTTTAATTAGCATATATATGTGGCAATATGAGACAATGGTCATATAAGTAAAGTATGAATGAAAGAGGTCATGTTTTGATCTGACACCACACCACCACCAAAAACGAAATGATTCAAAGCAGGACTACAATAGCTAGAAATAATTAACGACATACGAGGCATCCTGGTCAGGACATTCTTGGCAGCCTTCTGCATTCTACAACGCCGGGCAGTGCTGCTGGTCCCCTCTTCTCCACCGTCTCCCTCTGTCGGGTTGTTCACCATCATCCTCTTCAGTTTCTCTATCCTCTCCGGATCCGCTAAACCTTTCCTGGCTTTCCTCAGTTTTTTCTCCACGTTCTCCGGCTTGGCGCGGCCCCGGCCCCCCTTCAGAAAGCTCTCATACTCGGCTATATTGTTGAAGCACTTCACGTTAGGGTATGGAAGAGGCACTGTAGGGGAATAGAGCGCCAGGAGTGGATCAAATTTATCGGAGGTGACGTCCAACTTTGCCACGATATCATCTTCTTCTGCTGCCGTATGTTCGGTTGCATCTGAAGCACATGCACTTGTTGATTCTCTCTCGTTCTTTTCTGATTCTGGACATTTTTGTTGTTTATCTCCTCTTCTTTCCCTCTCCTCCATGTTTGAAACAACCTCAGACATACACGACGCTAAGAATCATGGGAAACTTAGTCTTCTTCCGCTGCATTTCTCGATTTTCACCAGGAGAGGGCGATGAAGTACCATGCAGCAGATTTGAGGCAGGTGCAACAAAATTACATATTAGTTGTCTGTAATCTTTGTTTTTATTGTTTTTTAAAGGGAATTATGTCCAGGAACCCAACTAAAAGACAATCAACAACTACAACAAAAACAATTTCTGTTCGTTAGTTGTTGTTGGGTTTTATTTATTTTTATTTTTTGTGAGATCGCAGGTGAGATTCTAGATTAGATTCTATCCCGGAACTGAAATACGTAGTATTTCTTCTAGTAGGACCTATTTGGTGGACGGCCTGTGTTACAACCACTGGTGAAAATAACGTGTGTGCTGTCCTTTGCCAGCTACGTTCTCACAATAAAATAAAAATACAAACTTAAAGCATTGCCTCGACAATAGCATCACATACATTGGTTCAACTAAAGTAAACTAAGTTATAGCATTGTTTTAAGGAAGTATTCATCATGAACCGAAGATGATGCCAACCATTTGTAAGTAGCTAAGCTAGTTAGCCTGTCAGCCTGGTCTCATAGACTAAACATATTATAGTAAATGTAAATCAGGGATGATCAATTTAATATGATATGTTAGGTTTGGTATGGTTACATAAGACAGAAACCTACTTAAGGCAAAAACGAAAGGAGGTTGGTTGGTCGGGGTGGATGGGTGGCAACCAAAATATTCCGCGTTCGAATCTCATAATGGATCATTTTAGCTAATTAGCAACTTTACACCTACCTACTACTTTTAACTACTTAGCATGTTAGCTAACCCTTTAACCCCTAGTCTTGCTAATGTTAGCCAGCTAGATAACGTTAGCCTCCTAGCTAATGTTAGCCACAACAAATTGGAATTTGTAACATATATATTTTGCATATTCGTAACATATTGTATCTTTTGCAAATTCGTAGCATATTGTATGAATTGCAATTTGTAACATATCATACGAATTGTAATGTGTAACATCATACGAAATGGATGATGGACATCCACAAATTAATAAATACCATACAAAACTTAACATCATAGTAAATGGAGTGACTGATTTACATACAGAATAATAAGAAATGCTCAGAGTCTAATATTAAGAAAGCAGAATTTCAGACACGAAGACCACAGCCAACCTTGTGCTACTTGTTCTTCTCCCACAGAACCTACTGCAATTTGATCTGCTCTGTCCTTTCTCACAGAACCCTCATGTTTGGTCCAGTGCCGTGTAGATTACCAGGAGGCTTCAAAACGTGCATCCTCCGACCAGTAGCCAGGGTTTTCACCAGCAGCGCCAGAATGGCCAAGAGCAAGTTCGAGTACGTCCGTAACTTCGAGGCAGACGACACCTGTCTGAAAAACTGTTACATCGTGGTGCGGTTGGATGGGAGGAACTTCCACAAGTAAGTATCTCCAGAGAATAGCTGGGGGTGTATATGCAGTGGCATCCTCTCCTCTCTTCAGCACTGAATGATCTGTGCAGACTGAATATGTGGAGAAAATCGTTACCATACAAGGGAGTTCCTGTAGCATTTCACAGTCAATTGCTTAGTGACCAAGAAGGAAGGAAGGGAAGGAGGCATTGTATTATTGAGATGCTCCCTTGAAGTGGACTGGAGGAACTGAATGAGAAGCCGGGTGACAAATTACCACTAGTGTTAGTAACTGTAGCTCGACCCACTGACTGACTGACTGACCCACTGACTAACTGATCCACTGACTGACTGACCCACTGACTGACTGACTGACCGACCCACTGACTGACTGACCCACTGACTGACTGACTGACTGACTGACTGACCCACTGACTGACTGACCCACTGACTGACTGACCCACTGACTGACTGACTGACCGACCCACTGACTGACTGACCCACTGACTGACTGACCCACTGACTGACTGACCCACTGACTGACTGACTGACTGACTGACTGACCCACTGACTGACTGACCCACTGACTGACTGACCCACTGACTGACTGACTGACTGACTGACCGACCCACTGACTGACTGACCCACTGACTGACTGACTGACTGATCCACTGACCGACTGACTGACTGACCCACTGACTGACTGACTGACTGACTGACCGACCCACTGACTGACTGACCCACTGACTGACTGATCCACTGACTGACCGACCCACTGACTGACTGACCCACTGACTGACTGACTGACTGACCGACCCACTGACTGACTGACCCACTGACTGACTGACCGACCCACTGACTGACCCACTGACTGACTGACTGACTGACCCACTGACTGACTGACTGACCCACTGACTGACTGACCCACTGACTGACTGACTGACTGACCCACTGACTGACTGACCCACTGACTGACTGACTGACTGACCCACTGACTGACTGACTGACCGACCCACTGACTGACTGACTGACCGACCCACTGACTGACTGACCCACTGACTGACTGACTGACTGACCCACTGACTGACTGACCCACTGACTGACTGACCCACTGACTGACTGACCCACTGACTGACTGACTGACCGACCCACTGACTGACCGACCCACTGACTGACTGACCCACTGACTGACTGATCCACTGACTGACCGACCCACTGACTGACTGACCCACTGACTGACTGACTGACCGACCCACTGACTGACTGACTGACCGACCCACTGACTGACTGACCCACTGACTGACTGACTGACTGACCGACCCACTGAATGACCCACTGACTGACTGACTGACCGACCCACTGACTGACCCACTGACTGACTGAATGACTGACCCACTGACCGACTGACTGACTGACCCACTGACTGAGTGACTGACTGACTGACTGACTGACCCACTGACTGACTGAATGACTGACCCACTGACTGACTGACTGACTGACTGACTGACTGACCCACTCACTGACCGACTGACTGACCAACCCACTGACTGACTGGCTGACCCACTGACTGACTGACCCACTGACTGACTGACCCACTGACTGACCCACTGACTGACCCACTGACTGACTGACCCACTGACTGATAGACCCACTGACTGACTGACCCACTGACTGACTGAGTGACTGACTGACTGACCCACTGAATGACTGACCCACTGACTCACTGACTGACCAACTGACTGACTGACCCACTGACTGACCCACTGACTGACTGACTGACCCACTGACTGACTGACTGACTGACTGACCCACTGACTGACTGACTGACCCACTGACCGACTGACTGACCCACTGACCGACTAACCCACTGACTGACTGACCCACTGACTGACTGACCCACTCACTGACTGACTGACTGACTGACTGACTGACTGACCCACTGACTGACTGACTGACCGACCCACTGACTGACTGACTGACCGACCCACTGACTGACTGACCCACTGACTGACTGACTGACTGACCGACCCACTGAATGACCCACTGACTGACTGACTGACCGACCCACTGACTGACCCACTGACTGACTGAATGACTGACCCACTGACCGACTGACTGACTGACCCACTGACTGAGTGACTGACTGACTGACTGACTGACCCACTGACTGACTGAATGACTGACCCACTGACTGACTGACTGACTGACTGACTGACTGACTGACCCACTCACTGACCGACTGACTGACCAACCCACTGACTGACTGGCTGACCCACTGACTGACTGACCCACTGACTGACCCACTGACTGACTGACCCACTGACTGATAGACCCACTGACTGACTGACCCACTGACTGACTGAGTGACTGACTGACTGACCCACTGACTGACCGACTGACTGACTGACTGACTGACCCACTGACTGACTGACTGACTGACCCACTGACTGACTGACTGACTGACCCACTGACTGACTGACTGACCCACTGACCGACTGACTGACCCACTGACCGACTAACCCACTGACTGACTGACCCACTGACTGACTGACCCACTCACTGACTGACTGACTGACTGACTGACTGACCCACTGACTGACTGACTGACCCACTGACCGACTGACTGACCCACTGACCGACTAACCCACTGACTGACTGACCCACTGACTGACTGACCCACTGACTAACTGACCGACCCACCCACCAACTGACTGACCGACTGACCCTGTGTTGCTGTAGGTTTGCAGAGCAGCACAACTTCCTGAAGCCCAACGACGACAGAGCTCTGGGTCTGATGACGCGCAGCGCCAGGTCTGTCATGGAGGACCTGGATGACATCATCATCTCATACGGACAGAGTGACGAGTTCAGCTTCGTCTTCAAGAGGACCTCCAACTGGTTCAAGAGAAGAGCCAGGTAATAACACACATGTACAGAGACACACACACACACCGCCACACAGACACTCACAATAAATGTTTATTGCATTTGAGATTATTGCATTACCCCCTTACTTTTCTCATCTCCTCCCTCTCTTCTCCCTCTCCTCTACCTGCCCTCCTCCATTCCCCCTCTTCTCCCCCTCCTCCCCCTACAGTAAGCTGATGACCCATGTAGCGTCCCAGTTCTCCTCTTCCTATGTGTTCTACTGGAGGGACTACTTCGGAGACCAGCCCCTCCTCTACCCCCCGGGGTTTGACGGGCGGGTGGTTCTGTATCCTAGCAACCGCAACCTCCGAGACTACATCAGCTGGAGGCAGGCTGACTGTAAGTACACACACACACACACACTCCTATCCCCAAATACATTGTCCTGTGTGCGTATGCTTTGATTACAATCAGTTTTCTTCCACATTTCTGGATCCCTTTCGTAATCGTGTGTGTGTGCTCTCCAGGTCACGTCAACAACCTGTATAACACAGTGTTTTGGACGTTGGTGCAGAAAGGTGGACTCACCACTACACAGGCAGAGGACAGGCTAAAGGTGAGACTTACTCCAGTCAGATTAGCGTACCGTATTGGTCCGAATATAAGACGACCCTGATTATAAGACGACCCCCCGTTTTTCAACACAAACATTTAGAAAAACAGATTTGCAGACTAGATTTGCCGAACAAAGAACTTCATTTTATTTTAAAATAACAATATTAAAAACACAGTGAATTAAACACAAAGGCAAACTATGTACAGTATGATTCAAAATTAATATCAAGCAATAATAAAGCAACATTTTTAAATAACAGAGAAAATACAGGCCACACATTTAACTAAACTTAACAAAAATTCGCCAAACTTCTCCTCCGATGTCTCTCTATCCCTCACACACGTCCTCTGCCCCGCTGTGTTCGCTCTCGCTGTCATCGCTCCCCAGCTGCTCCGCTTCCACCGGCTCCTCCCAAAGCACGTCGTCCTCGCTGCCGTCCAATGCATTTGAGATGCAACATTTTTTAAAGCCATCGATGATGCTCTGTGAGGGAATAGCATCCCATGCATGCAGGATCCATTCACACAGTAGACGGACTGACGGCTTCTGTATTTTCCCGGTCGGTGTGAGTGCGTGGTTGCCAGACAGGAGCCACTCTGTGTATTTTTTTCGCAGGTTATCCTTGAAAGGCTTGTTCACAACTACGTCCAACACCTGTAGCTGGCTTGTCATTCCCCCTGGTATGATCACAAGATCCCCGTTCATTGCTCGCACCTGACTTTTCACGGGCTCAGTCAGATGTCCGCGGAACGCATCCAGAACGAGCATGTTCCTCCTCTTCCTCAGTCCCCCGTAGCGTGCGCCCCACACAACCTTTAGCCAGTCCACTACAAGCCCCGACTCCATCCAGCCCTTCTCCTGGGCGCGCACAATAATGCCAGCTGGCATTGGGTCCTTTGGCACAGTCTTACGCTTAAGAATGACATACGGGGGGAGTTTGCTGCCACCAGCGAGACATGTCAACATGACAGTGACGCGGCTCTTCTCGTTGCCCGTTGATTTCACCAACACAGACTTTTCTCCCTTTCTATTGACAGTCACCGATGTTGGCATGTCGAAATAAACGGGTGTCTGATCAGCATTGCCGATCTGATCCAGCGGGTAGGAGTGCTTCTTCCTCAGGTTGATAACAAAGCGCTGAAACGAAAGCAGCTTCTCTCCGAAGTCTGACGGCAGGCGTTGGGCCAAACTCGTTCTCCGTCTAAGTGACAGTCCATTACGCCGCATCATCCTACGACACCAGCCGAGGCTGGCTTTAAATCCAGTGATGTTGAGCTCTCTGGCGATTTCCAGGGCCTTAACCTGGATGACAGCTCTGGTAATGGGCATTCCCTCACTTCTTTTTTCCCTGACATATTCAAAAACCCTCCGGTCAACCTCAATGAAACGACCACTTTGAGGACCACGGAAGGATTTTCGCTGACTGTTAGCATCTTTTAGACGTTGTTTTTCTGCTCGCCATCTTCTTACATTACACTCAGTGACCCCGAATGTCTTGGCAGCTTGGCAGTTGTTAGATGACTCTGCCTTATTGACAACCATTATTTTGAAATTGGCATCATAGCTCCTCCGCTGTTGTTTATTGACCTGGCCCACTTTTGAGCCACTTGTCTCTAAATGGTCAGCCTGTCTTTCCATCTTTAAACACCGGTAACGGGCTGGTTGTTAAGGACGCCTCTTCCCTCCGTCCGGAACGAATTTTTGGCGCCATCTGTGCCCGCGAATGTGTATTGACATTTAAAGGGAGCGCCGAAGAAGAGAAACTGCGCTCTGAATATTAGACCCCGAATATAAGACGACCCGACTTTTTTGGACCTATTTCGAGGGGAAAAAAGGCCGTCTTATATTCGGACCAATACGGTAATTACAGGTGTGGGGGTGTGTCACAGTCTTAAAATATCTGCTGTTTTTGAGGTGTGGAATTTTCTAAGGGGCATCTGCTTGTTAGTCATAACTCTAATTATTATGATAATAGCTTTAGAATGGATGACTACATCATGTTGTTTACTTTCACTGAAAACTACCTCAGTAGACCTTTCCATATTTATTTGACCAAGACCTTTAGATACAGTGCATTCGGAAAGTATTCAGACCCCTTGACTTTTTCCACATTTTGTTACGTTACAGCCTTATTCTAAAATTGATTAAATAGTTTTTCCCCCTCATCAATCTACACAAAATACCCCACAATGACAAAGCAAAAACAGGTTTTTAGACATTTTCGCACATTAAAAAAAATAAAAACGGAAAAATCACATTTACATAGGTATTCAGACCATTTACTCAGTACTTTGTTGAAGCACCTTTGGCAGTGATTACAGCCTCAAGTCTTCTTGGGTATGATGCTACAAGCTTGGCACACCTGTATTTGGGGAGTTTCTCCCATTCTTCTCTGCAGATACTCTCAAGCTCTGTCAGGTTGGATGGGGAGCGTCGCTGCACAGCTATTTTCAGGTCTATCCAGAGATATTCAATCATGTTCAAGTCCGGGCTCTGGCTGGGCCACTCAAGAACATTCAGAGACTTGTCCCAAAGCCACTCTTGCATTGTCTTGGTGTGTGCTTAGGGTCATTGTCCTGTTGGAAGGTGAACCTTTTCCCCAGTCTGACGCCATGAGCGCTCTGGAGCAGGTTTTCATCAAGGATCTCTCTGTACTTTGCTACGTTCATCTTTCCCGCGATCCTGACTAGTCTCCCAGTCCCTGCCGCTGAAAAACATCCCCACAGCATGATGCTGCCACCACCATGCTTCACCGTAGGGATGGTGTCAGGTTTCCTCCAGATGTGACGCTTGGCATTCAGGCCAAAGAGTTCAATCTTGGTTTCATCAGACCAGAGAATCTTGTTTCTCATGGTCTGAGAGTCCTTTAGGTGCCTTTTGGCAAACTCCAAGCAGGCTGTCATGTGCCTTTTACTGAGGAGTGGTTTCCATCTGGCCACTCTACCATAAAGGCCTGATTGGTGGAGTGCTGCAGAGAGGGTTGTCCTTCTAGAAGGTTCTCCCATCTCCACAGAGAAACTCCAGAGCTCTGTCAGAGTGACCATCGGGTTCTTGGTCACCTCCCTGACCAAGGCCCTTCTCCCCAATTGCTCAGTTTGGCCGGGCGGCCAGCTCTAGGAAGAGTCTTGGTGGTTCCAAACTTCTTCCATTTAAGAATGATAGCGGTCACTGTGTTCTTGGGGACCTTCAATGCTGCGGACATTTTTTGGTACCCTTCCCCAGATCTGTGCCTCGACACAATCCTGTCTCAGAGCTCTATGGACAATTCCTTCAACCTCATGGCTTGGTTTTGCTCTGACATGCACTGTCAACTGTGGGACCTTATATAGAAAGGTGTGTGCCTTTCCAAAACATGTCCAATCAATTGAATTTACCACAGGTGGACTCCAATCAAGTTGTAGAAACATCTCAAGGATGATCAATGGAAACAGGATGTACCTGAGCTAAATTTCGAGTCTCATAGCAAAGGGTCTGAATACTTATGTAAATAAGGTATTTCTGTTTTTTAAAAACCTGTTTTCGCTTTGTCATTATGGGGTATTGTGTGTGGATTGATGAGGACATTTTTTTTATTTAATCCATTTTAGAATAAGGCTGTAACGTAACAAAATGTGGAAAAAGTCAAGGGGTCTGAATACTTTCCGAATGCACTGTACTTAATCAAATCTCTGTGATGTATGTCTCTCTCTCTCTCTCGCTCGCTCTCTCTCTCCCAGGGAACTTTGGCATCAGATAAGAATGAGATCATGTTTTCTGAGTTTGATATCAATTACAACAAGGAGCCTCTGGTCCACAGGAAAGGAACTGCCCTCATCTGGGAGAAGGTGAGTTCTCAGGTTGTCTTTAATGCACCCTATTCCTTATATATAGCCTCTTGTCAGAAGTAGTGCACTATATAGAGAATTGGATGCCATTTCATATACATTCATATAAATACTTCCAGGCTTGTGTGTGAGGGCGGTAAGTAGCGTAGCGGTTAAGAGCTTTGGGGCAGTAACCAAAATGTTGCTGGTTCGAATCCCCAAGATGACTAGCTGAAAAATCTGTCGATGTGCCCTTGAGCAAGGCACTTAACCCTAATTGCTCCTGGGTCACCATCAATAATGGCTGATCCCTGGCCGTGACCCCCCTCTCCAAGGGTGTCTGGGGGAGTGGGATATGGGAAAAAAGAATAAAAAAATCCAACTCAGGTGGATATTACATGTGTGAAATAGGACAAATGTAAGCACCCACCTAATTATTCTTATTTATTATGATGGTTAACCCCATCCTTTGCTTCTCTCTCTCTCAAACTCTCTACCCCCTTCCCTCTGTCCCAGCTGGAAGAAACAGTGACCAAGAGTGTGAAGCTCCCCAACGAGGCGGAGGAGGAGGTGCTAGTAACACGCACCAGGAGGCGTGTCAGTGCCCACCACTGTGACGTCATAGGGGACCAGTTCTGGGAGGAACACCCCAACATTCTAGAAGACGACAACTGCTAAGCTGACGGGGAAACAGAACTTTTCCTAGTGGAGCAGAAAACAGCACAGACACTGGCCCTCTGTGGATAACGTTGAGTTCGTCGTACTCCCAAATGCTCCTGCTGTGGGATGGAGAGGGTTGAGAGCTGTTATGGACTCTGTATGGACAGATACTGTTAATCACTAACTCTTGATTGGAACAAACTGTTGGCGGTGGCAGTAAAACAAGGTCTTTCATAACTCAAAACACCATCATGCTCTTTGCTCATGTACTGTATTCAAATATTTTACTGTGATTAAATACGGTCTGTCTTTTTATGTCTGGAACCATTAAACCAAGAGAGTACTGTTGATTATTTACATTTACATTTTAGTCATTTAGCAGACGCTCTTATCCAGAGCGACTTGATTATGTTTTGCCGGCAGTGATGCTGGCATATTATATCATCCTAATAAACTAGTAGGCTTACTGTTGGGCGTGTGGGCATGTGCCAGTTAACCACAGAGAGATCTGCTTGTCCCATCTGTCTGGTCATCTCTCTCTCTGTTTCTCTCTATATATATATTTCCATCTGTTTTTGGTCTTAAGCTTCCTTGTGGGTGTGAGCTGAATATCAAATCTCACCATTTAAATTCACAAAGGACAATTCTGTAGTCTTTGAAAATTTAATGTTTCATCCTGTGTCTCCTTGAGGTTTGATATGTCCCAGCAGGTTTGATGTCCCATGGAAATCAACAGATGTCCAATAAATGACTTTGGTGTTTTGGTGCCAGAGTTCCTTTTAGAGGACAGAGATGAGAATAGGACACTCTGGGATGGTCTGTCTGCCGCTGCATACTAGACACTTCTGATATTAACACACATACTAGACACTTCTAATATTAACACACATACTAGACACTTCTAATATTAACACACACACTAGACACTTCTAATATTAACACACACACTAGACACTTCTAATATTAACACACGCACTAGACACTTCTTATATTAACACACACTCATCATCACCATTTCTAATAATATCACAGCAGCTCCAGCTGACAGTGTGTGACATGTTCAACACACCCTGGCTTACAGTGGCTGATCAATGTTATTGCTTTTGGTTGGACAGAGCAAAAATAAGATGGAACCTCGTTTTTCAGGTACAGTATCATCATACACAATGCTGGTACTGTAGGCCTACATAAACCAGATTGCCCTCCGCTACAATCCCTTCCCAGAGATGGTGCCAGCCCCAGCATGGTCATGGCATGCTGTACTGTACACCACCTGCCCCTCTGCCCAGAAACCACCTGTGCTGACAATAACTATCACCCCTGGTTGCCACAGCCCTACGGACCCTGGTCAAAAGCAGCGCACCAGTGTTGTAGTACTCGGTCTCCAGACCACATATAGAATGTCTCGATCTTGTCTCGGTGTCAGGTACATTTTTACTCAGTCTTGACTCTGTCTCGGACAGTGAGGACTCGTAATTTCTTCCCGAGACCAGCTGAGACCAGTGGAGTAAAACACGCATAATTATCAGCTTCCATTCAGTCAGCGATAAAAGCACTTAGCCAGGCAAAATATATACACTCCTTTTTGAAACATTAATACCTTATGGCCTATTGAAACCTGGTATTCCTACTTTACTCGTAGCATTACTGTCCTTTACTTTCACTGAAAAATATCCTCAAACTTTTTCTGAATTTCCTTGACTAGCTGGTAGGGAAGAGTGGGGGAAATTGTTGGAAAGTTGCGCACTCACTATTAGTAAAGGGGAGAAAGATTGAAATTGTAACAGTCTTTATATCTATTATAGACATGTCTGCGCAGTGTGAACCTTTTGGACCTAGGCCTTGCAGGTATACGCCCTATATCGAAGATAGCCCTATTTGGTAAAAGACCAAGTCCATATTATGGCAAGAACAGTTCAAATAAGCAAAGAGAAATGACAGTCCATCATTACTTTAAGACATGAAGGTCAGTCAATACGGAACATTTCAAGAACTTTGAAAGTTTCTTCAAGTGCAGTCGCAAAAACCATCAAGCGCTATGATGAAACTGGCTCTCATGAGGACCGCCACAGGAATGGAAGAGCCAGAGTTACCTCTGCTGCAGAGGATAAATTCATTAGAGTTACCAGCCTCAGAAATTGCTGCCCAAATAAATGCTTCACAGAGTTCAAGTAACAGACCCATCTCAACATCAAAGGAGAGACTTGCTTGGGCCAAGAAACACGAGCAATGGACATTAGACCGGTGAAAATCTGTCCTTTGGTCTGGAGTCCAAATTTGAGATTTTTGGTTCCAACCACCGTGTCTTTGTGAGACACGGTGTGGGTGAACGGATGATCTCTGTATGTGTATTTCCCACTGTGAAGCATGGAGGAGGAGGTGTTATGGTGTGGGGGTGCTTTGCTGGTGACACTGTCTGTGATTTATTTAGAATTCAAGGCACACTTACCCAGCATGGCTACCACAGCATTCTGCAGCGATACGCCATCCCATCTGGTTTGGGCTTAGTGGGACTATCATTTGTGTTTCAACAGGACAATGACCCAACACACCTCCAGGCTGTGTAAGGGCTATTTTACCAAGAAGGAGAGTGATGGAGTGCTGCATCAGATGACCTGGCCTCCACAATCCCCCGACCTCAACCAAATTGAGATGGTTTGGGATGAGTCGGACGGCAGAGTGAAGGAAAAGCAGCCAACAAGTCCTCAGCATATATGGGAACTCCATCAAGACTGTTGGAAAAGCATTCCAGGTGAAGCTGGTTGAGAGAATGCCAAGAGTGTGCAAAGCTGTCATCAAGGCAAAGGGTGGCTATTTGAAGAATCTCAAATATAAAACATATTTTGATTTTTTTAACACTTTTTGGTTACTACATGATTCCATATGTGTTATTTCATAGTTTTGATGTCTTCACTATCATTCTACAATGTAGAAAATAGCCAAAATAAAGAAAAACCCTTGAATGAGTAGGTGTTCTAAAACCTTTGACCGGTAGTGTATATAAAATATATATTTTTTAATATTTTCCTTTATTATTTTTCCCTAACCCTACCACCCCTCCCCTAATTGGAGTAAACTAATGGACAACAACACTTAGGCTTCTACTTCCAGCTTATACATACTATATACATTTTACGGACACAGTATATTTTATAATAGTTATCTTTTGTTTGTTTTTAGTCCCATCCTTCAGCTCCACTCAACCCCTCCCATCTATCTCTGCCATATATTTTTCAACTGTGCTGTGATGTTTCACAAAAGTTCTGAACCTTTCTATTCTCATAGTTTCTACAGTGGTCCCCTGTAGCTCAGTTGGTAGAGCATGGTGCTTGCAATGTCAGGGTTGTGGGTTCGTTTCCCACGGGGGGCCAGTATGAAAAATGTATGCACTCACTAACTGTATGTTGATCTGGACAAGAGCGTCTGCTAAAAATGTCCTTAGTCTTGGTTAGGAGGCTATTTGCGATGTGCAATCCAGTCATTGTTTGCATTAACATTTCTAAAGGCTTTTCCAAAAAACCTTCACAATTAAATGTTGACTGCAATGTAGGCCTTTCTGACAGAATGATATAATGCTGATTTGTATCTATGGGGAGTGCAATTGTTTTGCTCAATTGAATTACAGGGCAACTACACCCTCCAAAAATATTTTATTTTCTCCAGACCTAAAAAATGGTCTCCTATGTGGTTTAAGCATTGTTGTGGAATTAGAACATCAATTGTTTTATATATTTTTTGAGATTCTGAGGGGGAAAATCTGAAAAATCTATAGGAAAACATAGGATTTTTCACACAGGGCACCTTTCCTTAACACAGGACCCACTTCTCCAGGCACCACTACACCACTGCATAGGGCCGATGGAAAGACAGCAGTCCATTCATTCTGACATAATAAGCCAGTAGGTCCCAATCATAAGAATACAAAAACACAACCATTAAGCCTTTTCTAATCAAAATTTACAACTGTTACTTCCCATTGCAAAAAACATTTCACGTTTAGCACACAAAGTAACCTGTGATCTGAAGTTTAAATGCAACAATGTTTCACACACATCAGTTATTTTAACTTCTTGTTGAAAGCTATTCTTGAAACAACATCCTCTTTGATAACACCTGCAGCCGCTGCAAACTAGCCTACAACAAAAGTTAGCTAGCTTGACCGTGGGAAAACTACTGCTAGCTATTGCACAGTGACCTGTTGGCCTTCAACCTGTTGGCCATTACAAGTCAATGTGATCGGTTGATTCCACTGTCACTCCAAAATGTTGCCCTAATACAGTTGAATGGCAGATGCCTTCTATCAAGCTTCTGATGGCCTAGCCAATGGCTGATTTAGCTAGCTAGATTTATCTCCCAGGAGACCACCAAAGACAAATTCTGATTGGATGTTTTTTTCTCTTCAGCATTAACCTTTTCTTTTCTAACTAAAACTGAAGAGATTAAATCAGAACATCATTGAAAATAATAATATCATTATTATTATTTTGCTATAAATCCTTAGCCTTTCTCTGAAAGCATAGAAGGCCCTCATTGTTCCCCACTGTGTTTGAGTTAGTAAACGTGTAGAGTGGCTCTATTTGCCTTCCGCATGCATTTTTTTTCACCATTCTGAATGTCTAAATAATCCATATGTTCTTCTGAAATATGAACACAGAAATACTGGAAATGTTGAACTCTTATTATGGTAACGATTTGACAAAATTACAGTCATGGTCTTGAATTGGACTCGCATTTTTCTGGTCTCGGTCTTGACTCGGTCTCGCCCCCCTCCTCCGGTCTTGGTCTTGAATCGGTCTCGCTTTAGGTGGTCTCGAACACAACACTGCAGTGCACTATATAGGAAATAGGGTTTCTTTAGGACAGAGCCTAAGCTGTATTACTGAATTAATCTTTAGTAGAAATAACATACTGCAGAATTTTTTGAAAAATAGAATAGAATGTATTATTTTTTGTAGGCTAACGCATAAGTGTTATGGCTATCATAAAACAATATCTAGTCTTCTAACGTTTTCAAAACCGATAGGCTCACAGAAATCGTTGGAGCGTCTCATGTCGCGTGGCCTATAGGGGTAAAGGGGAGGGGCTGAAAATGAAAGGAAGAACTGGAAACAGAGAAAAGATGCGCTCTACATCAGTGGAAGCGTCCCGAGCAGACAGAGCGATAGAGTGCTATTGTCGCCTACGCTTCATAGGATATGTCGACAGGCCGTTATTAGTTGTCCTTTGCATATGCATTTTATTTGTTTGCGATTACATTGTCGGGTTTAAATTCTAACCCTTTATTTTAGCATGAGTCCACGAAAACGGTTAACCCGCTTTAATCTGTGTTCTGTATATTCCCTTCTGAGTCTGTATTTGATAGTCGTTATCTGTTGTGTTGGGTCTGTTGTATCTGGTCACGTAGCTGCTGCCGGTAAGTCTGTGCATTCATTACAATAGCTAATCAGTAATTTAATGCATGGACATTTCATTTTTCTGGATGGCTGATAAATATTTCAAGATAATTTATTTTGAACTGTGCATAATGTTGGTTCATTCAGTCCATAGCTATGTGTTCACTGGTGTTTCAAGTCTTATTTAGTCTTTCTTAGTATAGGCTATTGTGAATGTTTGAAATAATCAATTTTCTTATTCATTCATAACATAAGCACGTTTTCTATAAATTGCAGCCTCTATTATTTTTACAACTTCTCAAAGAATGTACTGAGGTTAGTTTTAAATTCAGTCATCTACATAACTTCCTGTTGGCTACCTCATGATAAACTGTAGACCATACTATTTACCAAGCAAGTTTTCATCTATATTTTTCATAGATTTCTATTTACCACCACAAACCAAGACCACACTCAACTAGCTGTATAGAGCCCCACAGCTGAGGTGTCATAATAATAATAATAATAATAATATTCCATTTAGCAGACACTTTTATCCAAAGTGACTTACAGTCATGTGCGCATACATTTTTACGTATGGGTGGTCCCGGGGATCGAACCCACTACCCTGGCGTTACCAGCGCCATGCTCTACCAATTGAGCTACAGAGGACCACAAAGAATAATACCCATAAAGCCTAGCGGTCAAACAGGGAAATGGTTCCAATCGTTTTTCCACCATTAATTTCTCCCATAGGGAACTTTAGAAACACTTAAAATAAGGTCTGTGTTTCGTGTAGGCTTACCCTGGAGCAGGGGTGTCAAACGTACGGCCCGCGGGCCGGATCAGGCCCGCAAACGGGTTTAATCCGGCCCGCGAGATGATTAAAAAAAAAAAAAAAAAGCAATTGTGTTAAGCAAGCAAACTGTTTATACCGGGGCAGAGCAAGTAGGTCAAGCACGTGCAGCCAATGAGCTACTTTGTTTTGCCCGCGATATTTATTACGGCTTCTACTTTTAACATTATGTGCTTTGGCACCCTCATTGCCCCAATATGTCTCTGTCAAAAAAGAGAAAAGTGGACGCAGAGTGTTCCAAGAAAAATGGTCATCCTATTTAATCACGGAATTGAATGGGAAAGCTGTATGTTTGGTGTGTTCAGAGCATGTTGCAGTGCTGAAAGAATATAACCTTCGTCGCCACTATGTGAGTCTTCATGCCGACAAATACGACAACTTTCAAGGACAGCGGAGATGAGAGAAGGTGAATGAACTGTTGGCGGGTCTGAAGAAACAGCAGTCTGTGTTTACTCACAGCCGAGACATCAGTGACGCTGCAGTGAAAGCTAGCTACCTCATTGCTAATGAAATCGCAGTGGCTTCAAAACCATTTAGTGAGGGTGAATTTGTAAAAACATGCATGATGAAGGCAGCGGAGATTGTGTGCCCTGAAAAGCGGCAGGCTTTTGCAAATATCAGCCTGACAAGAAACACAGTTGCAGACAGGATTTCCGATCTTTCAGTGGATTTGGACAGCCAGTTGAAGTAAAAAGTAAAGTCATTTATTGCGTTTTCGGTTGCAATTGATGAAAGCACGGACATTACAGATGTTGCACAACTGGCAATTTTTTCATCCGCGGAGTTGATGACACATTGACCGTCACCGAGGAGTTCGTGGAGTTGGTGCCGATGACAGATACAACGACAGCAGCTGATATTTTTACCGCACTCGTCGGCGCGCTGGACAGGGTCGGAGTGGACTGGTCCCGCGCTGTCAGCCTGGCTACAGATGGTGCGCCCTCAATGATCGGGAAAAAAGCAGGCGTTGTGACAAAGTTCAGAGAGAAAGTGCAATCTGCAAATGGAGGACGTGATTTTTTGACTTTTCACTGTATTTTGCACCAGGAGGCTTTGTGTTGCAAGTCATTAAAGATGGATAACGTCATGAAGGTGGTCATCCAAACTGTTAATTTCATCCGATCCAGAAGCCTGAATCACCGTCAGTTTGACAGCCTTCTCAGAGAGAAAGACCACATCTATGGCCTGCCATACCACACTGAGGTAAGATGGTTAAGCCGAGGTGCTGTGCTGAGGCGTTTCTTTGATTTACGAGAAGAAATTGAACAGTTCATGGAAGAAAAGGGCAAACCAGTGTTAGAATTTCATTCCGCAGAATGGATGCCGGACCTTGCATTTATGGTGGATGTTACAGAGCACCTGAATAACTTGAACAAACAGCTGCAAGGGCGCAACAAAGTTGTCACGCAGTATTATGACAGCATACGTTCTTTCAAGTTGAAGCTGTCATTGTGGGAGACGCAACTTGCCGGTGGTGATGCAGCTCACTTCCCCTGTCTGAAAAATGTGTGCGCGACCCAACATGTGGCAGACATGAAGCGGTTCAAAGATAAAATAACTGGACTGTTACGGGAGTTTGAGCAACGCTTTCAGATTTATGTTTATATGTTTTTATGTTGATGTGCTATTGTTTTTAACTGATTTTATTTTATTTGTATATTTAACCTATTCTTGACTCTGTGGTTCTTGCACTTGTTTGGGGAACAGGATTTCATTATTTTTATCTACATTTCTGCCTGAGAAATGACACCCTGATATAGTTCTGTGATCTGTGAAACAGTTCTGTTAATCACTGAGGCATTGTGTGTTTGTGTGTTCTTTTTCTTTAGAATTTTCAAATAAACTTGACGTGTTTTATGATTAATAGTGATGTTGTGCTTGTACTATTTTGGACACACTGTCCTCAGGCTCCAGCTTTATGTTGTATGTTGATCGTATTAAAACAAAGAAAACAATCTGAAGTAGTTGTTTTTAAGTTATATATACCATGATTTTTCCGGTCCGGCCCACTTGGGAATAGATTTTCCTCCATGTGGCCCCTGAGCTAAAATGAGTTTGACACCCCTGCCCTGGAGTGACGTTTTGATAACCATGTAAATCTCTCTCGGACTAGGTGACTTTTATCAATATATTAGGCTCTATTTACTCTCAGATTCGAAAATGCTAATTAGCATCAAAGTAGACATCATGCAAGACCACAAATCCCTGCCAGCTCCTGCACGTCATCTCAATCTGACGCCTTTGCTAACAGGTATTGTGTCAATTTAAAACTTGCACAAGACAGTTCACAGAATTGTCAATTTAAAGAAATGTTGTCAATTTATTCATTACTAAATGTAGCTAACAGTAGATAGTTAATCCAGAGATTCAGCAGTCTCGTCCATATCATCATGGAATTTGTAGTTCTTTATAATAGCCACATTAGCAGCTAATTATAATGTAATTTTTGTGGGGTAAATACTGCCGAATATATTGATAAGTCACCTTGTCCTAGAGAGATTTACACGGTTATCAAAATGTCAAGCCAGGGTAAGCCTACACAAAACACATGACTCATACTGTGGTATTCTATAGGGCCATAAGCAAACAAGAACATTTTCATCCAGAGGCGGCGTACCTAGTGGCCTGTGATTTTAATGCAGGAAAACTGAAATCCGTCTTAACTAATATCTACCAGCATGTCACATATGCAATTAGAGATGAAATAACTCTAGATCACCTTTACTCCACACACAGAAAACACATACAAAGCTCCCCCTTGCCGTCCATTGGGCAAATCTAACCATAAGTCTACCCTCCTGATTCCTGCTTACAAGCAAAACTTCAAACAAGAAGTACCAGTGACCCATTCAATACGGAAGTAGTCTGATGAAGCGGATGACAAGCTACAGGACTGTTTCGCTAGCGCAGACTGGAATATGTTCCGGGATTCATCCGATGGCATTGAGGAGTTTACTGCATCAGTCACCAACTTCATTAATAACTTCATCGACGACATCGTTTCCACAGTAACCATACATACATATCCCAACCAGAAGCCATGGATTACAGGCAACATCCGAACTGAGCTAAAGGTCTTTCAAGGAGCGGGACACAAATCTGAACGCTAATAAGAAATCCTGCTATGCCCTCCGACGAACCATCAAACAGGAAAAGTGTCAATACAGGACTAAGATAAAAAATCCTACTACATTGGCTCTGACGCTCGTCGGATATTACAGGGCTTGCAAATTATCGCGGATTACGAAGGGTAACCCAGCCGCGAGCTTCCCAGTGACATGAGCCAACCAGATGAGCTAAATGCCTTCTATGCTCGCTTCGAGGCAAGCAACACTGAACCATGCATGAGAACACTAGCTGTTCTGGATGACTGTGTGATCATGCTCTCAATAGCCGATGTGAGTAAGACCTTTAAACAGAAATACCTTATTTACATAAGTATTCAGACCCTTTGCTATGAGACTCGAAAATTGAGCTCAGGTGCATCCTGTTTCCATTGATCATCCTTGAGATGTTTCTACAACTTGATTAGAGTCCACCTGTGGTAAATTCAATTGATTGGACATGATTTGGAAAGGCACACAACTGTCTATATAAGGTCCCACAGTTGACAGTGCATGTCACAGTTGACAGTGCATGTCAGAGCAAAAACCAAGCCATGAGGTCGAAGGAAATGTCCGTATTGCTTCGAGACAGGATTGTGTCGGCACAGATCTGGGGAAGGGTACCAAAACATTTCTGCAGCATTGAATGTCCCCAAGAACACAGTGGCCTCCATCATTCTTAAATGAAATAAGTTTGGAACCACCAAGACTCTTCCTAGAGCTGGCCACCCGGCCAAACTGAGCAATCGGGGAGAAGGGCCTTGGTCAGGGAGGTGACCAAGAACCCGATGGTCACTTTGACAAAGCTCCAGAGTTCCTCTGTGGAGATGGGAGCACTTTCCAGAAGGACAACCATCTCTGCAGCACTCTACCAATCAGGCCTTTATGGTAGAGTGGCTAGACGGAAGCCACTCCTCAGTAAAAGGCACATGACAGCCCGCTTTGAGTTTGCCAAAAGGCACCTAAAGGACTCTCAGACCATGAGAAACAAGATTCTCTAGTCTGATGAAACCAAGATTGAACTCTTTGGCCTGAATGCCAAGCGTCACATCTGGAGAAAACCTGGCACCATCCCTACGGTTAAGCATGGTGGTGGCAGCATCATGATGTGGGGTTGTTTTTCAGCGGCAGGGACTGGGAGACTAGTCAGAATCGAGGGAAAGATTAACGTAAGCACAGAGAGATCCTTGATGAAAACCTGCTCCAGAGCGCTCATGAACTCAGACTGGGGTGAAGGTTCACCTTCCAACAGGACAACGACCCTAAGCACACAGCCAAGACAACTGTGGATGACTGTGTGATCATGCTCTCAATAGCCGATGTGAGTAAGACCTTTAAACAGGTCAACATTCACAAGGCTGCAGGGCCAGACGGATTACCAGGACGTGTACTCCGAGCATACCAGCTGGCAAGTGTCTTCACTGACATTTCAAACCTCTACCTGACCCAGTCTGTAATATCTACATGTTTCAAGCTGACCACCATAGTCCCTGTGTCCAAGAATGCCAAGGTAACCTGTCTAAATGACTATCGCCCCGTAGCACTCACATCGGTAGCAATGAAATGCTTAGAAAGTCTGGTCATGGCTTACATCAATACCATCATCCCAGACACCCTGGACCCACTCCAATTCACATACCGCCCCAAAAGATCCACAGATGACACAATCTCTATTGCACTCCATACTGCCCTTTCCCACCTGGACAAGAGGAGCACCTATGTGAGAATGCTGTTCATTGACTACAGCTCAGAATTCAACACCATAGTGCCCTCCAAACTCATCACTAAGCTAAGGACCCTGGGACTGAACACCTCCCTCTGCAACTGGATCCTGGACATCCTGACGGGCCGCCCCCAGTTGGTGAGGGTAGGCAACAACACATCCGCCACGCTGACAATGAACACGGGGACTCCTCAGGGGTGCGTGCTTAGTCCCCTCATGTAGTCCCTGTTCACCCACGACTGTGTGGCTGCGCACGGCTCCAACACCACCATTAAGTTTGCCGACGACACAACGGTGGTAGGCCTGATCACCGATAATGATGAGACAGCCTATAGGGAGGAGGTCAGAGACCTGACAGTGTGGTGACAGAACAACAACCTCTCCCTCAACGTCAGCAAGACAAAGGAGCTGATCGTGGACTACAGGAAACGGAGGGCCGAGCACGCCCCCATTCACATCGATGGGGCTGTAGTGGAGCAGGTCGAGACCTTCAAGATCCTCGGTGTCCACATCACTAAGAATCTATCATGTCCGACACATACCGACACAGTTGTGAAGAAGGCCCGACAACGCCTTTTCCACCTTAGGAGGCCGAAAAGATTTGTCATTGGCCCTCAGATCCCCAAAAAGTTATACAGCTGCACCATCGAGAACAATCTTGACCAGCTGCATCATTGCTTGGTATGGCAACTGCTTGGCATCCGACCGCAAGGCTATACAGAGGGTAGTGCGTACATCAGTGTTCCCCATCATCCAGGACCTCTATAACAGGCGGTGTCAGAGGAAGGCCCTACAAATGGTCAAAGACTCCAGCCACCCAAGTCATAGACTGTTCTCTCTGCTACTGCACGGCAAGCAGTACCGATGCACCAAGTCTGGAACCAACAGGACCCTGAACAGCTTCTACCCCAAGCCATAAGACCGCTAAATAGTTAGTTAAATAGTTAAAGCTGCATTATGTAACTTTTTGGGTGACCTGACCAAATTCACATAGAAATGTTAGTTATAGATCTGTCATTTGCGTTGAAAGCAGGTCTAAGAAGCAGTAGATCTGTTCTATGTGCGCTATGTCTATGCTTCCCGGTTCGTTTTTGCATCTTTTACTTCCCGGCATTGTACACCATTTTCAAACAGCTGAAAATACAATATATTTGGTTATTGAAATATATTTCACAGTGGTTTAGATGGTACAATGATTATGTAAACGATACATTGCTTTCTTTGTCACATAAACTGAAATTAGGCGAACTATTAGAATTTTAGCAACCAGGAAATGGCGGAGAGATTTCTGCATATTGCACCTTTAACCAATTAGCTTCCCGGACTATCTGCATTGACCCTTTTTGCACTAACTTTTTTCACTCATCACATACGCTGTCACTCTATTCCTAGTTATATGTTCATATGTACCTCGTACCCCTGCACATCGACTCTGTACTGGTACCCCATATATATCCAAGTTATCGTTACTCATTGTGTATTTATTATAACTTTTATTATTACATGTTTTACTTTTCTATTATTTCTCTATTGTCTTTCTCTCTGCATTGTTGGGAAGGGCCCGTAAGTAAGCATTTCGCTGTCAGTCTACACCTGTTGTTTTATGAAGCATGTGACAAATATACATTTATTTGAGTTGATTTTACAATGACTACACAAGCTTTTTTTTATTATATTTCATCAGGAGACATCATATTCAAACCTGTCTAAGAAAATGGAGTGCACTGGTTTTAATCTGTCAATAAACTGTTACCTTCTACTGTCCCCTTTATTGACATGCTTGTAAATCCTGTAGAGGAGCAGAGACAGAGCCCTCAGGAGAGCAGCCATCGAATAGAACACATAGAGCGCTATGAGATTACCTATCCACACTGGCTGCAGCCTGCAAGACACAGGCGGTCCATCCATGGAGAGAAGGTGAGATCCTATCTTATCACTGACATTCCCTACTAACTCAGAGAGACATGGTTGTCCTCTAAAATAGCACAACACATTTCACACGTTACATGTTAGAGAGATATCATGTTAGAGAGCTATAATGTTAGATATAATGCTAGCGAGATATACAGTACCTTCGGAAAGTATTCAGACCCCTTGACTTTTTCTACATTTTGTTACATTACAGCCTTATTCTAAAATTGATTAAATATGTATTTTTTTCATCAATCTACACACAATACCCCATAATTAAAAAGCGAAAACAGGATTTTAGAAGTGTTTGCAAATGTATAAAAAAACAAAACAGAAATACCTTATTTACATAAGTATTCAGACCCTTTGCTATGAGACTTGAAAATTGAGCTCAGGTGCATCCTGTTTCCATTGACCATCCTTGAGATGTTTCTAAAACTTGATTGGAGTCCACCTGTGGTAAATTCAATTGATTGGACATGATTTGGAAAGGCACGCACCTGTCTATATAAGGTCCCACAGTTGACAGTGCATGTCAGAGCAAAAACCAAGCCATGAGGTCAAAGGAATTGTCTGTAGAGCTCCGAGACAGGATTGTGTTGAGGCACAGATCTGGGGAAGGGTACCAAAACATTTCTGCAGCATTGAATGTCCCCAAGAACACAGTGGCCTCCATCATTCTTAAATGAAATAAGTTTGGAACCACCAAGACTCTTCCTAGAGCTGGCCGCCCGGCCAAACTGAGCAATCGGGGGAGAAGGGCCTTGGTCAGGGAGGTGACCAAGAACCCGTTGGTCACTCTGACAAAGCTCCAGAGTTCCTCTGTGGAGATGGGAGCACTTTCCAGAAGGACAACCATCTCTGCAGCACTCCACCAATCAGGCCTTTATGGTAGAGTGGCTAGACGGAAACCACTCCTCAGTAAAAGGCACATGACACGCCCACTTGGAGTTTGCCAAAAGGCACCTAAAGACTCTCAGACCCTGAGAAACAAGATTCTCTGGTCTGATGAAACCAAGAATGAACTCTTTGGCCTGAATGCCAAGCGTCACGTCTGGAGAAAACCTGGCACCATCCCTACGGTTAAGCATGGTGGTGGCAGCATCATGATGTGGGGTTGTTTTTCAGCAGCATGGACTGGGAGACTAGTCGGAATCGAGGGAAAGATTAACGTAGGAAAGTACAGAGAGATCCTTGATGAAAACCTGCTCCTGAGCGCTCATGACCTCAGACTGGGGTGAAGGTTCACCTTCCAACAGGACAACGACCCTAAGCACACAGCCAAGACAACGCAGGAGTGGCTGCAGGACAAGTCTCTGAATGTCCTTGAGTGGCCCAGCCAGAGCCTGGACTTGAACCCGATCGAACATCTCTGGAGGGACCTGCAAATAGCTGTGCAGCGTCGCTCCCCATCCAACCTGACCGAGCTTGAGAGGATTTGCAGAGAAGAATGGGAGAAACTCCCCAAATACAGGTGATCCAAGCTTGTAGAGTCATACCCAAGAATATTCAAGGCTGTAATCACTGTCCAAGGTGCTTGAACAAAGTACTGAGTAAAGGGTCTGAATACTTATGTAAATGTTATATTTCAGTTTTTTTTAGTTATTTTACACATTTGCAAAATGTTCTAAAAACCTGTTTTGCTTTGTCATTGTGTGGTATTCTGTGTAGATTGATGAGGGGGGGGGGGGGGGGGGGGGGGGGAACAATTTGATCAATTTTAGAATAAGGCTGTAACGTAACAAAGTGTGGAAAAAGTCAAGGGGTCTGAATACTTTCCGAATGCACTGTAATACTGGAGAGATATAATGGTAGAGAGATATAATGGTAAAGAGATATAATGTTAGAGAAATATAACGTTAGAGAAATATAAAGTTAGAGAGATATAATGCTAGAGAGATATAATGTTAGAGAGATATAGTGCTAGAGAAATATAATGTTAGTGATATAATGTTAGATATAATGTTAGAGAGATATAATGTTAAAGAGATATAATGTTAGAGAGATATAATGCTAGAGAAATATGTTAGAGATATATAATGTTAGAGAAATATAATGTTAAAGAGATATAATGCTAGAGAGATATAATGTTAGAGAGATATAATGTTAGATATAATGTTAGAGAGATATAATGTTAAATAAATATACTAGAGAGATATCATGTCAGAGAGATATAATGTTAAAGAGATGTAATGCTAGATATATATAATGCTAGAGAAATATAATGTTAGAAATAATGCTAGAGAGATATAATGTTAGATATAAAATGCTAGAGAGATATAATGTTAGATATAATGTTAGAGAGATATAGTGTTAGATATAATGTTAGATATAATGCTAGAGAGATATAATGCTAGGGAGATATTATGTTAGAGAGATATAATGTTAGAGAGACATAATGTTTAAGATATATAATGTTAGAGAGATATCATGTTAGAGAGATATCATGTTAGAGAGATATCATGTTAGAGAGATATAATGTTAAAGAGATATAATGCTAGAGAGATATCATGTTAGAGAGATGTAATGTTAGATATAATGTCAGAGAGATATAATGTCAAAGAGATATAATGCTAGATAGATATAATGCTAGAGAGATATAATGTTAGATATAATGCTAGAGAAATATAATGCTAGAGAGATATAATGTTAAAGAGATATAATGTTAGAGAGATATAATGCTAGAGAAATATGTTAGAGAGATATAATGTTAGAGAAATATAATGTTAGAGAAATATAATGTTAAAGAGATATAATGTTAAAGAAATATACTAGAGAGATATCATGTCAGAGAGATATAATGTTAAAGAGATATAATGCTAGATAGATATAATGCTAGAGAAATATAATGTTAGATATAATGTTAGATATAATGTTAGAGAGATATAATGTTAAAGAGATATAATGCTAGATAGTTATAATGCTAGAGAGATATAATGTTAGATATTATGTTAGATATAATGTTAGATATGGTGCTAGAGAGATAAAATGTTAGAGAAATATAATTTTTGAGAAATATAATGTTAGTTATAATGCTGGAGAGATATAACGCTAGAGAGATAATGTTAGAGAGATAATGTCAGATATAATGTTAGATAAAATGTTAGATATAATGCTAGAGAGATATTATTCTATTTCTCTGGTTTTCTACCCAGCAGCACCCCTCTGAGGCAGAGGTCCTTATCACAGCTGAAGGAGAGGAGATGACACTCCGTCTGCACAGGAATGAGTAAGAACCTTACTGTACTATACCATAATGTACTGTACTATACCATAACATACTATACCATAACATACTGTACTATATCATAACATACTATACCATAACATACTATACCATAACATACTGTACTATACCATAACATACTGTACTATATCATAACATACTATACCATAACATAACATACTGTACTATACCATAACATAACATACTGTACTATACCATAACATAACGTACTGTACTATACCATAACGTACTGTACTATACCATAACACACTATACCATAACATACTGTACTATATCATAACATACTATACCATAACATACTATACTATACCATAACATACTGTACTATATCATAACATACTATACCATAACATACTATACCATAACGTACTGTACTATACCATAACGTACTGTACTATACCATAACGTACTGTACTATACCATAACGTACTGTACTATACCATAACGTACTGTACTATACCATAATGTACTGTACTATACCATAACATACTATACCATAACATACTGTACTATATCATAACATACTATACCATAACATACTGTACTATATCATAACATACTATACCATAACATACTATACCATAACATACTGTACTATACCATAACATACTGTACTATATCATAACATACTATACCATAACATACTATACCATAACGTACTGTACTATACCATAACGTACTGTACTATACCATAACACACTATACCATAACATACTGTACTATATCATAACATACTATACCATAACATACTATACTATACCATAACATACTGTACTATATCATAACATACTATACCATAACATACTATACCATAACGTACTGTACTATACCATAACGTACTGTACTATACCATAACGTACTGTACTATACCATAACGTACTGTACTATACCATAACGTACTGTACTATACCATAACGTACTGTACTATACCATAACGTACTCTAATATACTATACCATAACATACTATACCATAACATAACATACTGTACTATACCATAACATACTGTACTATACCATAACGTACTGTACTATACCATAACGTACTCTAATATACTATACCATAACATACTATACCATAACATAACATACTGTACTATACCATAACATACTCTAATATACCATAACATAACATACTGTACTATACCATAACGTACTGTACTATACCATAACGTACTGTACTATACCATAACGTACTCTAATATACTATACCATAACATACTATACCATAACATACTGTACTATAACATAACTTACTGTACTATACCATAACGTACTGTACTATACCATAACGTACTGTACTATACCATAACATACTATACCATAACATACTGTACTATATCATAACATACTATACCATAACATACTATACCATAACATACTGTACTATACCATAACATACTGTACTATACCATAACATACTATACCATAACATACTATACCATAACATACTGTTCTATACCATAACATACTGTACTATACTATAACATACTGTACTATACCATAACATACTGTACTATACCATAACATACTGTACTATACCATAACATAACATACTGTACTATACCATAACGTACTGTACTATACCATAACGTACTGTACTATACCATAACATACTGTACTATACCATAACATACTGTACTATACCATAACGTACTGTACTATACCATAACATACTGTACTATACCATAACATACTGTACTATACCATAACATACTATACCATACCATAACATACTGTACTATACCATAACATACTGTACTATACCATAACATACTATACCATAACATACTATACCATAACATAACATACTGTACTATACCATAACGTACTGTACTATACCATAACATACTGTACTATACCATAACATACTGTACTATACCATAACGTACTGTACTATACCATAACGTACTGTACTATACCATAACGTACTCTAATATACTATACCATAACATAACATACTGTACTATACCATAACATACTGTACTATACCATAACGTACTGTACTATACCATAACGTACTGTACTATAACATAACATACTGTACTATACCATAACATACTGTACTATAACATAACATACTGTACTATACCATAACATACTATACCATAACGTACTGTACTATACCATAACGTACTGTACTATACCATAACGTACTCTAATATACTATACCATAACATACTATACCATAACATAACATACTGTACTATACCATAACATACTGTACTATACCATAACGTACTGTACTATACCATAACGTACTCTAATATACTATACCATAACATACTATACCATAACATAACATACTGTACTATACCATAACATACTGTACTATAACATAACTTACTGTACTATACCATAACGTACTATACCATATCATAACATACTGTACTATACCATAACATACTGTACTGTACCATAACATAACATACTGTACTATACCATAACATACTCTAATATACCATAACATAACATACTGTACTATACCATAACATACTGTTCTATACCATAACATACTGTACTATACTATAACATACTGTACTATACCATAACATAACATACTGTACTATACCATAACATACTGTACTATACCATAACATAACATACTGTACTATACCATAACATACTGTACTATACCATAACATACTGTACTATACCATAACATACTGTACTATACCATAACGTACTGTACTATACCATAACATACTCTAATATACCATAACATACTATACCATAACATACTGTACTATACCATAACATACTGTACTATAACATAACATACTGTACTATACCATAACATACTATACCATAACATACTGTACTATACCATAACGTACTGTACTATACCATAACGTACTGTACTATACCATAACATACTGTACTATACCATAACATAACATACTGTACTATACCATAACGTACTGTACTATACCATAACGTACTGTACTATACCATAACATACTGTACTATACCATAACATAACATACTGTACTATACCATAACGTACTGTACTATACCATAACATAACACACAGTCTCAGACCTCATCATTCAGACTATCCCATATGTTTGAGTTTAGTTAGACAGATGTCAAAGTGAACATATGTTTTACATATGGATGGAGGTAAGAGGGGATGGAGGGAGGAAGAGGGGGATGGAGTAGAGAAAGGTAGAGGGACGTCACCTACAACCTATACACCAGAGGGGAAACAGGAAGTGACTATCTTCTCTTTCTGTTGAAAGTAGTGATGGACAGATGAATACTGGTGATGAGAGGAAAGAAGAAAATGATGTGTGTCGGTCAACATCGATGCTGTAATGGCTAACGACACATTGACCTGTGTCACAATGTCTCA
Organism: Coregonus lavaretus; assembly: GCF_964263955.1. NCBI lineage: Eukaryota > Metazoa > Chordata > Actinopteri > Salmoniformes > Salmonidae > Coregonus > Coregonus lavaretus. Next base: position 8,995,657 of record NC_140016.1, read on the forward strand.
GATCATCTGGCTAACAACACAATGACTCTGAGTCCCCCTGGCCACAAATGCAGGGGGAGGAGTTCAATTGATTTCCAGGGAACAGCAGACCTCCACCTTTAGGATAGGAATGTCATGCATGGGATGGAATGGGATGGAATGTATTGCTATTAAAAAACATAATGGAAAGACAACCCGTTTTGACAGTGTACTACAGTGACAATATCAGTGAAAATAAAGGGTGGTGAGTGGGGTTAAACCTGTCCTCAGGGTTGGATAAAGTTATGAGGATGACTGGTGACACACACACACAGAGCGTGACTCCGCTGTGTCTGGCTGACCCTCCCCTCAGGGAGAAAGCCCCAGCAGGTGGTCACATTACAGCTGGGGGAGTGATTAACATCAGTGTGTGTGTGTGTGTGTGTGTGTCTGTGTGATTAGCAGACATTCTTTGAAATGTGATAAGAGTGGTACTATTTTACTGAGGTTCTGCTTTAATAATCTGACTGCTCAACATCCTCAGAGGAACCTCAAAAAGAAAGAAACTAAAACCGCAAGATTACTAAAACATTTCAGTCAGTTTACTGTCCCTCTGTGAACTCACTGGTTGTGTTAGTGTGAGGAAGGTGTGTTACATTCAGCATTTCTCCACAGGAAGGTGTGTTACATTCAGCATTTCTCCACAGGAAGGTGTTATGGTGATGCAGCAAAGATGTGTTGGTTTGAAGGCATACGACTGCAATTATTGTTCTTTTCATAATTCACTATGCCGTGGTTAACATTGTATAGATCAGTATTTCAGTATGCTGCCTGGGCAGATATGATACTCAAACATGTTAGGTTACATTATATATTTTAACGATTTAAGCAGACGCTCTTATCCAGAGTAACATTCAATATGTGCACTCAAACCAAGAGGATAGACTAACAACATGATATGAGTATTGACAGTAAAACCTTCTTTAGCTACAATATACAGTTGAAGTTGGAAGTTTACATACACCTTAGCCAAATACATTTAAACACAGTTTTTCACAATTCCTGACATTTAATCCTAGTAAAAATTCCTTGTTTTAGGTCAGTTAGGATAACCACTTTATTTTAAGAATGTGAAATGTCAGAATAATAGTAGAGAGAATTATTTATTTAAGCTTTTATTTATTTCATCACATTCCCAGTGGGTCAGAAATGTATATACACTCAATTCGTATTTGGTAGCATTGCCTTTAAATTGGTTAACTTGGGTCAAACGTTTCGGTTAGCCTTCCACAAGCTTCCCACAATAAGTTGGGTGAATTTTGGCCCATTCCTCCTGACAGAGCTGGTGTAACTGAGTCAGGTTTGTAGGCCTCCTTGCTCAAAAACGCCTTTTCAGTTCTGCCCACAAATCTTCTATAGGATTGAGGTCAGGGCTTTGTGATGGCGACTCCAATACGTTGACTTTGTTGTCCTTAAGCCATTTTGCCACAACTTTGGAAGTATGCTTGGGGTCATTGTTCATTTGGAAGACCCATTTGCGACCAAGCTTTAACTTCCTGACTGATATCTTGAGATGTTGCTTCAATATATCCATATAATTTTCCTTCCTCATGATGCCATCTATTTTGTGAAGTGCACCAGTCCCTCCTGCAGCAAAGCACCCCCACAGCATGATGCTGCCACCCCCGTGCTTCACGGTTGGGATGGTGTTCTTCGGCTTGCAAGGTCCCCCCTTTTTCCTCCAAACATAACGATGGTCATTATGGCCAAACAGTTGTATTTTTGTTTCATCAGACCAGAGGACATTTCTCCAAAATGTACGATCTTTGTCCCCATGTGCAGTTGCAAACCGTAGTCTGGCTTTTTTATGGCGGTTTTGGAGCAGTGGCTTCTTCCTTGCTGAGTGGCCTTTCAGGTTATGTCGATATAGGACTCGTTTTACTGTGGATATAGATACTTTTGTACCGGTTTGCTCCAGCATCTTCACAAGGTCCTTTGCTGTTGTTCTGGGATTGATTTGCACTTTTCGCACCAAAGTACGTTCATCTCTAGGAGACAGAACGCATCTCCTTCCTGAGCGGTATGGCGGCTGCGTGGTCCCATGGTGTTTATACTTGCGTACTGTTGTTTGAACAGATGAACGTGGTACCTTCAGGCATTTGGAAATTGCTCCCAAGGATGAACCAGACTTGTGGAGGTCTACAATTTCTTTTTCTGAGGTCTTGGCTGATTTCTTTGGATTTTCCCATGATGTCAAGCAACGATTCACTGAGTTTGAAGGTAGGCCTTGAAATACATCCACAGGTACACCTCCAATTGATTCAAATGATGTCAATTAGCCTATCAGAAGCTTCTAAAGCCATGACATCATTTTCTGGAATTTTCCAAGCTGTTTAAATGCACAGTCAACTTAGTGTATGTAAACTTCTGACCCACTGGAATTGTGATACAGTGAATTATAAGTGAAATAATCTGTCTGTAAACAATTGTTGGAAAAAGTACATGTGTCATGCACAAAGTAGATGTCCTAACCGACTTGCCAAAACTATAGTTTGTTAACAAGAAATTTGTGGAGTGGTTGAAAAACGAGTTTTAATGACTCCAACCTAAGTGTATTTAAACTTCTGACTTCAACTGTAGGAGTAAGTAATCACCATAGTACTCTCTCTCTCTCTCTCTCTCTCTCTGCTCTCTCTCTCTCTCTCTCTCTCTCTCTCTCTCTCTCTCTCTCTCTCTCTCTCTCTCTCTCTCTCTCTCTCTCTCTCTCTCTCTCTCTCTCAGCCCCTACCCCAGTCCTTTACTCCTCTACCCCAGTCCTCTACCCCAGTCCTCTACACTAGTCCTCTACCCCAGTCCTCTACCCCTCTCCCCCAGACCTCTACCTCTCTACCCCAGTCCTCTACTCCAGTCCTCTACCCCTGTACCCCAGTTCTCTACCCCTCTACCCCAGTCCTCTACCCCTCTACCCCAGTCCTCTACCCCATTCCTCTACCCCAGTTCTCTACTCCAGTCCTGTACCCCTTTACACCAGTCCTCTACCCCAGTCCTCTATCCCCTTCCTCTCTACCTCAGTCCTCTACTCTAGTCCTCTACCCCAGTTCTCTACCCCTCTACCCCAGTCCTCTACCCCGGTCCTCTCTACCTCAGTCCTCTACTCCAGTCCTCTTCCCCAGTCCTCTACCCCAGTCCTCTTTACCCCAGTCCTCTTTACCCCAGTCCTCTCTACCCCAGTCATCTACCCCAGTCCTCTCTACCCCAGTCCTCTGTACCTCAGGCCTCTACCCCAGGCCTCTACCCCAGTCCTCTACTCCAGTCCTCTACCCCCTTCCTCTCTACCCCAGTCCTCTACCCCTCTACCCCCAGTCCTCTTTAACCCAGTCTTCTTCAACCCAGTCCTCTACCCCAGTCCTCTACCCCAGTCCTCTACCCCATCCCTCTACATCAGTCCTCTGCCCCATTGCTCTACCACAGTCCTCTTTACCCCAGTCCTCTTTACTCCAGTCCTCTACCCCTCTAGCCCATTCATCTACCCCTCTACCCCAGTCCTCTATCCCCCTCCTCTCTACCCCAGTCCTCTACCCTTCTACCCCAGTCCTCTACCCCTCTACCCCAGTCCTCTATCCCTTTCCTCTCTACCCAGTCCTCTACCCTTCTACCCCAGTCCTCTACTCTAGTCCTCTACCCCAGTCCTCTTTACCCCAGTCATCTACCCCAGTCCTTTACCCCAGTCCGCTACCCAGTCCTTTACACCAGTCCTCTAACCCAGTCCTCTTTACCCCAGTCATCTACCCCAGTCCTTTACCCCAGTCCACTACCCAAGTCCTCTACCCCAGTCCTCTTTACCCCAGTCATCTACCCCAGTCCTTTACTCCAGTCCACTAACCAGTCCTTTACACCAGTCCTCTTTGCCTCAGCTCTCCTCTCCTACAGGCCTCTACTCTAGCCTTATCCCCCTGCCCCAGTCCTAGACTTCATCAGCCTCCAGTCAATGGATGGTTCTCTTCAGGATGAGGGGATAAAGGAAAGGTCTCTCCTGATCATTATTTCCTTTCATCTCCTTTCCTGTTGTCCTCTCTCCTTCTCTATTTCAGTCTGTCTCCTTTACTCTTGTCTTTGAATCACTTAATCATGAACCTGTTGTTAATTTGTGTGTGTGTGTGTGTGTGAGAGAGAGTGAGTGAGTGTAGCAGGGCTTTTAGCCTAATGAAAGGGTGTGGCAGGGCCAGAGGAGGATGGTGATTTGGTTAATAGTCAGACAGGGCTGTGCTGCTGCCTCAGAGAGAGGGAGAGATGGAGGGGAGAAAGAGAGACATGGATAGGACAAGGGAAGGGTAGAGGTCAGGAAAGACAGGGGGAGTTAAGTAACGAGAGGAGACATTTGGTCGGTCGCGGGGGAGGGTTATGTGGTGTTCAAATCTGTTTATTGTCCTGTTCCCCCCTGCACCCCCTCTCCTCCCTACTCCCTTCTTAAAGTACATTAACCCTCTGCCTTGACTATAGTACTCCTCTGTCCACCCCTCTCCTCTCCTCTGTCCACCCTTCTCCTCTCCTCTGCCCACTCCTCTCCTCTCCTCTGTCCACCCCTCTCCTCTCCTCTGTCCACCACTCTCCTCTGCCCACCCCTCTCCTCTCATCTATCCACTCCTCTCCACTCCTCTGTCCACCCCACTCCTCTCCTCTGTCCACCCCACTCCTCTCCTCTGTCCACCCCTCTCCTCTCCTCTGTCCATTCCTCTCCTCTCCTCTGTCCACCCCTCCTCTCCTCTGTCCACCCCTCTCCTCTCCTCTGTCCACTCCTTTCCTCTCCTTCTCTGTCCAGTCCTCTCCTCTGACCACCCCTCTCTCCTTCTCTGTCTACTCCTCTCCTGTGTCCTTTCCTCTCCTCTCATCTGTCCTTTCCTCTCCTCTCCTCTGTCAACTCCTCTCCTCTGTCCACCCCTCCTCTCCTCTGCCCACTCCTCTCCTCTCCTCTGCCCACTCCTCTCCTCTCCTCTGTCCATTCCTCTCCTCTCCTCTGTCCACCCCTCTCCTCTCCTCTGTCCACCCCTCTCTCCTTCTCTGCCCACTCCTCTCCTCTCCTCTGTCCACTCCTCTCCTCTCCTCTGCCCACTCCTCTCCTCTCCTCTGTCCATTCCTCTCCTCTGCCCACTCCTCTCCTCTCCTCTGTCCACTCCTTTCCTCTCCTCTGTCCACTCCTCTCCTCTGTCCTCCCCTATCTCCATCTCTGTGCACTCCTCTCCTCTGTCCACTCCTCTCCTCTGTCTACTCCTCTCCCCTGTCCACCCCTCTCTCCTTCTCTGTCCACTCCTCTATCCACCCCTCTCCTCTGTCCACCCCTCTCCTCTCCTCTCATCCGTCCACCCCTCTCCTCTCATCCGTCCACCCCTCTCCTCTCCTCCGTCCACTCCTCTCCTCTCCTCTCCTCTGCCCACTCCTCTCCTCTCCTCTGTCCATTCCTCTCCTCTCCTCTGTCCATTCCTCTCCTCTCCTCTGTCCACCCCTCTCCTCTCCTCTGTCCACCCCTCTCTCCTCTGCCCACTCCTCTCCTCTCCTCTGTCCACTCCTCTCCTCTCCTCTGTCCACTCCTCTCCTCTCCTCTCCTCTGCCCACTCCTCTCCTCTGTCCACTCTTCTCCTCTCCTCTGTCCACCCCACTCCTCTCATCCGTCCACCCCTCTCCTCTCCTCTGTCCACCCCTCTTCTCTCCTCCGTCCACCCCACCCCTCTCCTCTGTCCACTCCTCTCCTCTGTTCACCACTCTCCTCTCCTCTGTCCACCCCACCCACTCCTTCTCTCTCTCCTCCCCTCTCTCCTTTTCTATTTCAGTCTGTCTCCTTTACTCTTGTCTTTGATTCACTTAATCATGAACCTGCTGTGTGTGTGTGTGTGTGTGTGTGTGTGTGTGTGTGTGTGTGTGAGTGAGTGTAGCAGGGCTTTTAGCCTAATGAAAGGCTGTGGCGGGGCCAGAGGAGGATGGTGATTTGGTCAGGCAGGGCTGTGCTGCTGCCTCAGAGAGATGGAGGGGGAGAAAGAGAGACATGGATAGGACAAGGGAAGGGTAGAGGTCAGGAAAGACAGGGGGAGTTAAGGAACGAGAGGAGACATTTGGTCGGTCGCGGGGGAGGGTTATGTGGTGTTCAAATCTGTTTATTGTCCTGTTCCCCCCTGCACCCCCTCTCCTCCCTACTCCCTTCTTAAAGTACATTAACCCTCTGCCTTGACTATAGTACTCCTCTGTCCACCCCTCTCCTCTCCTCTGTCCACCCCTCTCCTCTCCTCTGTCCACCCCTCTCCTCTCCTCTGTCCACTCCTCTCCTCTGCCCACTCCTCTCCTCTCCTCTGTCCACCCCACTCCTCTCCTCTGTCCACCCCTCTCCTTTCCTCTGTCCACTCCTTTCCTCTCCTCTGTCCACTCCTCTCCTCTGCCCACTCCTCTCCTCTCCTCTGCCCACTCCTCTCCTCTGTCCATTCCTCTCCTCTCCTCTGTCCACCCCTCTCCTCTCCTCTCCTCTCCTCTGTCCACTCCTCTCATCTCCTCTGTCCACTCCACTCCTCTCCTCTGTCCACCCCTCTCCTCTCCTCTGTCCACTCCTCTCATCTCCTCTGTCCACTCCTTTCCTCTCCTCTGTCCACTCCTCTCCTCTCCTCTGTCCACCCCTCTCCTCTCCTCTGTCCACTCCTCTCCTCTGCCCACTCCTCTCCTCTCCTCTGTCCACCCCACTCCTCTCCTCTGTCCACTCCTCTCCTCTCCTCTGTCCACTCCTCTCCTCTCCTCTGTCCACCCCACTCCTCTCCTCTGTCCACTGCACTCCTCTCCTCTGTCCACCCCACTCCTCTCCTCTGTCCACCCCATTCCTCTCCTCTGTCCACCGCACTCCTCTCCTCTGTCCACCCCACTCCTCTCCTCTGTCCACGCCTCTCCTCTCCTCTGTCCACTCCTTTCCTCTCCTCTGTCCACTCCTCTCATCTCCTCTGTCCACTCCTTTCCACTCCTCTGTCCACTCCTCTCATCTCCTCTGTCCACTCCTTTCCTCTCCTCTGTCCACTCCTCTCCTCTGTCCACCCCTCTCTCCTTCTCTGTCCACTCCTCTCCTCTCCTCTACCCACCCCTCTCTCCTTCTCTGTCCACTCCTTTCCTCTCCTCTGTCCACTTCTCTCCTCTCCTCTGTCCACTCCTCTCCTCTCCTCTGTCCACTCCTTTCCTCTCCTCTCTCCACTCCACCCCTCTCCATCCCTCTCCTCTCCTCTCCTCTCCTCTCCTCTCCTCTCCTCTCCTCTCCTCTCCTCTCATCCTTTTCCCAGTAGAGTAGTTTAAGCTTCAGGTCAACACACGTCCCTCTCCACTGTACAGTCAGGATGTAGAGAATGATGACCACACACAGAGACAGACACCAGACAGACAGACAGACACCAGACAGACAGACACCAGACAGACAGACACCAGACACCAGACAGACAGACAGACACCAGACAGACACCAGACACCAGACAGACAGACACCAGACAGACAGACACCAGACAGACAGACACCAGACAGACAGACAGACAGACACCAGACAGACAGACACCAGACAGACAGACACCACACCAGACAGACACCACACCAGACAGACACCAGACAGACACCACACCAGACAGACACCAGACAGACACCACACCAGACAGACACCAGACAGACAGACACCAGACAGACAGACACCACACCAGACAGACATCAGACAGACAGACACCAGACAGGTGCACACAAAACAGACAGACACCAGACAGGCACACACACCAGACAAGATAAAACACACCAGACAGACACCAGACAGGACCAACACACCAGACAGACACCAGACAGACACCAGGCAGACCGACACCAGACAAGACAACACACCAGTTAGACACCAGACAGACACAAGGCAGACAGACACCAGACAGACAGACACTAGACAGACGCCAGGCAGACAGACACCAGACAGACAGACACCATACAGGATAAAAAAAACACCAGACAGACACCAGACAGACAGACACCAGACAGGAGAAAAAAACACCAGACAGACACCAGACAGACTGACACAGATGATATATAACAGAGACATCTCTTCTCTCTGTGACTTTGGTAGCTTGGCCTTCTTTCTTTCTTTCAGTTGATGTTTAGTCTTTCACCACTACAGATCTATGTGCTTGTGTGACTTTAGCGTGACCCCCGGCTGAGACAGTCTGTCAGACACACACACACACACACCCCCGGCTCTGCCATAAAAGCCCCTTCATTATTCATTTCTGAGTGGGCTCTAGTTGCGTCATTCCCTGCCACCCCTGCTTTTAGCTCTAGTGAAGTCACACACACATTCACCCTGGCACACACACAACACACACACAAAGAGAGGAGAGAGAGAGATGGCTCTCAAAGCAGATGTGAGAGGAGGAGGAGGAAGAGGAGGAGAAGGAGGAGGAGGGGGGAAAAGATGACATGAGAGAAGAGAGATACGGGGGAGAGAGTGAGAAAGGTTGCAGACTCTTAATAAATCTCATAGCAGCACAGTCTACCGTTGCCCAGTGCAGGGTGATGTCATCCGGATACAGTGTCCCCTAACAAGTATTAATGTGTCTCCTGTTGGGCTGCTGGAGGCTGTGTGTGGCCTGGGCTGCAGGGAGGGAGGGTGGGAGGGAGAAGGGAGGGGGGTTGTATCTTAATTGCCCTCAGAGTGTTACTCTGTTGGGGATGGAAATATTCAACATTTACTTGGAGCTAACTATGCAAATAGCACTGCTGGGTTATTTGTCATAGTCAATCGATCAATAATATAATAATACTCTTAGCAAAGGTGTTTATCTTTAATTTACAATCTGTAGAAACTGTGAGAATAGAAAGGTTTAGAACTTTTGTGAAACATCACAGCACAGTGGAAATATATATGGCAGCTAGAAATCAAAACTGGATGATCTTCAGAGATAGATGGGAGGGGTTGAGGGTAGCTGAAGGCTGGCACTAAAAACAAACAAAAGATAACTAACATAAACTACACTGTCCGTGAAATCTATGTAATATGTACAGTATAAACTGGAAGTGGAAGCCTAAGTATTGTGATTCGATCAATGAGCTACTCTGCCCCAGGCTTCTGATGGAAGGAGACAACAAATACCCCCTCCTCTCCTTTTTTACCTTTTAGTACAGAAAGAAGTTGAATGGTGAATGGGATATAATTGACCTTTTCATTTCTGTGGTTTTCTGGCATTTTGATGTTGACAATGTTGCTAGATTTGATTATATACATTTGATTATATACATTTTTTTTAATATTTTTTTTATGTAGGGGGTAGATCAGCTTTAATATGGCAGATAGGTTGTGGCTTCTTTCAATGTAATTGTCTGCATCATTTCCAATCCCCCATATACAGTGGGGAAAAAAGTATTTAGTCAGCCACCAATTGTGCAAGTTCTCCCACTTAAAAAGATGAGAGAGGCCTGTAATTTTCATCATAGGTACACGTCAACTATGACAGACAGATTGAGACATTTTTTTCCAGAAAATCACATTGTAGGATTTTTTTATGAATTTATTTGCAAATTATGGTGGAAAATAAGTATTTGGTCACCTACAAACAAGCAAGATTTCTGGCTCTCACAGACCTGTAACTTCTTCTTTAAGAGGCTCCTCTGTCCTCCACTCGTTACCTGTATTAATGGCACCTGTTTGAACTTGTTATCAGTATAAAAGACACCTGTCCACAACCTCAAACAGTCACACTCCAAACTCCACTATGGCCAAGACCAAAGAGCTGTCATAGGACACCAGAAACAAAATTGTAGACCTGCACCAGGCTGGGAAGACTGAATCTGCAATAGGTAAAATCCCAGAACCACACGGGGGGACCTAGTGAATGACCTGCAGAGAGCTGGGACCAAAGTAACAAAGCCTACCATCAGTAATACACTACGCCGCTAGGGACTCAAATCCTGCAGTGCCAGACGTGTCCCCCTGCTTAAGCCAGTACATGTCCAGGCCCGTCTGAAGTTTGCTAGAGTGCATTTGGATGATCCAGAAGAGGATTGGGAGAATGTCATATGGTCAGATGAAACTAAAATATAACTTTTTGGTAAAAACTCAACTCGTCGTGTTTGGAGGACAAAGAATGCTGAGTTGCATCCAAAGAACACCATACCTACTGTGAAGCATGGGGGTGGAAACATCATGCTTTGGGGCTGTTTTTCTGCAAAGGGACCAGGACGACTGATCCGTGTAAAGGAAAGAATGAATGGGGCCATGTATCGTGAGATTTTGAGTGAAAACCTCCTTCCATCAGCAAGGGCATTGAAGATGAAACGTGGCTGGGTCTTTCAGCATGACAATGATCCCAAACACACCGCCCGGGCAACGAAGGAGTGGCTTCGTAAGAAGCATTTCAAGGTCCTGGAGTGGCCTAGCCAGTCTCCAGATCTCAACCCCATAGAAAATCTTTGGAGGGAGTTGAAAGTCCGTGTTGCCCAGCGACAGCCCCAAAACATCACTGCTCTAGAGGAGATCTGCATGGAGGAATGGGACAAAATACCAGCAACAGTGTGTGAAAACCTTGTGAAGACTTACAGAAAACGTTTGACCTGTGTCATTGCCAACAAAGGGTATATAACAAAGTATTGAGAAACTTTTGTTATTGACCAAATACTTATTTTCCACCATAATTTGCAAATAAATTCATTAAAATCCTACAATGTGATTTTCTGGATTTTTTTTTCTCATTTTGTCTGTCATAGTTGATGTGTACCTATGATGAAAATTACAGGCCTCTCTCATCTTTTTAAGTGGGAGAACTTGCACAATTGGTGGCTGACTAAATACTTTTTTTCCCCACTGTACATGTTTTTGTGTATATATATATATATATAACTTAAAAAATATATTTTTAAATATATTTTCCTTCTTTATTATTTCCCCCTAACCCTACCACCCCTCCCCTAATTGGAGTAAACTAATGGACAACAATACTTAGGCTTCCACTTCCAGTTTATACTGTACATACTACATAGATTTCACGGACAGTATAGTTTATGTTAGTTATCTTTTGTTTGTTTTTAGTGCCAGCCTTCAGCTACCCTCAACCCCTCCCATCTATCTCTGAAGATCATCCAGTTTTGATTTCTAGCTGCCATATATATTTCCACTGTGCTGTGATGTTTCACAAAAGTTCTAAACCTTTCTATTCTCACAGTTTCTACAGATTGTAAATGAAAGATAAACACCTTTGCTAAGATTATTATTATATTATTGATCGATTGACTATGACAAATAACCCAGCAGTGCTATTTGCATAGTTAGCTCCAAGTAAATGTTGAATATTTTCAGCCATTCCTGAACCTGCGACCAAAAACAAGCTACATATGGGCAGTGCCAAAACAAGTGATCTAATGATTCTGTCTCTTCACAGCAAAATCTGCAGCGCTGAGATAGTTGTGTACCCCATATATATAACATTCTATTGGTAGCAATGATTTTGTATAATAATTTTAATTGAAAAAGTATACATTTTGAATCCGGCGTGGTTTTGTGTATCAGTTCATAAACCATGTGCCATGGAATCGGTACATCTAAAATCTCTTCCCAGCTATTTTGCAACCTGTATGGTGCAGCTGGCCATTTTTTGGTCCTTAAATGAAACTGGTATACTTTTTTATTTATCACTTTTGCCAATGTTGGTCTTTAATGCCGACAGACAAGTTCCTTACCTTCTCCCCCTTTCCACTTGCCTCCGCCATTTTTGCAGTAATGCTGCAATTAGTTGGTTGTAATTTTGGATAGAGCAGACATTTCCATACAGTGAGGGAAAAAAGTATTTGATCCCCTGCTGATTTTGTACGTTTGCCCACTGACAAAGATTAGTCTAACATTTTAATGGTAGGTTTATTTGAACAGTGAGAGACAGAATAACAACAACAAAATCCAGAAAAACACATGTCAATAATTTTATAAATTGATTTGCATTTTAATGAGGGAAATAAGTATTTGACCCCTCTGCAAGGGGGACCTTGCGGGCGCTGCAGGATTTCAGTCCTTCACGGCGTAGTGTGTTACCAATTGTTTTCTTGGTGACGATGGTCCCAGCTGCCTTGAGATCATTGACAAGATCCTCCCGTGTAGTTCTGGGCTGATTCCTCATCGTTCTCATGATCATTGCAACTCCACGAGGTGAGATCTTGCATGGAGCCCCAGGCCGATGGAGATTGACAGTCTTTTGTGTTTCTTCCATTTGCGAATAATCGCACCAACTGTTGTCACCTTCTCACCAAGCTGCTTGGCGATGGTCTTGTAGCCCATTCCAGCCTTGTGTAGGTCTACAATCTTGTCCCTGACATCCTTGGAGAGCTCTTTGGTCTTGGCCATGGTGGAGAGTTTGTAATCTGATTGATTGATTGCTTCTGTGGACAGGTGTCTTTTAGAGTGTGCTCCTAATCTCAGCTCGTTACCTGTATAAAAGACACCTGGGAGCCAGAAATCTTTCTGATTGAGAGGATTTTTTGTTGTTATTCTGTCTCTCACTGTTCAAATAAACCTACCATTGAAATTATAGACTGATCATTTATTTGTCAGTGGGCAAACGTACAAAATCAGCAGGGGATCAAATACTTTTTTCCCTCACTGTATAGCTGTTAATTTTACACTATTAATAGAAAAAAATCCTTACAATTAACTTCAGTTAGTGGAGATGGAGGAGACTGAAATGAAACATATGCTTAAAGTACTTTGCTTCCTCTTTCAAAATATCATTAGGTGAATCATGGATAACAAGTTTCTATAAATTATTTTTGGTAGAATTTCTATGTTGAAGATCAAAAAATAATTTGGTGCATTTTCCCCCATATTCCATCCAGTTCGCTTTATTTTTATAGTATATTATACTTGATCTTTCTTGAATAAATTCCTCCATTTATTTTAGTTTTTCCTCTAAATTATTCTGTGCCTATATGTTACAGTTTTTATTGCTATCTATCTGTACTGTTAGTTCCTCTATTTCCTTTTTTAAGATGAACTCTTTTGACCTAAATTGTTTTTGTTTTAAAGATGAGTATTCAATTGATTATATAGATTTGATTATATAGATTTTATGTTAGAAAATGATTATCGTTGCCGATGGCTATGTGTTTGAAACTGAAACTAGCCCTCAGGAGAAACTACCATCTGACCAAGATAGACGGATAGAAAATATGGGTGGAATTATAGAAAATATGAATGGATAGAGAGATAGGTGGAGGTGTAGAACATATACAGTGGGGAGAACAAGTATTTGATACACTGCCGATTTTGCAGGTTTTCCTACTTACAAAGCATGTAGAGGTCTGTAATTTTTATCATAGGTACACTTCAACTGTGAGAGACGGAATGTAAAACAAAAATCCAGAAAATCACATTGTATGATTTTTAAGTAATTCATTTGCATTTTATTGCATGACATAAGTATTTGATACATCAGAAAAGCATAACTTAATATTTGGTACATAAACCTTTGTTTGCAATTACAGAGATCATACATTTCCTGTAGGTCTTGACCAGGTTTGCACACACTGCAGCAGGGATTTTGGCCCACTCCTCCATACAGACCTTCTCCAGATCCTTCAGGTTTTGGGGCTGTCGCTGGGCAATACGGACTTTCAGCACCCTCCAAAGATTTTCTATTGGGTTCAGGTCTGGAGACTGGCTAGCTCACTCCAGGACCTTGAGATGCTTCTTACGGAGCCACTCCTTAGTTGCCCTGGCTGTGTGTTTCGGGTCGTTGTCATGCTGGAAGACCCAGCCACGACCCATCTTCAATGCTCTTACTGAGGGAAGGAGGTTGTTGGCCAAGATCTTGCGATACATGGCCCTATCCATCCTCCCCTCAATACGGTGCAGTCGTCCTGTCCCCTTTGCAGAAAAGCATCCCCAAAGAATGATGTTTCCACCTCCATGCTTCACGGTTGGGATGGTGTTCTTGGGGTTGTACTCATCCTTCTTCTTCCTCCAAACACGGCGAGTGGAGTTTAGACCAAAAAGCTCTATTTTTGTCTCATCAGACCACATTACCTTCTCCCATTCCTCCTCTGGATCATCCAGATGGTCATTGGCAAACTTCAGATTATCCTGGACATGCGCTGGCTTGAGCAGGGGGACCTTGCGTGCGCTGCAGGATTTTAATCCATGACGGCGTAGTGTGTTACTAATGGTTTTCTTTGAGACTGTGGTCCCAGCTCTCTTCAGGTCATTGACCAGGTCCTGCCGTGTAGTTCTGGGCTGATCCCTCACCTTCCTCATGATCATTGATGCCCCACGAGGTGAGATCTTGCATGGAGCCCCAGACCGATGGTGATTGACCGTCATCTTGAACATCTTCCATTTTCTAATAATTGCGCCAACAGTTGTTGCCTTCTCACCAAGCTGCTTGCCTATTGTCCTGTAGCCCATCCCAGCCTTGTGCAGGTCTACAATTGTATCCCTGATGTCCTTACACAGCTCTCTGGTCTTGGCCATTGTGGAGAGGTTGGAGTCTGATTGATTGAGTGTGTGGACAGGTGTCTTTTATACAGGTAACGAGTTCAAACAGGTGCAGTTAATACAAGTAATGAGTGGAGAACAGGAAGGCTTCTTAAAGAAAAACTAACAGGTCTGTGAGAGCCGGAATTCTTACTGGTTGGTAGGTGATCAAATACTTATGTCATGCAATAAAATGCAAATTAATTACTTAAAAATCATACAATATGATTTTCTGGATTTTTTTTTTCATTCCGTCTCTCACAGTTGAAGTGTACCTATGATAAAAATTACAGACCTCTACATGCTTTGTAAGTAGGAAAACCTGCAAAATCGGCAGTGTATCAAATACTTGTTCTCCCCACTGTAAATGATAGAGAGATGGGTGGAGGTATAGAAAATGTGAATGGATACATTTACATTTACATTTACGTCATTTAGCAGACGCTCTTATCCAGAGCGACTTACAAATTGGTGCATTCACCTTATAGCCAGTGGGATAACCACTTTACAATATGTTTTTTTCTTTCTTTGGGGTTGGGTAAGGGGGGGTAGAAGGATTAGATAGATGGGTGGAGGTATAGAACATATAAATGGATAGAGAGATGGATGGAGACTATAGATGATCTTGAGTTTGGTCTGGCTATTCGTGTGAGCCCTCAGCGAAACCCACTGTCCAACCCAAACCAAACATCAGTATTCTGATGAAGAAAGATGTCTCCCAAGTGTGTTTGTGTGTGTGTGTGTGTGTTCAGCGTGGTCCAGCTGCATTCCTTAGTTTGATGGATCTGAGAGAGAGAAAGAGGGAGAGAGGGTTAGAGAAAGAGAGACCTATAACAGCTGGTAGTGTGATTGAGTATTTGAATGAAAACAGGAAGAGTGGATTGAAACAGACTTGGAACCAATCAAAGCAACAAAACAAACATCTGTACAAGACCCCTGAATGTTTGTTGGTCTGTCTATAGAGCATCTGTGTGTGTTTGGCAAGGCTATCATTTACTCCTAACTCTATGAGTTTACCAAGGGTGACACTCCAAAGTCAGCACAAACCCATTCAGTAAGGAAGTTAGCAAACTCCGTAAGTAAGAGTTAAGTGGTAGCCCTGTCATAGTGTTGTTGAACAAACAAACAGTCACTCTCATGATGTAGACATAGTTATTATCCAAATGTCTGGGAGGGAAAAACAGCTTTTCTGACCGGACAGAACGGTTTGGGATTGTATATGTTGCAGATAGGATTGCTTCTTTAATAGGGTTGAGGCTGAGTTGCTCTTTGTCTCTCCGTAAATCTCTCTGTGTCTCTCTCTATATCTGTCTATCTGTGTATCTCTCTGTGTCTCTCTCTATATCTGTCTATCTGTGTATCTCTCTGTGTCTCTCTCTATATCTGTCTATCTGTGTATCTCTATGTATCTCTCTATATCTGTCTATCTGTGTATCTCTATGTATCTCTCTAAATCTGTCTATATCTGTATCTCTACGTATCTCTGTCTCTGTCTCTCTGTGTCTCTCTGTCTCTCCGTGTATCTTTCTGTATCTCTCTGTGTCTCTCTCTATATCTGTCTATCTGTGTATCTCTATGTATCTCTCTATATCTGTCTATCTGTGTATCTCTATGTATCTCTCTATATCTGTCTATCTGTGTATCTCTATGTATCTCTCTATATCTGTCTATATCTGTATCTCTACGTATCTCTGTCTCTCTGTGTCTCTCTGTCTCTCCGTGTATCTTTCTGTATCTCTCTGTATCTCTCTCTATATCTGTATATCGGAGTATCTCTGTCTCTGTGTCTCTCTGTCTCTCCGTGTATCTCTCTCTATCTCTCTCTATCTCTGTTTCTCTGTGTCTCTCTGTGTCTCTCTCTGTCTCTCTGTGTGTCTCTCTGTATATCTGTCTATATGTGTATCTCTCTGTCTCTCAGTGTATCTCTCTGTATCTCGCTGTCTATCTGTGTATCTTGCTGTATCTCTCTCTATCTGTCTATCTGTGTACCTTGCTGTATCTCTCTGTATCTCTCTCTATCTGTCTATCTGTGTATCTTGCTGTATCTCTCTGTCTCTCTCTATATCTGTCTGTCTGTGTATCTTGCTGTATCTCTCTGTATCTCTCTCTGTCTCTGTGTCTCTGTGTATCTCTCTGTATCTCTCTCTATATCTGTCTATCTGTGTATCTTGTTGTATCTCTCTGTATCTCTCTCTATATCTGTCTATCTGTATATCTCGCTGTCTCTCTGTGTATCTCTCTCTCTATATATATCTATCTGTGTATATATCTGTCTATCTGTGTATCTCTGTCTCTGTCTCTCTGTGTATCTCTCTGTATCTCTCTCTATATCTGTCTATCTGTGTATCTCGCTGTCTCTCTGCGTATCTCTCTCTCTATATATATATCTATCTGTGTATATATCTGTATCTCTGTTTCTCTGTGTATCTCTCTGTGTATCTCTCTGTCTCTCTGTGTATCTCTATGTATCTCTCTGTCTCTCTGTATATCTATCTGTGTATCTCTCTGTCGCTCTCTATATCTGTATGTCTATCTGTGTATCTTGCTGTATCTCTCTGTATCCCTCTCTATCTGTCTATCTCTGTGTCTTGCTGTATCTCTCTGTATCTCTCTCTGTCTCTGTATATCTGTCTATCTGTGTATCTCTCTGTCTCTCTCTCTATCTGTTTATCTGTGTATTTTGCTGTATCTCTCTCTATATCTGTCTATCTGTGTATCTTGCTGTATCTCTCTGTATCTCTTTATGTCTCTGTCTCTCTGTGTATCTCTCTGTATCTTTCTGTATCTCTCTCTATATCTGTCTCTCTGTGTATCTCTCTGTATCTCTCTATATATATATGTCTATCTGTGTATCTCTCTCTATATCTGTCTCTCTGTGTATCTCTGTCTCTGTCTCTCTGTGTATCTCTCTGTATCTCTCTATATATCTGTATTTCTGTGTATCTCTGTCTCTCTGTGTATCTCTGTCTCTCTGTGTATCTCTGTCTCTCTCTATATATATATGTCTATCTGTGTATCTATGTCTCTGTCTCTCTGTGTATCTCTGTATCTCTGTCTCTCTGTGCATCTCTGTCTCTGTCTCTCTGTATCTCTCTCTATATCTATCTATGTATCTCGCTGTATATCTCTATATATCTGTATATCTGTGTATCTCTCTGTCTCTCTGTGTATCTCTCTGTATCTCTCTCTATATCTGTCTATCTGTGTATCTTGCTGTCTCTCTGTATCTCTCTCTATATCTGTCTATCTGTGTATCTCGCTGTCTCTCTGTGTATCTCTCTCTATATATATATCTATCTATCTGTGTATCTCTCTGTGTCTCTGTGTATCTCTCTCTCTCTCTCTCTCTCTCTCTCTCTCTATATATATATATATATATATATATATATATATATATATCTGTGTATCTCTCTGTGTCTCTGTGTATCTCTCTTTATATCTGTCTATCTGCTGGGAAGACTGAATCTGCAATAGGTAAGCAGCTTGGTTTGAAGAAATCAACTGTGGGAGCAATTATTAGGAAATGGAAGACATACAAGACCACTGATAATCTCCCTCGATCTGGGGCTCCCCGTGGGGTCAAAATGATCACAAGAACGGTGAGCAAAAATCCCAGAACCACACAGGGGGACCTAGTGAATGACCTGCAGAGAGCTGGGACCAAAGTAACAAAGCCTACCATCAGTAACACACTACGCCGCCAGGGACTCAAATCCTGCAGTGCCAGACGTGTCCCCCTGCTTAAGCCAGTACATGTCCAGGCCCGTCTGAAGTTTGCTAGAGTGCATTTGGATGATCCAGAAGAGGATTGGGAGAATGTCATATGGTCAGATGAAACCAAAATGTTAAAAACTCAAAGAATGCTGAGTTGTATCCAAAGAACACCATACCTACTGTGAAGCATGGGGGTGGAAACATCATGCTTTGGGGCTGTTTTTCTGCAAAGGGACCAGGACGACTGATCCGTGTAAAGGAAAGAATGAATGGGGCCATGTATCGTGAGATTTTGAGTGAAACCTCCTTCCATCAGCAAGGGCATTGAAGATGAAACGTGGCTGGGTCTTTCAGCATGACAATGATCCCAAACACACCGCCCGGGCAACGAAGGAGTGGCTTCGTAAGAAGCATTTCAAGGTCCTGGAGTGGCCTAGCCAGTCTCCATATCTCAACCCCATAGAAAATCTTTGGAGGGAGTTGAATGTCCGTGTTGCCCAGCGACAGCCCC